>NW_005842002.1:2396841-2434566 GCF_000455745.1 Alligator sinensis
TATGTTTTTTTATACTTTGGGAACAGCTTTGTATGTTTTGAAAAAGTATTTTATCTAACCAAGGGCATAGAGTAGGTTGTTTAGGCTGGGGGAGATCGCTTGTTGCCTAGTTGCTTAATTGCTGGCCTTGCTAGAAGGAAAGGCCATATCAGTGAGGTCCCAGGTGGAGTTGGAAAGGGGGGTTACTGGATGAGCTTGCTGAATAACAGGTGCCACATCAGCAAATTACACTGTCACGAAGACAAGTTCAAGCTGGCTAAGGAGTGGTCTGTAGCTAGGGTGAAGTGCGCATGGACCAAAAGGGGCAACCTATAGTAAGTGCATAGCGTGTAAGGCTAGAAGAGGCTATATAAGGCTAATGCCCACTTGGGTGGGGATGCTTGCTTTGTGAACGATTGCCAAGCACCGCTTTCTGTGCAGAAATAAAGATTAAGTTGGATCCTTCACCCCTGTGTGTTTATTGGCACAAGCGCACTGGGCACGAACTCACTGTCCTATGGGGATAACAACCTAACACTGCCAGGAAGTCTAACATTGAAACTGACTAGAACTATCAAAACATTTCTGTTACAGTGATCAATCTATGAAAAAATGGCTTCTCCAAATCGATCTGGAAAAGATTCAGAGAGCTTTGATGATTTGGGCAGTCCCTGTTGGCTGCAGCTGGACTCGGAGCTGGTAAGTAGGGGGCGGGGAAGGGGGAACTAGGGGAGGGAACCATGAGGGGACCCATGCCAGCCCCCAGTCCCTGCCTGCTCCCCCAGCCCACCCCAACCACCGCCTGCTCCCCCAGTCCCACCATGGCTGCCCCACCCACCCCAGCTCCCTGCCCTTTAAAGAAAAGTCCCAGTGCTCACCGGGAGCTGCTAGGCAGGCAGTGATCTCCGCTGCCTCATGCTGCATGGGGGGATCTGCCATGAGCCCCCGATGCCTCCCCACTCTCCTAGGCCCACCACAGCTGCCCCGTCCGCCACGGCTCTGGCACTTTGGGGGACAGTGATTCAAATCACCAAATTGAATCACTGTCCCCCAAATCGGCTGAATCCGAATCAAATACTAACCAATTTGGACACGCTTACAGCTTATCTATATCCCTCTCAGCTATACATTTGGTCAAAATAAAAGATATCAACCATAAAAGTACCTGTCTCTTGCATTTTTCCTGGACCATCATGCATTCAACATCATCCCATCCTCGGATGAATGTAGGATTGTGACAAGAGGGGTGCAGCTGGTGTGCTACATCATCACATATAACACACATTCTTTTCCAGTTAAAAAGAAACTAGGAGCTTTACTAATATGCTAGGAGTCTAGGGCTATATTATTCAGTTTAAGATTGAAACAATGAGAAATATAATTTCATTGGATGATACATTAATTTTCTATATCATCCATGATGTATTAAAAATACAATAAACTAGGCTGTTTATTGTCAAAAGATGCTGTTTCTTAAATCCTGTAGTTATTAGAATTAAATAGACTCACAGGAAAGCAGGGCTGGAAGAGACCTCACAAGTAGGGTTACCATATTTCCAGTTTCAAAAAAGAGGACACCTGTGGGGGGAGGAGAGGCGGAAGGGTTATATGTTTGTGAGGGGGGGCAGTGATATGCCTTCTGTTCCCCCAGCCCTGCTCGTGTCCTGCACTCCTAAACTGCAGCCCCCCATCCCACTCCCTAGCCCTGCTGGTGCCCCTCACTCCTGACCAGCAGCCCCCTGTTCCATCCCAGCCCTGCTGCCCATGCAGTGCGTGCACTCTCTCTCCTCTCTCTCTCTCTCCTGTCTGAAGCTATGGGCTCATGCACAGAGCACGTGCTGTCCCAGCCTTCAATCACCTTCCCCTGGTACGACCAGCCCCAAGCAGCCAAGCCAGAAGTGCCAGGAAAGCAGAGCAAAAACCCACATATTTGCTTGCATTTCAAAAACCCACCTGGATGGAGGACAAAGGACCAAAAAACAGGACAAGCCTGGGAAAAGCCAGACATATGGTAACCCTACCAAGGTCATCTAGTCCACCCCACTACTCAAGGATCTAGTCCACCCCACTGCTCAAGGAACGATCAGTTCTCACTAAATCATCCCAGCCAAGTGTTTGCATAACCTGACTTTGAATGGCTCCCAGCATGGAGATTCCACAACTTCTCTAGTAGCCTGTTCCAAGGTTCAGAAGGTTCTTTTTCATCTCCAGCCCAAATTTCCTCTCCTGAATCTTGAGGCCATTTCTCCTACTTCTCTCCCCTACAGCCACAGAGAAAAGCTCATCTCCATCCTCTCTATAATCACCCTTCAGGTATTTGAAAGCTGTTATTAAATCCTCCCTCACTCTTTTCTTCTCCAGCTAAATAATCCTCATTCTTTCAGCCTTTCCTCAATAAATCTTGCCTCCAAGGCCCCTAATCATTTTTTTTTTTTTTGCCCAGCCCTGGACTCTTCTCAAACGGTCTACATCTTTCTTGAAGTGAGGACCCCAAAACTGAACACAGTACTCCAGGCAAGGCCTTACCAGTGCTGAAGAGAGAAGAATCACTTCCCTCGATTTGCAAGCAATACTCCTGTTATTACAACCAAGTTTAAAATGAATGCAATGTATGTAACAGCAGGAGGAACCAGGGGGCAGTTTGTAGAGCTGTGATATCTGTTAATTTTGGCTGTAAGTCCCAGAAGCCCCCTGGGCCGGGGGGGGGGAAGGAAAGAGGAAGAGGAAGGTTGAGGCTGGAGTAAGGGGAAGAGAGGGCAGCATGCACATGGATCCTGGTCAGCCCTAGACAGAGTGCAAGTGAAGCCAGAGTTCTCACTGTCTCAGTCAGCCAGGACTGTGGGCTGAAGGACCTGGGACTAAAGGTTTTTTTTGGGACTCCTCCAGAGGTGGAGGGGGAAAATGAAGATGCTAAGTGTATGTTAACACAGCGTTGATGTTTCTTTACCTTTCATCTGTTCCCTCCCTTTGGCCCGTTGGCTTATGACCCTTACCCCTATGCTTTTCTATATAAAAATGGAACTCCCCTTTGCTTCTTATGCCAGTTTCTGGGACAGCAGGGTTGGCACACCAGGCTGCCTATTTTTAAAACAAGAGCCCACTGTTGGCTTATATTCAGTTTATGTATATCTTTTTCAGATTCATAAAATAGAATTTAGCTCACTTGAGCATCTTGAAAGTGCATCCAATGCTTCACTGAAAGTTATTGCCACACCTGAGTTAATGTTTCCACACTTGCGTTAATGTTTTTAGCTAGAATTAAAAACAGTCTGCAGGGCTGTGAAATGGCAGGTGCATTAGCAGCTAGCAGACAGGAGAATTGCAGAAGAAATAGTAGCTTCATTAGTGGAACATTACCACCATTAAAAAGGGAGAGAGGGCCATTAACACCTCTGGAATAAGGAGTTCAGAAGGAATCAGGTAGATATAGACTCCCTGGTTAGGGACAGACATTCAAAAAACTGGAGCCTGAATTGATTCAGTCTTTGCAGGCTGGTCTAACATAGCTAGGTTGAACTGGTTTGTAACCACACAGACATCCCCTCTGGATGGAAGAAATGCAAGCAGATGCCTACAGTGACTCAGGTTAGAAGTTGGGGTGGGGCATTAGAGCAGCCTTCCCTTCCCATCCACAATGCTGAAGTGAGCGAGGGGTGTAGGCAGGATGCTCTGATTAGGGAGGGGTCCCTCCCCTTGCTGCTCCTGAGCAGCCCAGCAGGGAGTTAATAATAGAGCATTTAGCACCCCATCGAGAAAACAAAAGCCTCTCATTTTCAAACTGGTTTATGTGCACTGAATGTCTGTTCTGTTACAGGTCTAAACCAGTTTCTGATCACTTAAACCAGTTAATGTGTAATGCCTGTTCCTAGCCCCTCACTGCTGCCTGACTAGAAGTGTGGCTACTACTGCCAGGTAGTTAGTTTTAAATCTTATGTGGACAAGGAATCAACTGCACTACTGCACCCCCTCTAGATCTGCCCCTGACTGCATCTGTAAGGATAGATAAGCATTCAGTTCCAGCATTACAACATTTCAGGAAAATTTACATCACTTTAAAACTGAGCAAAACAGGGTGTTCCAGCCCACTGGCTGGAAAGCAGCCAAGTCAACTCAAAGGCTAGCTCTCCAGCCAGGGAACAAGAGCCGTATTACCAACCCCACTGTGTCAAAAATCATGAGATAACTTCTTAAAAATCAAGAGATTTGGAATGTAAAACACGAGATGCTATTTTTGAAGTGTGTGCATGGGAGGGGGGCTTATTTGTGAAGGGGTGGGGGGCTATGGGTATGCGGGGGGGGGCTTGGAGCCCTGTGGTTTGGGAGTGAGACAGATAGTCGCCCATGGCTCTGTTGCAAGACTCTCCCTGGACCCAAGGCCCCATTCACTCCAGCCCCACCCCACTCCCTCCCTCACCATGGGGTCCTCAATCTTCCCCCTCCATCCTTCCCTCTCCCCTTCTCTCGTCTGCCTCCCCCTGCCCCTGCCCCTCCATAGATTTACCAGCTTGGCGCTCTCTACATGTACCAGAAGAAAAAATCCCAATATTTGATCTCTCTATTAGGAGATCATGAGTGCAAGTTAATTTGATTTGGAAATCAGGAGTTCCATGATTTTTCATGAGAGTTGGATTTACTGCAATAGGGAGCTGCTACTCCTCTCTCTACCACTCCTATGGCAGAGAGGCTGTCTCCAGCCTGCCTCCTCCTCTTGCTCCAGGAACAATTCTGGGTCACCCAGAGCTGTGCAGAGGGGCAGGAAGACATGCAGTTGGATGGGACCATTCACAGCGTAAGACCCCCCTTTTCTGTGCACAGACCAGTTCTCCAATCTGACTAAAAAGACAGTGTTCTTCCTCCCCATTCCTGGGAGGGAAGGAGAGAGATTAGAGGACTGGGAGATACTTCCCCTTCCCTCTGAGGAAAGCAAATAGCCATTCAATTTAGTGTGAAAGGATAGAGGTTTTTCTGATTGGAAATGATCTCAATTTCTTGCGGAAGAGCCAGTTCTTTTCCACACAAAACCCCTTTATTGGCTATACACTCTCTCTTTATGACAGGAGAAAGGCTATTCTCCCAGCAAAAAAGTAATGCCTGTCCATAGCCCATGTTACAAGGAACAATTTGTTCCTGTTGGTGTCTGAATAAGCCAGATATACCCTATGAATGTCAGTTAACCAGTTAAAGAAATAATATTAATATCCTAAGACTTTCTAGGGATTGGCAAACTTGTGCAGACAAAAATTAGTTATCTGCAGAAATATACATGATCATTTCAAGTTATTTATTGCATTACATGCTCCAAGATGAGGAAGAGCAAGAGTGAATGCCTTTTTGGGTGGCCAGGAAAAGTGAGACACACCCTCTGTAGAGTTATAATTTACAAATGCTTCCTAATAGGACACTCAGGGAGTTGGGAATTGGGTGACAGTCCCTCAAGTGGCTAGTAACAGAGAAAAAAGGGCTGCAGAGACTCACCTACTGCTCCACAAACAAAACCTGCTTTTTACTTCTTCTCATTCACATATGCCTGTGTTTATTAAACCTAGTGATCACTACCTGCACTACCATAATAAAAAAGGGTAGCCAGCAGCCCTTAAATGCAGATATCATCATAATCACAAACAAAGAGGTATTAGTTGTGATGGCCTCACTGTTGATTTACCTAAAACATTCACCCTTAGGGCTACCAATTTTAGAATTGCAATTTGGTCCACTTACCCCTTGCAAAATGATGGCTTACCCACAATACAGGTATAGTAGAAACAGGGAAGGAAGTCTTGTGTCCTCTTCTTCCATGTCATGCAAAAGTAGTCTTAATTGAACTCCACAGCATAATATTTAACATCTTTTGCCTACTTGTAATATGTCATTATTTACACTATAATTAAATCCTAAAGATATAACTACATTACTTCTCTGTTTAGCAGAAATTCTCTACCTCAAAAAAAAAAAAAAAAAAAAAAAAAAAAAAAAAAAAAAAAAAAAAAAAAGAAGATATTTAGAGACTTAGTTCTCTCTTTGTAAAGAACAGAACTAATGGGAAAATGATAAATGCTTCCTGAAAAAAAAGGAACACGCTGTAGTGAGGAGGCCCAAGATGGTTAGATGCAAAAAGCTGCAAAAAAGTAAATACAGTAGTGTCACACAATATTTTCACAGTAACCAAGTGAGATTTTGCTAATTTTATATAGTTATTTTACTAAAATATTATATGTAACTTGCTGTGCCAGTCCTGTGCTCCTCACTTGTGCCTCTCTAGTCACCTGGAGCTAACTGCGGTCTTGCAACCCAACAGTTTGACCCCTGGCACCAGTTACCGAGACCACCAATGTTTCTCTCCTGCCATGTCTTTGATGGAACTTGAATCTTGGGAGGTGTTGTTAACCTTAGCTCAGTGGTATCGTGTTAGATCTGATCATTAGTACAAGGTCCTTGGGGCTCCGTCACCCCTACACCCCACCTGGCACCAACCCGTTGTAACTCTGATGGTGCATGGACGCAGTTTTTACCAGTCTTCTCTCTCACTTTGTCCTACAGGCCCACCACTACCTCAGTTCCACTCTCTGTGGCCAAACTTCCACTTCGCCCCTCCAAGTGAGTAGCCTGACTTCTCTGCGTCAGATCATAGGGGCAGCTTCTCATTCAGAGGCTACCACCAGTCCATCTCTCCTGGGACCTTGATCTCCTCTGCAGCCTTCCCCTGGCTGCCAGGAACTTCCTTCTGGTCCCTCTGCCAGACTAGTGTGTGGGGCTTTTAGTGCTGCCCCACTGCCTCTGGTGGTGAATTGGCATCGGCACACACTTATAAAGTGCATCCATGCTGGCTCCAGCTTCTTGTCCTTTTCCAGCATCCTTATCCTTGTTGACTGTGGCTTGGTACACCACAGCATCACTGGTAAGCCTTGTGATGCAGCGAACCCATCACTGCCGCCATGCTCCCACAGCTCAGCGTGCCCTGGTGCTGTCAGCAGGGCCCGCAGTGCAGTGATTTCTCCATTGCCACCCCATTCCTGCAGCTCAGCGTGCTGTGGAACTGCCACTAGTCTCCACAGTGCAGCAGTCCCACTGTTGCTGCCACATTTCCATGGTTCAGCCTGCCACAGGACTGCCAGTAGAGTCCGCGGTGTCATGATTCTGCTGCCATCGCCATGCTCCTGCAGCTCGGCATGCCGCAGCACTGCCAGCTGTGGTAGGGGCATGGAGATTCCACCATTGCTGCTGGGCTCCTGCGACTCAGTGATTTCACCACCCCTGCCACATATCTCCCCCCATCAAGTTGCCTTGTGCTGTCGTCTTGAGTATGCCATCTTCAGGCCGTGCTTTGCCCATCATCTGGTCCTGCCTTGTTTTCTGCTCCATGGGCCTTGCTGCTGATTCACTGCACCACAACAAGAAATCAGCAGCTTTGTTTGTTGTTCCTGGCTTGTACCCGACAGAAAATTTGAAGGGCTGAAGAGCTAGTGCCCAACGGCTCCCACAGCTCGGCAATTTCACTGCCCCTGCCATAGTATAGTTTAGCCTAATGATTGGAAAAGAAGCTATTAACAATCTGTATGTACTTCTTCAATATCTATACAGTTACTGTGTTCATTTTTATTTTGTATTCACCCACAAGAGTAGAAAGCCACCATCCCAATGAGGGGTTGGTTGAAGAGTATTGTGCATGGAAAAATCACAATAGAAACAAAGATAATTTCTGTACTGCCAGAAAGAAACATATTGGACATTCAGAATTTTACTTTCATTTGCTTATGCAAAGAAAAAACCCTACCTCAACTCTAATTAATTAAAGTTGGAGGGATAAGAAAATGACCCTAATGGTTAAATTGTGCTGGTAGCTTTGTTGTGGTAAGTTGTATATCACAGTCCCTTCTATAAGCAACAGTGTTTAGACTGCCTTAAAAAGATACATTAAAAAGCATCTCTAATTATCACTTTTGCTCATAGATATTACCTCCTATTGCAACAAAAGAGATGCATTTGCTAATTGTCATCATAATGAGCTACACTCTCAGAAAGTTAATTAGGTCAGTCCCTTGGGCTTAGTCATTATATATTTTTAAACCCTGACAAATCTATTTGGGGGTATCATAGGGTGGAGGTTAGCAGATGGTGTCAGGTTCAATGAAATGCTCTTTTGCTAAATGATTGTATTGAATGAAGGAAGAAATTAATGACTAGAAACTTAACAGAGTCAAGAAATCAGGTGCCCTGATCCATAAAACTTTAATTAAACTAAATATTGTGGTTTCCAAGGGAATTCTGATAAATGAAGCAAGAAATTGTTTGTTGTCTGTTGTGTCCTCTTATGCTTGCCTTTCACATTTGTAAAATCATGAGGTCATGAAAATCTCACTGTGATCATGATTATGCCAGGTCATTTATGCACACCATCATAAATTTGAGCGTTGAAAGCAGGGATGGATGAATTGGCATGCCTGGTGAGAATAAGGTGCACCTATCTTCAATCAAAAATGAACTGATGAAAGTAACGTTCAACCTTTCTTTGATTCCAATTCATGGCTAATTGTAACCGTTTTTGTCCTCCCTCCGGTCCTTGCAAAACTGTCCTACTCCATTCATTCTCAGGCTTTGCTTTTATTCATGTTTTTTAAAATACTTAAAACTGATTGTCTCTTGATTCATACGATGCTTTATAAAATTTCTATACTGCTTTTTTGTCTTATGTTGTTCCCCCATTGTTGGTTTTTACATTCTTAGACTAACACTACAGGAGAATACTTATTATGCTAAGGTACACATACTGCAAATATTTACCACTGAACACTTTTCTGCCCTTCAATTACTTTCTCTCATTCTATTTCAGTGTTGGATAAGGAAAGGGATTATACCATGACCTTGCTTCCTCACTTGTGCCAACCATGCTCCTTATTCCACACAGTCCAATCAGTTGAAGCTAAGTGAATCATTTGACATGGTGAAGCAAAAGTACCTTTTTTTTCATACTCTGCTATGTCATGTAAACAGAGTGGTTCTTGGGATTTCTGTGAAGAAAGCCCAAGTGGTACAGAAGGGAGAGGACATTTCATTGGAAATTATTTTACCAAAATTGGAACATACAGAACAGGGAGATTTTTAAGATAGCAGAACATTCAGATGTTGAAAAGGGTGATATAATCAAGGAGCGTGGAAATGAGTATAGATATTACAAAATAATCTGTGATAAAAAGGTAGATTTTAGAGCAGTGCTTTTCAACCGGTATGCTGTGAAGAGCTTCCTGATGTGCCACGAGAATTTTGGAATAATGAGAAGAAAGTTCTCCAGCCACATATCACTAACAAAAAAGCCATATCAACAAGATATTCACAGGAGACTTGCACATGCATTGGGTGAGGAGGAGAAAGAGAATGAGCTGAGCAGAAGGAAATTCATCTACTGTGTATGTGTTGGCTGTGGGGGGGGGCACAATTAATGAACCTCATTGCTGCCATGCTGCAGAATTTTGCCAAGGCAATAAGCTACAATGAGCTCATAAGTATGGGGATGGGGAATGCCTTAGCAGGTGTGCCACAGAAAAATGTTATTAATGTAAGTATGCCTTGGGCTGGAAAGGTTGGGAAACACTGTTTTAGAGCAAAGGCAGAAAGACAAGAGGTATGAATGGGTGCTCGGCCCTAATTAAACTTCACTGAACTGTTTCTTTAGGACATTCCTCTTCCTGTTTTGTAGAATTCAAAATTTCAGTCAAAGTTAGAGTTCAAATAGTGCTGAGCAGGGATCTGGATTTTCTGTTTCCCATGGAAAAACGGGGAAAAAAATATGGATTTCCCCTTGATCTGAGAAAAATGCATTTTTCATTTTAACAGAGAAACACGTGGATTTTGCTTTTGCCAAGAGCTCTCTGCAGGCTGGCAGAGTTCCAAACTGCAAGGGGATAGGGGGAGTGGGAGGAGGGCGGTCAGGCAGGGTGCCATATCTGTGTATAGGCACATGGTGACCAGGCAACCTGGAGAGCAGCTCCTGCAGCAGGTAAGTCTAGCAGTAGGCAGGAGAATTGAGGCCGCCATGGGGAGAGAGGGAGTTGGGCAGAGCTGGGGCCAGGGCTGGGGCACCTGGCTGCTGCCCAGCCAGGTGATGCATGGGCTTGGAGCCACAATTCGTGGCCACAGGGCCCCAGTGGGTAGTGGAATGGAGCCACAGCCAGCTCGTCCAGTGGTCAGGGGGTGGAGCTGGCTCTCCACTGATGTGTGCACTCCTGAGGGATAAGGCAGCACATACTCACCAGATCTGTGCATGGGGCAGGTACAGGGGTTTAGGTTGTAGCCGTGTACAGGCTACCTGCTGCAGGTTTGAGCTTCCTGCCCTGCTGCCCTCTCCCTGGGGCTTCTGCAGCCTGGTAGACAGGACCTAATATGGCAGAGACAGACAGGGGAGCTTGTGGTGGCTGCTGTGAGCCTCTGAGCAACTGTGCTGCAGAATCCCTGCGCTGCCTTGGTAACATGCCCCCTGCCTATGCCAGGGCAATGAGAGGCACAACCCCACTACTCCAGGGCAGGCAAAGGGTGCAACACCAGGGCAATGTGGGGCTCACAGCATCCTCAATGAGCTTCTCTTCCCCGCTCCACCATACCGGGTCCCACCTGCTGGGCTGCAGAGGCCCCAGGGAAGGGCAGCAGGGCAGGAAGCCTGAACCCACAGTGGGCAGCCCACAACCTCCCTGCACACAGATCTGGGGGGCATGTGCCCCCTAATCCCCCGGGAGTGCACACAGCAGTGGGGAGCCAGCCCCCCGCCCACCCAGGCTGAGCCCACAGCAAGCAGCCTGTACCTGCCCCACCATGAGCTCCACTCCGGCTGTGCCATCCATGGGGGAGGGGAGCTGGGCTCCCCACTCAGGCCACAGAAGCTGCTGCCTCCTGCAGGTGACAGCCGGGGCTCGGATGCTGCTGCAGGGAGCAGGGGACTACAGACCCGGATCCCTGGCCCTGTAGCCCTGGCAACTGGGAGCCCCCTCCAGCAGGGCTGGGGCGTGGGGGGCTGTGGCTGGAGGATGACGGGGACCAGCAGGGCGGGAGGGCAGTGGGTGGGGAATGAAGGGTACCACTAGAGCCCAAGGGGCTCTTTGTGGTGAGTGAGGGCACTAGCAGGGCCAGGGGGCTGTGGGTTGAGAGTGAGGGGCCTAGACCTAAGGGGGCAGCAGGAGCTCTGATTTTCCATGATAAAAAATCCAAAATCAAATATGAAAATGTATAGCTACTTAGAATTTATTTCACTATAGTGATTGAGACATGGGTAGGCTTCCAAATTGCTTAAAACTGTAAATATATCAACAAAACATTGTGTTCAGTTGACACCTGTATATAAAATGGCATTTCATTTTAATTATAGATTTGGGTTTTTTATCAGACAATTTGCAATTTTTTATCAAGGAAAACCAGGTGATGAGTTAAACCATTTAAAGATGCAAAACTGTATGGGTTTGCAAGCGGTTACTTCCATCGGCAATTACAAGTTAGAATATGAGCGTACAATTTTTATTTAGTTTTCAGTTTTCTTCTGTGGTCTCAAAAGTACAATTATTGATCATTTTACAACATTGATATCTTCCAAATTCCTTTTCTCAAATTCAGATAGGTTTTATAGAATTGTATTTGTTTTACAGATGTGATTCAAGAAAAACCTTTTTTCAAACTATTCTTTAAATAATCTTTATGGGCATTTCCAGATGTGCAGGGGTGTGCACTTACAGCGGCAAAAATAGTAGTAGCACAAATTTGTCTTTCTTTTTGCTGCAGTGCACACCCCTGCATGTGTACTTTGGTGAAAGATAAATTCTCCCACTTTGGGCAAACTGCTGTTGCCCAGATCCTCCCAGCTTCCCAGCATGCTGGAGGAGGTGGAGCACAGCTGCAGAAATGGAGATGCTCTGGCCAGCAACCAGAGTGTCTCCTTAGAGGACTGACCCTTCATGTTATCTGAAGCATGCTCCTGTTATGTGCACAGTGCCATTTTTTCCTGGTGTACGTTTTGTTTTAGTTTTTTGCTACCAGGATTTCCCAGAGACAAATTTTGTCCTCGCACTGCAAATTTGGGGCACAGGGCATGTTTCAATATTCCCTGCATGCAGTTTGCAGCACTATAAACTGCATGCAGGGAAGATGCCTGCATGTCGGGATGCAGCCTATAAATCGACCTTTCCTTTGCTCTCTTTCACTATAAGCCACATACCCATTTCTACATCTCCAAGCCTCTACTCAAACCATACTTTATTCTACTACTGTGAATTTTTTCAGATACAAATGTTTGGGTTTTTTTCCCTAGCTACATCTGTCTGATTTCACATATGATATCGCAAGCGTTTCTAACATTTTCATTTACTATATCACTACTATTTAGTAATACAATACTGGAGATAAATTTTAGGTTAGTTTATGGGATTAAATCCTAAATTCTCTACTCAGTGGGCACAGCTACATGAGACATTTACTGTGGAGCTGCTTAATTAGCTCTGCAGTAAAACATTACCATCTTCACATGCAGTGCTATTAGGATGGAGTAAACTAATTAACTGTGCCGTTAAATACACGTACTAGCCTGCAGCAGAGTTCTTTACTCCACAGCAATGCACGTGTAGACATGGACAGCGCTGGCTGGGGCATGAGGGTGCCTCAGTGCAGAGGCTGCCTGCCAGCTAGCCCCATACTGGAGCACCCTTGTGCCCCAGCCAGCCCCTCTGCAATATGCTGAGCTGGGATGGAGCAGCTGGGCTGGCAGGCTGACTCCTGGGGCCCCTACCAGCCAGGGCTGCTCCAACCCAGCTCAACATGATGCAGTCCTGGGTGCACATTCAAACAGCATCCCTGGGAGCAATAAACTCTGGGGCAATGTGCCCTGGATTTTATTGGTCTGTGTTAATAGCACATGTAGACAAGACCAGTGAAAATTGTAATTGATTTCAGGATTTAGCCATCAGAAACTTCATTTTGGGCTTAAGCTTGTTGCAGGAGGTTACTAACTCATGAAAATATTAAATCAGTTGTATCTAAAATCATATCTTTTCATTGTAAAAGCCGAAGTAGTGGGAAAAGAGACTATAAAACTTACTCCCATATGTGTCTGAGCACTGCATGGACTCTAGAACATACCTTCAGAGAACCTGCCCCTCAGTGTTGTTTTTTCAGCTTCCCAGCTCCAGGAAACATAACTATCTTTGTGGGGGGAAATGATGGGGGGAAAGAGGTTAATACTGCTTATGGAAGCACTAACTTCTTTCTCTGAGGACAGAAAGACTGTCAATATTTGAAAAGTGCATGGCACATTAAGCAGTTGCTTCTCAATTTTACTTCCCTTCAGGAAATCTGTGTTTGTCTACAAGAGACCACAGGTAGGCCAAAAACCAGGCAGAAATTCTGGAATTTGGATGTACATCCCATTTTTTGTTACAAATTAGTAATGAAAAAAGGCCAGTTTAATATTCTGGTATACTGTTGTACTTAGACAATGATAAATGGGACACCATTCCAGGAGATCAAACACTGAGAACAGACAAGAACTAATGTCCTAGCAACTACCAAAGCTGGAACATCATATCACAGCCTTATCAATTTTGCACTTGTCAAAAAAGCCAAATTAAGAGAAGAGTGACCAATCTGAGATGTTCTAACTTAAACTGAAAGGTCACAAAGCGGCATTAAATACTGCTCAATACACGCATAGAAGGCTACCATAATTTTTTCTGGCAATCCTGAAACAGTATATATAAAATAGTGTGCTAAACAGTTTATTTCAAGGTAAAACTATAAAGTATCTTGGACTGTATTTTAAACTCTCAAGGCCAGTCAAGCCAAAAAAAGGAGGAAAGTTACATGTTACAATTTGAATAACAAAGTTCTTTAAATACAAAACTTGATTGATTTTGCTTTGAGGGAGTGTTGAAGGATGTTGAAAGTGAGAAGGGATAAAGTATTAAAGATTGAATTGTGTTTGACCTAAGGGAAAACAAAGACAAGTCTACTTATTGTATCATCAGCCAAAACACTTAAAACATGAATAAAGGCTTTAACATACCAATGTAAGAATTTTTAGTCAGCTATTTTCTCTCTAAATGTATTACTAGCCATTCAGAGACTGGAGTGAGACAACCAATGCGTCTCCCACAGACTACCAATAACTAGTTATTTTTAGCTGGTATTGACTGGATATGTCAGTGATCAAGAGGTAAAAACTTCCGCATCTGTTACAAATTCGGCCCTCCCCCCTAAAAAGAAGTTGTTAACCCATATAAATTAGATTATTCCAATGAATGTTGGGGCTCATTTTTCCTTTGGGATGAACAAGTTGGGATGCCCATGATATTGCATAGGGTAGTTAATCATCATTTTAAAAGCAGTGGTTGTATTTATCTGGTGTGGCTCTATCGATCTTGTTCTCCTAAAAGAATCTAAAAGTAAAAGTGACTTTCTGAAAAAGTGTTATAAACATAAGCCTTTTAATCAGAATCTGTGCTCAGTAAACTTGTTTTCTGGAGAAGCCCTTGGGCCTACAATCTTAACTGCTTTACACTGATTTTTTACAAGAGTAAACTTCTATAGCCATCCAACCACATACAGATTTAAGTCAAAAGCTCTGGTAATCTAAAATAGTACTGCCACTGCTCAGACCTTGCTAATTTTGGATAATAGTATTTTACAGGCCTTTTGTCAGTCTGCACCTGGGTCCTTGTATTTCTGACAGTTGCCACATTTACTGGTAACCCTCTGGATAAATTCTGGCCCCACAGAATCGGAGTTTACAGACTTCAGTGGACCATGGATTGCACTGTATGCTTCATTTGCTATTTTATCATATTCAGGCAAATCAGTTGCTATCTTCAATATCTGTTTTGATTAATGCAGGAATAACTGACCCTTTGCCTCCCCAACAGCTTTGGCTCTGCTTCACATTCTAAATCCATCTTAACTTTTTTTCCAGCAACTTTGACATTTGGAAGAAGAACTGTTTTATGGAAGATGAATGCTCTTCAACCAAGCTCTGTTCTTTGCTACGTTGAGAAAGTGGTAAGTAATTCAAGTAAACTTTGAAAGGACTCAATCAGCTCTGCATTTACCAATGTTAAAATTATTTTAAAAACTGTAGTTTATTGATATTTACCAGCATAAGGATTTCCCTTTAACAACTGTGAAAAAGCTAATTACATCTCCCCAAATATAGCGATTTTGGCTCTGTGGGGTAGTTAGGTCTTCACTGGCATTTACTTAGCTATGGTGCTCCCTGCTATGGCTTAAATTAAGAGGATCCATGATACCTGAACCTTGAATGAATTTTAACCCAAGCAACCAAAGTGTACCCATTGGAACAGTGGGTATTGGTAATATACAAGCAACACAAACTTTACTCTTTGACAGAGCTTTTCCTGTCATCTGCCAGTAGATGGCAGCAAAGAGTTCCTTCTGCAGTCTTCAAACTATAGGGCTATAATCCTAATCTTGCACATATTTACAACAGTGCTTAAATTTAAGCATATGAGCAGTATTACCAAAGTCTTGCATAAAGTAGACCAACGCATATGCTTAAAGTTAAGAATTTACATAAATGTTGCTGGACTGAGCCCAATGCTTCACCAGCCTTTGGCATGGATTCTGTTCGTGGATGGTCTCTCCCCATGCTCTAGGATGCTGAAATAGTATGTTTCAGAGCCTTGGGGGAAAAAAAATCTCAGGCTCTCAGTGCTGGTTCCAAAGTCTCAAGGAAGTCTCAAGGCTTTAGGTGTGACCTGGCCATCAGAACCACATGAAATATCAAATAGATTAAAATGGGAAGGCTGAGATAGGCAAAATATCAGAATCCATGGAGATATACTAACGACCACAGCTGATGCTCTGGCACCAAGCCTTTATATGACAACACAGAAAACCAATAGAACATCTGAAAGGAACGTCACACTAAAGGAAAGAAAGGCTAAGAAAGAGGCAGACTGAACATACAGGAAATCTTTGCCATTCGCGAATCTGCTATTCACGGATTTGAATATTTGTGGTGCACCACACCAACAGGGTGGGTTGGGGCGAGCACCTCCGTGGCTCCCTCTGGCACTGCACCGACCTCCTGCCTCTGTGTAAGCAGGCATGGAACACTGAGCGGGGTGGGAGAGGGCAGAGCTGGGGACAGTGGAGCAGAGAGTAAAGCTGGGTGGGCAGAGGGGGAGGGCAGAGCCGGGTGGGCAGAGAGGGATCACCGGGAACCGGGAGGGAGGCGGCAAGGATCTTCTTCCCCAGAGGCAGCTGCAGTCAGTCCCCAGTTGCTGTGGGGGAGCCCCATGCTTCCACCTTCTCATGGGGCGGAGCAGGGGGCAGCTGTGGGGTCTGACGAGGAGCTCCGTCAGTATTGCGGATTTTGCCATTCACAGGGATCTCCAGAACAGAACCCCCCACAAATGGCAAAGGTCTTCTGTAATAGCAACAGTAGAAATAAAGTATACCAAAAGTAGTGCCCAGAGAGTCAGAAAATCAACACAATAAACAAGTTGTAGATGAACATTGTATGGGATTTTTAAGGAGGTGTAATGACATCGCTAGGTGCCTGGGGCAGCTACCACACGGGCAGCAATGATTTCTGGTTGCCACCACTCCACCAGCACAATTGAGCAGCTGGGGCTACAGCCATTTTTTTCCACCTCTCCCCTGCCTGTAAGTCAGAACCCAGAGCAGTTGCCCTGGTTGCCCCACCCTAGGAATGCCACTGAAATGTTAAACGGCAGGCTGGCAAGACTTGCTCCTGTCGTTGTAATTGCAACTAGTTGGCTCAATAGACAATGCAAAAAGAATATGGTAAAAATAGCTTAAAATTATAAAATAGATGCAACTGTTATTACAAAAATGGCAAGCTTATGTTCCATATGGCCCTGGGATTAGAGACAAGACGTACAAATAGAAAAACAAATTTTTTTTTTGTCACTTAAGAGATCTGCTGATGTAAAGCGCTGCCAAATTATTGGGCTTAACATAAACATTGTTAAATCACTTTGCATTCAGAGAAAATACACTAGGAATGAACTCAGCTGGAGTAACATGTTGAGTTGCTCATGGAAGAGCTGAAAGAAAAGCAGCCTCACATTGCATAAATAAGGAAAGGAAAATTGGCAGAGTACTTTTAAAAATATTACTCTGTAGACAGTAAGCGATATGTCATATCAAAAACTCTCAACTATGTAGAAAACAGCATTTGGTTTCATATAAAAAGAAAAAAAATAGCATATAAGTGTACCAATTAGTGTTTCATTTGACATGTAGAGAGACCCCTACTTCATAGAAACAAAGATAACATAAAAACAAAACACCTACCTGCTATTTACTGCTATTCTAGCTGACACCCTTTGCTACAGATTCAGTATAAACATGAAATGAAGTTTGAATTCTGACAAGTTACAAACCAACGTACAGTGGAAAACCAATTAGAAACAGTTGTCAGAACTCCAGGCTTTCTATTTTATTGGATGCAATGTTTGAAACAAGAAGCATTTTAAGTTTTGCTTGGTGGGGGGGTTCTTTGGAGTGGGTGGGGACTTACTTAAAATGACATGAAAGTAGAATCTGATGCTATAAAAGCTCTTAAACTAATCTGCTTTTTTAAAAAAGTGACTTTGAAAGAATGTCATTGCAGGGTTCCTGGTTTGTCATCTCTCAGTGGCTTCTAGATCTAGTTCAAGTCTGCTCAGCTGACAAGTAAAAAGATAGTTATGCAAGCCTTGCAAACTCAACCTGAAAACCAGATGTACTTTTGGGCTAACATGTCTTAAATCAATGATCTCTATTTGGAAGTCAATTACTTGTGATGATTTGAGGTATATTGATTTATACTAAAAAATTAATTTATCATAGGAGGCTTCAGTGTATGCAAAATGTACCACAGACTGTGAGTGCTGTATCATGTATTGGCCAAATAAGGAACACTTTTTGCTGTTAAAGCATTGCGATCACCTATTCTGGTTTAACACCATAGGATAATATTCACCTGCTTCAACTTGGGACGATAGACAGCCAGAGAACATGGCAAGGGGGTGGGAGTTATGGAAATCAAGAGAAGCTGTGAATACATGATACATTTATGCCTATAAAACCTGCCTTGACACCAATGTAAATGTGGAGCAGGCATACAGCATACGGCTCTTTGCCAGCCTAAGTGACTCTACTCAGAGTAAAGTTACCTTAGAGACTGGAGGAATAATAAACCAGTGTAAGTTATACCATTGAGTAGGTCATGACCCAATAGCTCTAGCCCAGTGGTTCTCAACCTTTTTTTTTTTTCTCAAACCACTTGAAAATTGCTGAGGGTTTCGGCAGACCATTTAATAAACCTTTTTTTCTTCTACAAATCAAAGCACACAACTCATATTTTAATATCAGTAGTCCTATCTTACACGTACATAATTCCCAATTGTTCCGCAACCTTTCTGCAGACCACCTGAATGCAGATCGCGGACCACAGTTTGAGAACCTCTGCTCTAGCCAATTTCATCCTGGGATAGTCATTTGCTCAGTGAAAACAGGCTATTACAAGATCTCCTCTAGTGAGGACACTAAGAGCTGCCTGCCCTAATCACTATGTTGAGGGAGTGGGTCATCTGAGTAAAAAACTGACATCAGTGTAAAATACCACAGTATTAACTGATGTTAACTAATTGCGTGTCCATACAAAAAGAGCAAGAGCAGTGGAAGGCAAGAGCAAGCAGAAGCACTTGCCCCCCACCCCCCAGTTACACTACTGGTATACAGAGACACTGTGCCAAAAAGGGCAAAAGAGGAAACAACATAGCAACCCACTTAGACCAAGGGAAGATTCTCAGAGAAGAGCTCATGTCTCATTTAAATTTTGTATTGTCACTAAGACTAATGAAGCAATTTCACTGAAAGGGGAGGGCCTTTTGCCTTAAAACAACAAAACAAAGCAAAAAACAACAGCCCCCACCCCCCACACACACACTTTATCTAGCCTCCATAGACACTGAGAGTCCTTACTTTTATAAGTGGCACCCACACAAGGGTGTGGGCTCAAAGCTCTTTGACCAAAAAAAAATTGTGTATTGAAATTATTCTATTTTTCTGTCAGAATGAAGTAGCACCATTGTGGTTCAAAGGAGGTCATGTCTGAACAGTCCATCAGTTATGCCCAACCTTTTTACCCCTCAGGCTGGATGAGAGGGGCCAGATTGGTCCATGGGCCAGATCCAGTCCCTGGGCTCAATCTAGCCATGCAGGGTCAGCAGAACCTGGTCCCAATCAAGCTGCGTGGGGCTTGGAAACTTGGCAGGGGAGTGGTGTTAATTACTGCTGTTCACCCACAACCAAGTTTCTGGACTTGTGGGGAGCTCTGCAGGCTGGATGACATGGATCCACAGGTCAGATCTGGTCTGTGGGGCAGGGGTTGAGCAGCCCTGGTCTATGTCGTTCATAAACCCTATAGAGCAGTAGTCACCAACCAGCGATCACCTGGTCAATTGCAGAGCCTCTAACAGTAGATCTCAGTTTTGGGGGTGCACACACTCAGCACCCCCCCCACCCCATCTTCCCCCAACTGAAAATACAGAGCTGCAGCTGCTCCAGAAGCAAAGCAATGCCATGTGCGTCTGGCCACTGAGCTGAGCCATACCCCCTGCCACCGGGCCCAGTCCAGGTGAGTGGGATGAGATCCCCCTTTACACCCCCTGCCACCAGGTGAGTCTGGCCCTGCCCAGGTGGTGGGAGGATCAGAGCCCAAGCTGCTCATCCAGGAATGCAGGGGGGTTCCCGCCACTGCCCACACTTCGGCGGAGGCCCAGGGGGCATGTGCCCCCCCAATCTGTGCACAGGGTGGAGGCAGCTGCTGCTGCACACTGGGCTTTGCACCCGGAGCCACACTGCACCTGCTCCAGGAGCGTTGCAACACCACGTGCATCCTGCCACTGGACTGAGCCATGTCCCCTGCCTGCCCAGTGGTGGGACGCACATGGCCACCCCCAGAACAGCTGCAGCTGGGCTTGGGGTGCAAAATCTAGAGTGCAGAGGCAGCCGCCTCTGCCCTGCACACAAATCAGGGGGCACATGCCCCCTGGACCTCTGCAGGGGTGCATGCAGTGGTGGGAGCCCCCCATGCCTGGATGAGCTGCCTGGACTCCGATCCTCCCGCCACCCAGCCCGGCCAAGACCCCACTCACCCCAGTCCCTACCTCTGCTCCACTCCCTCCCTCACCACGGGGGCCTCAATCTGTACCCTCCCTACCCCTTCCCTCCCCGACAGACTGACCTGATGGGTGAGGAAAGGGTGGGGTGGCAGCGTGTGAGAGATCCTGGGTTGCACTTTCATTCAAAAAGTGATCTTGTACTTAAAAAGGTTGGAGACCAGTGCTATAGAGCCTCCATTTCCTAACTGCTATGGATTTTTGTACCATTGAATAGGTGGCTTTCTGTCACATTGTAAAAACAGTCTATTAATTCTGTCCAATCCTTATTGCTTACTACCACTCAGCAGTTTGATCAAGGACATCTTTATAAAGTTTGATTTAGGCATTTTCCACCTTAGTGCTTGCAGAAATGTAACAGTTAATACAGAGACTTGAATAATTGCAGCCTCATTCTCACCCATATAGTGCAAGGACTTGCTGTCTAGAGAGAACATCATTTTGAATCACAGCAAGATGTTCAGTCCTGATTATGAGAGAGTCTCAGAATTATTAGCTAATGGAAAAATATACATATATTTGGAAATAGGAGACAATGTAAATCCTCAGACAATGTAAATCACCACAGCTTTGCTGACTTCAGTTTATACTATCTGAAAATTTGGCCCAATACCTAAGAAAACTGTGTTTGCTAGGAGCCTTAATGTGACCTTTCTTGCAGAGAGCTCATTATCAGTAAACTGTCTTTCAAATTTATGCCTGATCATATCAGCTATTCAATCTTTAGGTCACTTCATCCCAAATAGTTCTTGGACATCATGCATTAGTGTAGCTATCCAAGTGTAAAGTAACTGCAGTGGAACAGGTTAATGGCACAAGTGACCTGAAAAGATCTGGAACTTCTGATTTTCATATAGGTGACAAGATTGTATTTCACTTACTTAAGTTTTAAAATGTTACTGATATTTTATAAGCCAGTTAACGTATAAAGGGAAAGCTAATATATAAATAAAATCAGATAAATAGCATTAACAGTTACAAGGAGCTAGAACAGAGGATACAAGAATTCTAGCATTCATTTTAGACATAGTCCTAAACATGGTCCTTTGATGGAGGCATTCTTGCTCTCTCGTCCTGCAAAGAAGGCGCAATTATTTGTTCCCTTAAATAGAGTGAACAGATTTCCTGTAAAAGGATAAATGAGTTGGAGTACAAGTCCCATTGTAATTTTAAAAAGCATGTACATGAGTTAGGAATACTACAAGATTTCCCATGGAACATGTGCACCAAACTCACTATGCCCTTTTGAAAAACCCACCCAAAAAGTGCTCTACAATCCTACTAAGCAACTACCACAAAACAAAAAAAACAGTTTATGTTAAAATGTTCTTCCTATTTGTCACCAAATACAGTAGAGCACAAGTCACTAATATAAGAGATTTGTCAGGGCCTCTTACCATTTGCAGTGGAAGCCATATTTAGCAGATCTACAAAATACTAGCAGTTTTTGCAAAGAGAGATTAATTACTTCAAATATATTTAAAGAAATAAATGTTGAAAGGACACTGGAATAAACATTTTTTCAAGTTAAAAGTGTGAGATGTATAGACGTCAAATATGACTTGAATAGATTGATGAGACTTATTCAACCTGCTTCCCTCTCCATGACAACCAGGATTACTGAAATAGCCACTTTACCTATTCCCTGCTCTAGTTCCTTCCACCAGGACTCAGGACAATGAGAGATCAATATCTGTACCCTCCATGGCAGAATGCCATCTCTGTCTCCCCCCCAAAATTCTCCTATCAGACTGATGACCAATATGACAATTTGGTTACCATGGTCACTGAAAAGGGCAGACACCCCTGGCCCCACTTGTTTCAGGTAACCCTGAGTTGTAACCTGAGCTGGATACATTCCTGAGGGAGGGGGAAACCTGCTCCTTCTGCTTCCATGACTGTCCTCACACACTTGGGTGGGGGTTTAAACTCCCTATTGTTCTAAGCGGTGTCATCAAGCCGGGGAGGGGGCAAGAGCCCCTGCCAGTCTACCCAGCAACCAGTGATGAATTTCAAATTGGTTGGCTGGTAGCCAACAACTGCTGGTCTTCATTGGATCAGGTAAATGAGGTCATAAGGTCTATATAGGTTAAAGACTGCCCAAGAGGAGGGGCAACAGCCATAATGAGGACTCTCACAGAAGCTGAACCATCTGAAACTCACGCTGTCTCCTGAACTCATGTTCAATGAACTGCTTGCCTCCAAGGGGAATCTCCACCTGCCTCTGGATGATACTTATGAGTAAGCTATTTGATATCCAACTAGATATATAGCTTGCAGTAACAAAGATGCGTAACCAAAGGCTACCATGCCACTGTTTGCTCTAAGGGATTTCTCTGATATTGCTCTACCCTGTACCCTATTCCAAACCTACTCCTTGTAACCAATAACATTCTCCTTTGTACCTAGTATGGGAAACTTATTAGGAGAGGGTCTAGATTATGCCTTGGGGTCCCCTTGGTCTGTCTGACTAAGGGGAGACCACTATTTGTGCTTCAGACTGAGTGAAGCACCCCAAGTTCTTGCAGTGGTTCAAGTACCCTCAATGACTACTAGTCCTGTGTTTCCCAGGGGGCACAAGGCCAAGATCAGTCCAGACCCTGAGTGGTGGCAGCTTTACCCCCAGGATTGCGGGTGCGCTCCAGGGTGGGGGTCAGCCAGACATGAGGTGCCCCCAAGGGAGGCACTCGGAGCCTGGAAGGTGATTGGGCATAGTGAGGTGGGTGGATCAATGCAGGAGCACCCCCTACTGGCCTGCCACACCCTCCATGTGTGAGGCTCATTGTTTAAGAAACCTTAAGACTTCAGGAAAAAGACAATAGGATACCCAATCTCACCCTACAGGCAACTGCCACATACTCATCCAAGAGCTTCTGAGGATGTACACGTAGATAGCATCTCTCTACTTCATTGCCTGCCTACCTGCACTGTTAGTGGTGACAAACAGAAGCACTTTACTTTCCTACTGGGAACTGGGGACAAATTCAGTGGGGGCAGGGGGAAGTAAACTGACAAATCTACTATTTAAAGAACAACTTAATACAAAGATTAAACTTTCTGATACCCCCTCCCCTCCATGAAACCCAAACCAACCACCTTTTATTTGCAGTTCTGAAGCTGTACACTGTCTCCCCATATATAAGTAAGATGCCTTGTTCTATTGTGAATCCTGAAGGAATTAAATGAATGGTTATTAAACAAACACCGAAGGTATGGAGCATGGCCTAAATCCAGATTGGGCTGGATACCTAGAGTCCAAACTATGGCATGTGTGAGTTCCTCAAAGTGCCTGCTGTACTAATGTTTAGCCCTGTAAGACATGAAGTCCCTCAGCAACTACATTGCTGCCAATAAGATCTGCTAGGGATGCACATGCATAAAAAGGTGGACATGCATAAAATTGGTAAAGTCCTAATGCTGCCAAACTGCTCAAAACTCACCCTATGCCTTAGCCACAAAATAATTTTTAAACCAGACATTGCCTCATTTGTCTTTCATGCAGGGCCCAGACCACTATCAAGCATTGCACAATCAGGCATTTCACAAAACAGCCAGGGACAAGGGCTTAGGGGGCTGGCTGGTATGTTTATCACAAATGTATTAAACTGTCAAGTAGTTAGGACATCTATGTAGGAGCTGAAAAACCTTTACTCCTTATGTCTTCACTGCCCAATTTTTAAAACAGGAACTGAAATCTGGATCTCCACATCACACTAAAGTGCCCCATCCATTAGGCTCTTGGGGTACATTCAGGCATTATATTTAGATTCAACTGACTATGGTTAGGTCAATCTAAATACCCATTAATGCAGGCATTCAGAGCACATAAATCATCCAGAAAATGGCATGCCTGATCTAAGTTAATGTACCTCCAGAGATTAACTAATTTAGCTTGAGAGAAATGTTAATGTAATCTCCTGAACACTTTCATGCATTTGCTTCCCAGCCCAGAGGGTAGGAAAGCCCAGCCACTTGTGACAGCCTCAGGGCTGTACTATTAGCCTTCTGACCCCTACTGGGCTATTTTTAGCCCCAAGATTCCCTGCCTTCCCCCCACCAGGCAACCTGCACCACAGGTGTACCAGACCCCAAATCCTGCCTGCCTCTTCCCCCACCTGGAGTTACTTATATTAGGTTCCCCTCATGGTTCCCAGCAACAGCAAACAGCTATACATGCCACTCCTGATCTATGTTTAGGCAGCTTAAACTAGGCCACATGAACATAGACCAGGTGTGGCAAACAGCTATATAGGTATTCTGTAGGGCTGTGCGAAGCTTCAGTCCCTGATTTGATTTGGCGGAGATTCGGCCCGATTTGGTGGCCAAACGTCTGAATCTGAATTGAATCAGAGGACTCTTTAATCTCTCAGAATTGAATCAGAACCCACCTAATTGATTTGGAGAGATTCAGAAAGATTAGGAGATTCAGACATAGACACAGCTTTAAATGTTTTTTCTACATACCTCTAGGTACCAGGCGGCTCATGAGTGCTGCAATGCTTGGGCACATGGAGTGTCCCACAGAAGCATGGGGGGCTCCCTACTGCACTTGACAGCAGACTTAGAAGTGGGCCAGAAGCGCCCCCATGGCTGTGACTGGTGCCTCCTGGATCTGGGGAGGCACCCAGGGTCCCTGTGCAGCCAATCACCGAGCTGGGGAGGCACATGGGGGCCTCCAGCATGCTCCCCAGCAGACCCAGAAGTGGGCCAGAAGCGCCCCCATGGCTGTGACTGGTGCCTCCTGGATCTGGGGAGGCACCCAGGGTCCCTGTGCAGCCAATCACCGAGCTGGGGAGGCACATGGGGGCCTCCAGCATGCTCCCCAGCAGACCCAGAAGTGGGCCAGAAGTACTTCCAGCCCACTTCTGGGTTCACCACTGACCACATGGAGGGTCCCCCCGCACTCCTGTGGGATGTTCCATGCGCCCCAGCATCACAATGTTCACAAGCTGTGCCTGCTACCTCAAGGTATGTAGAAAAAATGTTTAAAGCTGTGTCTATGACTGAATTGCTGATTCTCTGAATCAGCATCAAATCTTCAGATTTGGATTCGGCCAAATCAAATCAGGGACAGTGATCCGAATTAACAAATTGAATCACTGTCCCTGATTCGGGCCAAATCCAAATCAAATAGGGCCCACTTCACACACCCCTAATATTTAGTGATGCATCTCATTTTGAAGCAGCTCTACATTGCTTTAACATATTGTTGGGCCAGAGAGAGAGACTATATCCCAATGGTTAGGGTACCCAGGATGTGGGAAGCCACAGTGAAGTTTATGCTCCAATGGATATTTAACTCTTTCTGAAAAGTGGCAGTGTTTCAACATAAGCTGCCTAATGGAGTGCTCATCCTGGTTCATATCATTGCTCCAAATCAAGTAACGTGAAGATCTGAATGTTTCCTACCACCGAGATGAGTCTACTGTTGCTGTCCTTGCTTTTCTCCTCAGACCTGAAGAAGAATGTCTTGCATTCAAAAGTTTTGTTTTAACACTATCCCAGCTGTCCAGATGGTCCAATAAAAGATATCACCCAAAGAAATCCTTGACTCTCACACAATACCTGGACCATCATGGCTACAATTTCACTCTAATACTGCCTACCCACTCAACTGTAATATAGGATGTGGTGGAAAGGTAGGTGTGTAAAGCCTGAAAGACTTCAGAATCTCAACATCAGATAAGTGCTTCCTTATGGCTTTAAAAAATAGAAATGCTAATTAAAAAGTTGGGTTTAATAGATAAATACCATGCATGAATTGTATATGAAATGCCTCCACTTAAGAAAAGAAATGTGTTATATGCAGATATCACATGGAATGGGTTAGAGAAGCATGGAGGAGACATATTAGAGAGTCCATATGGCAAGCATCCAATATAAATAAAAGCACTACCAAGCTTTCAAAACACAGTTATTACATCCTATTCCACTTTTTAGATATGGAAGTAGACTTAGGAATCCAAGTGTGATCCTAGTCTATCTTGCTCATGTCCTGACAAAAAACATTAAATGCTCCTACTTTTATAGAAAGCCATCTTCACCCTTTCACTAAGTCAAAAGAGAGCAGTGAGCAGGAAGAAGACCATCCACATATTACAGTAATGGTTTTTTAAGGGATTTGAGCAGGGTGGAATAAGACCACACTGCTTCTCTTCTGGCTTCAGCCTCACTCCAGCCCAGAGCACAGAGCACATATTTGCTCGAGCCCCAGTCCATCTTCAGGGCTTGGCTGTAGCTGCTTTTGCCAGCTGTTACCTGGCTGGGCTAGGGCCAGAGCAAATATATGCTGTGTCCTGAACTGGAGTGGGGCCAGAGCCCTGCCAGAGCTGGAGAGAAAGCATTTGGGGTGGGGAGAGGAGGGGAAGGCAAAGGATACAGGGACAGAGATGCAGGGCAGGGTAAGTACCAGGCGATGCAAGCTTGTGGGGAGATGCAAGTTTGACAGGCAGCAGGGGGGAAAAGGGGGGGAGCAGGTGTCAGGGAGCAACGGGCAAAGGCCAAGGTCATTCACTCCCCAACCACCTCCCCTGCCACAATTTAAAGACAACCCACCAATAATTAGATTCTATACATGGAAAATTATAACAAAATTAATACATGTAAATAATCAAATTAATTATTGAGGGGTCATCTTAAATGCAGAGTTGTCTTGGATTTGGGAAAATATGGTATGTAAACTGAAGTCACTGCCATGAGAAAATTTAGATCAGTGCTGTGGACAGGCTCCCTGCTTCTCTGCCATGATAACTAGAATTATCTTACTGGGTCCTGTTGAGCAAAACTCTGGGGAACCAAAGTTTGGATTTTCAACTAAGTAGTTCTAGGAAACATTTCCTCTTTGTGAATCCACGTAAATTGACTTAAGTAAGTATTTTTGATGCCCAAAACTAGTCCCTTTCAAATAAAAAATACAGGAATATTTCCAAGTGTGTGGAGCAGGCCTGAGCCCCACTCACCACACCACCGGCATCCAGGTGGCTGGTCTGCAGGAGTCCAGGCCAGCACTGCATGGCCAGAAGAGAGGCTGCAGATTGGTCTGGTCCCTCAAATCTCCTGGGATAGGAGGAACTTGACAGCTGCATCTGGGGGGAGAGAGAAGGAAGCACTAGCCGTGCCTCCAGAAGTCTTTCCTGTGGCTAGCACTCACCCAGTGCAATAGCACACAGGTGGATTACCAGACAGTGTGGCAGCTCAGATTGTGGCTGGGACTTTCCTGCAGCATCTGAGCTACCACTTATCAGCATTGAGAATATTAGAGACCCATCCTGGGGTAAGGAACCCCAACAAGTCAGACAACGCTGCTGAAGACCGGACGCCTGGGAAAGGGAGCCTGGGCTCCAAGTGGAGGAGTAGCCACAGAAGAACCAAGGGACTCAGACCTACCCCACCGGTGCGGGACTTTGTAAGCAGGTACACCCAGGGCACCCAGGGCAGGACAAAGGCAGCCCAGGAGGCATCAGTGGGACCCACAAGGGGAAGAACCCACCTGAGAGCTCAGTGGCACAGCCCATCACATTTGAACAGTTCTGGACACTAGAATCCACAGCCAGCCAGTGTTAAGACCCTAAGGGTCACAGGAGTGTGAGGAAATACTCCATGGGACATTACAAGGCATGGCCAGTAGGGCTGTGCAAGGCTTCAGACAGAGCTTCAGATCCGGAGAAGCTTCAGACACTTTGGGGTCTGAAGCAGCACATCTGGGTCGAAGCGCTTGGGAGCCACCTCGGAGATCTGATCATAATGGGGAAACAATAAAATATCTATAACTTTGTTGGGTTTTGTCTGATTTGGATGAAATTTTCAGGGATAGTAGACTCTATAGAGAGGATGAATTCTCCCAAGTTTCAAGAAGATCAGTTAGGGTTTGGGGGAGCACTTTACCCCAAATTCTTGAAAGCAAAACTCATGTTATGTCTAGGCGTTACAGTATAGCAGGGTGAAAACTGGAGGGATGGTGGCTCTTGCTGAGGCCATAAAACTTGCCAAGTTTCAAGAAGATCAGTGTAGGGGTTTGGGAACAACTGTACCCCAAATTGTTGAAAGAAAAACTCCTGTCAAGTCTATGTGTTACAACACAGGGGGGTCAAAACTGCAGGGGTGGTAGCTCTTGCTGAGGCCACAAAGCCTGCCAGGTTTAAAGAAAATCGGTGCAGGGGATTGGGGGAACTGTCCCTCAAGCTGTGGACAAGCAAAACTCATGCCATGGGTGTTGTGGGACTGACTGTGTCTGTCTTGGGGTGGGGAGGGGAGACACTGCTGCAGACCTGGCTGCTAAGCTGCTGTGTTACCAGGTACCAATCAATCAATCCTGATTCACTCAGGGACCAGGAACTCAGGGACCAGCTCAATACACAGGACCTAGCTACTACATAATGACTTTACAAGCATCAATTAGCACCTACAAAACCAGGCTAAGGAGAGGAAAGAATGAATACAGACAATCAACTGCCTCGAGACAGACGCAGTCTCGGCAAGGGTTTTGTCTGTCAGCAGCTAGGGGTGCAGGGCCCCAGACCCCCCCTGCACCGATCTCCTCCACAGCTGGCAGGCATCACAGCAGGGGCCACCATCCCTGCAGCTGTCACCCCGCTGCGCCTTAACACATGCAGTGTCACCCATGGTATGAGTCTTGCTTGTCCGCAGCTTGAGGTGCAGTTCCCCCCAAACCTCTGCACCAATATTCTTGAAACTTGGCAGGTTTCATGCTCTCATCAGAGGCTACAATCCTGCAAGTTTCATCCAAATCAGACAAGAAACAACAAAGTTATTGATATTTCATTGATTCCCCATTATAACCTATGGCCGGATCTCCGAGGCGGCTCCGAAGCTTAGGAGCCGCTTCGGCCTGATTGAGGCGGAAACCCAGTCCGGAGCTCCGGATCGGATTGCAGGTATCTGAAGTGGCTGAATCTGAAGCCAGATTGGATTGCTGCCAACTCGCACAGGCCTAATGGCCAGGTACCAATCGACCCAGGGCCCCAGTGCTCTTGCAGATAAAACTCCCAGCGAGGGAATCACACAATGGCCGTACAAAGCACCCTGCACATAGGTGGGAGCACCGAGGAGAGGCACCAGATGCAGTGGGCATCATCACCCTGCTCGCTTGCATCCCTGAAGGAATTTCAGTTCACATATTGTTAAGTTGCTAGTTTTTCAGTTGGAGATGCTTGGATCTCAGTCCTGTAAATAGCCACAGAGGCAACTCTTCCAGGGAAAACAGACAGTGCCTACAGCATGCCCAGATACTACCGAGACCAAACCAGATCACCCAAGTGGAAAGGGGTGAGCTGTAGGGGAGGTAAGGAGCCACACAAAAGAAGCACCAGCCAAGGCACCAAGGGTCATTGAGAAACACTGAACCACATCTTCTGGTGAAATTTCAGGGAACATCAAGTCATGTCAAGTGAGTATATGCTGGTGTGGCACGCTTACGCAGGCAGGGCTCTTAAAACAGGAATGTGCACACATTAGGGTAGGAAAGCATGAGATAAGGGTTCTCTAAGCAGCTCTTCCAGTAAAGGTTATCTGGAACTGGTTTTGGCCAGCTCATGCTGCAGGCATATTAAACTGTTCCACAAGCCCAAGACCTGTCGGGAGTGGTCCTCTAGCATCCCAGGAGGCACCATTCCCAGCCATTCCTGAATAGATGCTGTCTTCCTTCAGAATGACAGCGGGAGCAGCTGGGGGAGCCCTAAGGGTAGGAATCCCCCCTCCCCTCTGCTACCATTCTGGGCTCCTCCTGCCCCCCGCCCCTGAGGCTCCTTCCTGTCCCCCTGAAATCCCCATCCTTGGGACTTTCCTCAAACCTCCCCAGCTCAGTCCTGCCCCCCATGTCCCCTGCTCACCTGCTCTACCAGCACTGTCCCAGGGGAGCAGGCAGGGAAGGGGTACCTGCCTGCCACTACTACTGCCACCATGGCCAGGCCACTGCTGCTGTCCAGGTTGAGCCAGCCCAGAGTGGCAGCAGCAGGAGTAGGCAGGTTTACCTTTCCCCCTGTTGCCCGGGGACAGCAATGGCAGCCACACAAAAGGCAGGAGCTGCATCAGGGAAGTGGGTGACGGGTGACCAATCCTGGGAGACAGGGGTCACAATCAGGGAAGTGTGTGTGTGTGTGGGGGGGGGGGGGGGGGGTTGGCAGGTGCAATCCAAGCCAGAGAGGGACAGGATAGGTCCAATCCCAGGTGACAGAAGGGTGGTGTGGGCTGGATCCCAGGTGGCAAGGGAATGGTGGGCCCAATCCAGGTGTGGGGACAGCAGAGCCAAACCCAGGCCAGGCAGCAGGGATTCAAAGGGATAGTGTTTTGTTTTGTTGGTTCAATTTATTTCATTTCGAAGCACTGTTCCATTTCGTTGAAACTGTTTCACTGTTTCAACGAATTTTGACGTTTCGCCCATAGGCTATAATAGGGAATCATGAAAATGCCTAAAACTTTGTCATTTCATGCCTGATTCAGATGAAAATTGTAGGGATGGTAGCCTCTTATAAGAGCATGAATCCTGCCAAGTTTTAAGCAGATACGTGTAGAGATTTCTGGAAATCTACACCTCAAACTGTTTAAAGGTAAACTCCCAACACTTGCCAGCAGCAACAGCTGCCTCCTCATCTGGCGCACATATCCGGGGGCTCACACCCCCAGGAGTGCTTCTGGGATGTTCTGGACTCCTCCTGGGGTTGTGGGCCCCTGGATCTGCGCAGTGGATGACAGGAGCCTACCCTGCTGCCTGGGACATATGCTGGGCTCAGCCCGCACCTAGGGCCGGGGATACTTGATGTTGCTGCCAGTTCCAGCTGACAGAGGCAGCCTCTTGTCATCTGGCATGCATATCCAGGGGCCTGCAGCTCAGTGGAGAGATGGGGAGAGCCAGGGCTGCGCTCTGCCTCATGCCACCGTGCTGAGCTCCATGGGGTTGCAGAGTCGCTCAGAGTGCAGGAGGTGGGGATAGCCAGGGCTTCATGGGGCTGCAAAGTCGCTCGGAGTGTAGCCCGGTGATGGGAGGCAGGGAGAGCCAGGGCTGCGCTCCGCCTCCCACTGCCAGGCCGCTGGGCTGAGCTCAATGGGGCTGCGGAGCTGCTCGGAGCACAGCCCGGCAGCGGGAAGCGGGGAGAGCCAGGGCTGTGCTTCCCGCCAGGCTGAGCTCCATGGGACTCCTTGGAGTGCAGCCCTGGTTTTCCCCTGCCTCCTGCCACTGGGCTACTTCAAAACTCGAAATGTTTTGAAACTTTGAAACATTCTGAGTACCCTCATTTCATTTCAAACCTGTTTTGAAGCTTTTTGTTTCATTCCAATTTTGCTGTTTTGAGCTCAAAACCTATGGAAACAGTTTCAAAACGAAACACTTGGCAAAATTTTGCACAGCCCTAGAGGGCAGGGACCAAGTCTAGGCAGGTGGGAGCTGACAGGCCCAGTATGGGCTTCTCTGGTCCCGATCTGAGCCACCTTACTCACCCAGAGAGGAAGCAAGTGGGGCAGGCATAAAGCCACCTTGGGTCCTAGCCATGACCCTGCTTCCTGGCTTTCCAAGGGCAGGTCAGAACACTGCATGTTAGAGTGGGTATTAACCCTTAAAGTATATGCTAACTTTAACACTGACTAACATTCCTTAAAGTTACCACATGCTAATCGTATGGTGTAACTACACCCTAAAAGTACCTAGAGGTAAACACATCCTGATTCCAAGGAGAACTAGCTGATAACTGATATTAAAGAAATTATTCCTGATTGTGAGTAAATAAGAAATCTTGATTATTTGTATCATCCTATACCTGAAGTAATCCTATCATCCTATACCTGCAGGATATGGAAAGTCTGAATGCTGTATTTAGCACATGCTTAGAACCTCTGAGAGTGTAACTTAGGCCAGGGGTGTCCAAATCCTAAATATCGTGCGCTACACCAGAAGGGGCTGCAGATATCCCCATCCCCACTGCCCTGAACTGCACCAGTGGGGGCCACAGACACCTTCTCTGCACCATGTCACATAGGTGCCCCAGCACCTAGTTATGGCCCCCCCACACTACACTGCATGAGTACCCCGGGCTAGCAGCTCTTCCAGTACTGCAGACTGTGCTGCACTACACTGCCTCTGCGGCAAGACCAGGAAGTGGAAGCTTGGGAGAGAGGGAACCCAGCTGCTTCTGCAGCCAGAGTGATGAGGGGAGCAATGGCTGGGTGGGAACTTAGAAGTTGTCAACATCTATCAAATTGGCAAAATGCTAGATCTGAAAGCTGAAATGTGACATAACGTCTGACATTATGACACCTTTTTTCATGCTTACAAAAGCATCCAGTCCATTCCCTGCCAAAACTGGGTCAAGTCCACACTGAGTGTTCAGTTACCACTTGCTCTTCTCATTTTGCATGCATCCTCCTCTCATTTATGTAGAAGCATAGTTGGGCTTTAGGTGCCTTGATTCGTCTATCCTACACAAACAGGGTTTAGAGAGGGAAGCTATTAAACTGGCAATAGCTGCAAGACTAGGGCCACAATATATACTTCATTGGGAGTATTTAATCCAAAACTGCTGCTCCAAGCTTAATGCTGCAGAGGCTATCAATTGTTGTCCCCACCTGTTTGACCATGCTTTAGGGTGTGCATGAATGGTCAAAAAAAAAAAGTAGTAGTGATCTAGAACTATAAACAGAAACATCTAACTTAAAATGTTAGGAAAGGTGTTCTACAATGACATCAATTTGATAACGGAATAATCTGTCAGAGGATCTAGCAGCATCTCAAGAGGAGCTAAATAAATGACAAACGACCCAAACCTATATTATCTGTATACTGAAGTCACAGGGCAGCAGAATTAGGCCTCATCACTATTATTGATATAAATTGCTGCATTCATAAAGTGTGTGGGCTAGGGGCTAGCTTTGCAAAGTTATTTAGATGGCCAAAGATGCAGACAGGCATCCGGTAGAATTTACAAACACACCTCAGCAAATCTGGTGCTACAATCTTAACGAAAGCAAGGGGAATGTGGTACTTAACCTGGCTAAATGCCTTTGTAAAGGTCACTAAACCTCTATCTGCATATTTAGTTGCCTAATTACCTTTGTAACATACAAACTTCTTTTAAGATGACACATTTTAATATATGCAAAACTTATGGTGGTATCTTAAATAGAAAAGCTATGTGAATTAGATGGCATGCCTGTTTCCAGAAAGGAGCAGATCTTTCTCTTGTCTATAAAGAGCTTAGCACATTTTGAATGTGATGATCAGCAGCTATACTAGCAGCATATGCAACACTGAAATACCCTTTTTGTCCTTCCTGTTCTTAGTTCTCTACAATTTACAGATAGTAGGAAGTTTTTAATTGAAATTATTAAAATAATCTGACCAAAATGTTATTGGTGAGAGAAACATTTTCCAGGACTCTGAAATATCTAGTTTCATTATAAAACTGTCACTCTCAAAAATTGCCATTTTAGAGTGATTTGTAACATCCCATTAAAGTGTCATGGACTATTTATTTCAGCATGAAATAAAACATTAACACTCAAGGGCATTCATGTACCTTTTGCAATTGGTTAAAATCTGGTCATGTGCTCAGCCTTGGCTTTCCCTGTAATAGTGATCGCAATCAAAACAGATGCAGACAACTGTGATATTGTGCACATATGAACATAAGTCTTATTTTGAGGTTCATGCATCAGAACTATGGCACCACAGATTTTAAAAATAGCCAAGCTAAGATATACAGCTTAATATTTGAAGCCACCTTATGCCAATATACTGTTATACAATTTAAAAATGAATAGTTTTTATTAGAAGGTGTGTTGGTACCAACTTCTTATGTCAAGTTTGTTTTAAACCTGTTTTCCGTTGCTTTTAATTTGCCAGACTACATCTAGCAAGGCTGAAGTTTCATGTGCTTAGTTTATGCCTCTGACTGATTTCTTTAAGCTTAAGCCAAAGAAAGTTTCACAGTTTATGAGAATTAATTTATGGAGCAGTGGATTTAGTAACCTTAAACTAGTTCTCATATGGCATGCAGCTATTGCTTGAGAATGCCATTTACCTTTTTTTTTTTTTTTGCTGTCCTTATGAAATGCACCCAAGATTCGGCTGAATTACAGCCACAGAAAAAATGTAATGCTTCACTGAGCATCCTGCATCCCTCTGCAGGAGCAGCATAGACCAGAATCTCAGGTCTATGCTGCGTGTTACATGTTACACTTAGACCACAATAGATCTGTGGATGCACTGCAGCTACTTGTCCCCAGGGACTATCCATGCCATGCTCACTTTGCCGCGCAGCAAGTTACCCCAGGGGCAGTAGGGGAAGTGGGGCCACCACTGGGCTGACTCCAGAAGTCTTACCTGGGGTTCTGGGGACCTCCCTGTGGTCCAGCCATGGCCACCCTGCTGGCAGAGCCTGGCAGGCAGCTACAGTGTGACTCTGGGCAGCCAGGCTCCGCTTTTCAGCAACGCATGCTACCCAAGTATGCACTGCTCCAACCCCATTCCCCCCTCCCCACATACAAACACACATGGGGTTTTTTGACCCCTGGATATTCAGGAGTAAAAAAAAAAAAAAATGTGGGGAAAAAACCCAGAGCAGCACATGCATGGGTAGTGTGCCCTTGCAGCATGGAGAACACAAGACTGTGCAGCAAGTAGTGCTGCAGACATGTTTGTGGCACCATAGACTGCATGGCTGGACTTGTCTGGACATGCCCTCAGAGGGCAATTAGTACTAGTTAATGAGTTTTAATATGTGGTTTTCATCCCATTACATGCCAGAGATCCACTGCTTCGGAGCAGACTTGGTTAATCAAGCCTACTCTGCATGTGAGCTGATGTGAACTGCACTGCACTGCGTGCAGTTGTATAAGCAGTGAAATGCACATGAGCATGTAGAAAATGAGGGCAGTGCCCTTTTGAACTAAAGCACCTCCAATGTGCTTTAGTTCAGAAGGGCACTGCCACCATTTTCTATGCGCTGACGCACATTTCGCTGCTTATACAACTGCATGCACTGCAGCACCGGGAATTTTTCAAGGCACCCGCCGCTGTGGCACATGTATGTGAACAAATGCCTTTGTGTTTTAAGTGCCCTTAGTATGGTCTAAGTGTAACATGTAACTTCATCCTCAGGTGCACGCAAAATTGATTCTCTTCTGACCTAACTCCAGCCTCATGCTCCCTTTTAAGAAAGAACATTATATACTTCTCCTGAATAAGTAAACGCAGTGGATAAATATACTGATATTGTTGAGGTTGTAGTTAAAATTTTGCAGAGTGAGGAGTTTGTCAGGGCGCAGGCAAAGAAAAAACTTGCCCTGGGAGACAATAAAGTTAGCTTTCATATGCAGTTACTACAAAACAACTGATGAGTGTTAAAGTCCCATCCTCATTTACCTCCCAGCAGCATGGTCCTGTGCCCATGTCCTCAGTGATGATGATAAAAGAAACTAGTTTCTAACAGTTCGTTCTTTGTAAATTAAAGGCTTATTTACTGTGTAGCCCTATTGGGTGTCATAACTGGTAAGAGAACATTTAAATGGATATAGGTTGAAATCTTAAAGCCACATTCCACTCAGTCTAGAATCAGTGTTTTAACAGAGTTTTGTTTGTTTGTTTTGGGGATTTTTAAAATTTTATTTGGGTTTTTTTTAACAGAAAGATTTATTTTTCATTCATTGGAAAGATGAAATAGTGTAAAACAAAGAATATTTTGGATCCAAGTGTGTTACAAGTACATTAGACAAAGTACAGACTTCTGAAAAAGTACTAAAATTAGAGGTTGTAGGAAAATGTTACCACCTAGGATATTATTCATTCTAGTAAAGGTTACCATTCTATAATATACTATTCTTTTTTTCCTAACCCATCACAGTTTGTTGCCTGGATTAATATAAAATGATTGGAACTAGCCTCATTCAGTGTATAGCTTGTCATTCAGTGTACAGCTTACCAGTGCAGTATTGGGCTTTTTTCTTAAATAATGCAATACTTTAGTTTGCATATCAATTTCTAAACTAACATTCTTACTGTATCCTTTTCCTTGTTTGTCAGATATATAGGAATTTGTGGTATAACTATGATAGAGTGAAGCATAACTATGATAGAGTGATCATACTAAAGCCAGAGCTTGCAGCCTGATTGGGGTGATGACTTATGATTATTAGCAACTAATAAGCATCCTTCTGCACCAAAATATTGTGAGTCCATTTTTAAAGGAAACTATAATTGTTAAAATGATCTGAAGGTGATCAAGTGGTTCATTAATGAGCTTACAAATAATTCTCATTCTAGACACTGAATAGTTCTAAAAGAGTATTCTGTACCCTATAACCCTTTCCTTTCTAATAAAGATATATGCCTATTAGAGGATGAACAAGTGATATTTTTTATAAAACAAACTTCTGTACAGTTTACAATGCAGCATAAATTTCCAAATTTGCAGATTAGGCTGTAGTTCCCTAGTGTCCTATTCCTTTTTTGCCATCAAAGCACCTGTAAAAATGTTATCAAATCAATTGATAGCATTTGACACATTCTCTGCTCTGGTGCCAATCACATACTAAAGGCAAGACAGTGGTGACTGATGTCTATGTAGCACTGATGTCTATATAGCATGGTACAAAGTCCAATCTTTACCACAAACTGCCACATATGCAGATTCTTAGATTTGGAGGCATAGGTGGGAATGGACTGAACTCTCAGGTATTCAGTGTTACAGCCATGGGTAGGTGGAATCTCTGCCGTTACCACCCACCCTGCATTTCATCTGACTTCTCTTCAGAACTATTTCTTCTGCTTGTATTTAATATTGAGTTTTTTCAAAGCCAGCAGTCAAAGGGGAGTTTTTGCTCAGGTAGGACATTTTGTCAGGAGCTCATACAGCACTAATAAATTTGCCCTGTTCACAAATCTATAAGCTCAGCAGCAACAAAAGGAAAAGGCATTTAATTATCCCCATAATAGTCAAAACACATCATGGACAGTTTTGCACTTGTATCCAAGTAACAAGTCAAATAAAAATATACACATAATAAAAATATTACTTATTAAGCACAATAAGGGTATGAACTTGGCTAAAACCTTCCCTCTGTCACAACCCAAGGGTGTGATTTTGTGTGTGCGCGCTTTGGCACTGTTAAATTATTTCCCGCCACGAGGAGCTTTCTTTGCAGGGTTCATTTCTTAGTTGCAAAGAGAAATGCACGGTGCAAAGGAGTTCCCGCCATTCGCATGCAAATTTGTGTCCCACTATTGGCCAGTTCTAAATTATTCCCACGTGGCGGCTAGTGATTAGCTTGCTAGCCGTATAAGAGGCTTGAGCGGTTTCCGCCCAACTTGGAGAACTCCACAACCATCTGGAGGAGGAGAACTTCACATCTCATGAAGATCTCTAAGCGCTGCAGAGCCTATTGGACCCAGTGTGTACCTTGAGAAGGCTATAGGGGTCTGATCAACCTCTGGCCTCTCCCTGTCGCCGAACGATCCCTCGACGAACCCCTTCCCTGCGTGCAAGTTCCACGGAGACTAGCAAACTTCGTGTGAGTGTATTCAGAGCTCTTTCTCCGAGTTGTTTTCTTCGGTTGACACGACGGGCTC
>NW_005842002.1:2434576-2434940 GCF_000455745.1 Alligator sinensis
TCGGTGTAAGTAAAATAATCTTTAATCAACCGCTAAGCGTCCGTGCCTAATTCTAGTCCGCCGGCCTGCATTCCCCGACCCGCGTGCCAGGGCTGCTGGCCACAGCCCGCCGTGCGCCCCCAAGAACCTCAGACCGCTCCCGGCCCGCACACCCTCCAAAGATCTTCAGGTATTTTTCAAATGGGAATTAAGCTTCAATGCATCATTTAGGTAGGTAGGTCAGCAGAGCAATCCTTATAGCTAAGGCAGGGCTATCGAACTTATTAGTGGCCAGGGGCTACATACTGCAGAGGCCACATTGTTCATAGTTTCATAGTAGCTAGGGTCAGGAGGGACCTGAACAGATCATCTAGCCTGACCCCCT
>NW_005842002.1:2435382-2440663 GCF_000455745.1 Alligator sinensis
ACCTTTGGATGCATGACAAGGTATGGCTGGCAGCTCATGTTCATCTTGGAGTCAATAATGACTCCAAGATCCCTCTCTGCCTCTGTGCTTTCAAGAAGGGAACTCCCCAGCCTGTATGTATGGTGTGGATTCCTTCTTTCCAATAAGTTGCAGCACCCTGCATTTGTCTACATTGACCCCCATCCTATTCTCGTCTGCCCACTTTTATAGTCTGTCTAAATCTAGTTGCAGCCTCTCTCTCCCTTCTAGTCTGTCCACCTCGCCCCACATCTTAGTGTCATCAGCAAACTTGGACAGCGTGCTTTCCACCCCCTCGTCCAAGTCACTGATGAAGATGTTAAACAGTGCGGGCTTGAGGACCGAGCCCTGGGGTACCCCACTGCTCACATCTCACCAGGTTGAGTACAACCGGTCCACCACTACTCTCTGGGTGCGCCCCATCAGCCAATTTTTTACCCATCCAACTGTGTAGGCATCAGTGCCGCAGTCACTTAATTTATTGATGAGGATGGGGTGAGAGAGAGTGTCAAAGGCCTTCTTAAAGTCTAGAAAGACTATGTCCATGGCGACACCATCATTCAAGGATTTAGTTACTTGGTCGTAAAAGGCAATCAGGTTGGTCTGGCAGGACCTGCCTTTGGTGAACCCATGCTGATTGCCCCTGAGCATGATCTCCCCTGCAGGCCCCCCACAGATATGCTCCTTGATGATCCTCTACATGCATCCTTCCTTCACCTCCCTGGCTGCAAGCTCTTCCAGCACTGTGTGCGCTCATGGCTCCACTTTGATCACTGTGTTGTGCAGGCAGGCAGGTTCCCCTAACACTGAGTTGTGACACCCTGCCCTGCCCTGCCCCACCTCCTGGAAGACCTAGATGAAAGTGGATTTCTAAAAAGTCTGTCTAAATATATTTGGGTGCTATATTGTCAATGGGGTTCCCTCCTTAAGCACTTCATGCTTATTTTTGGGTGCCAGGAAACAGAAGTTTATTAGATTCCTTCATTAGATTCCTAATGAGACTTAATTAAAAAAAGCAACCAAAATCACACAAGCATGTATATGTCCTCCAAAAATCACAAGTACAAAAACAACTGTATCAGTAATTTCAGTAAAGACCAGGCAACATTGTAATGAACTAACTGTACAAAAGATACATTTATTAGGAGCCATTTTGCCTCACTAGTAAAGTTTCCCTCCTACTGCCTAATCCACATTAAGTTCTGATTAAATAGATGAGCACCATATGATCTCAGTGTAGCCTGGTTTAATTAGATTAAAAACTGCTAATGGTATTTTTTAAAATATATATAAAATGGCAAAATATGTAAATGGATTTGTTCAGTCTTAAGGTCTTCCTTCCTTTTCTTTTTCATGTCCTTGTGATATGGTACTTAGCAGAGTTCACAGATTTGTTGAAATCTTCCATGGCCTCAGACTTGTGACCTATGGGATATCAACCATGAGCCTTAGTGCCTGCACCTCCACAGCCCCCAGTCTCAAGACTAAGATGAATAAAGAAGATAAGTTAACAGTTCTGCGGGCACTTGAGTGAGGTGGGATAGGATCATAGTTAGATGCCCAATAGATGGAGTCAGATCTTGACATGTACATCACCAGAAAGCATTGCCTTGGTCTAAGCTAAATCACAAAACTACTGCTTGTTTTAATACAACCTTTCCAGATTGTCAACCACTGCAGAATGGGCTGAAAGAAAGTTTCTGGAGCTCAAACTGCAAGTACAGCAGCAGCCAAACGTACAGGAGAGCTTTGTGTAACCTCACTTAACACTGCCCACCTACTGCTGTTAACTTCTAGCTATTGCAGTTAGTTCTGTATTTTTATGAACAACTAAAAAACAACAAGAAAAGTGCTGTATCAGAATAAACACTGGGATTGCTGATTCACTACCAGTTCTTTTAATAACCCTAATTAGCTTGGAGACAAAAGCAAAAAATGACACTAACTGGTCAATTAGTACCATAAGTCCAGCCTGAAGACAGAAAAAAATTACCTATTTATCAAATAAGATGCAAAGAGGACTCTCTCTGATTTGTGATAGAGCAGGGGCTGGCAACATACAACCTGCAGGCTGGGTCTGGCCCACAGCCCCTGAATCTGGCCTGCAGAGCTCAAGAGCTTTGCCTATGCCCATGCCTGCACCAGGGCTAAGCAGTGAAGAGATGCACTTGGGCCAGACAACTTCCAGCTGTACCTTACACAGGCAACTCTGCCATAAAACCACAAAATATAGTGCCCAGGTAAGGCATGGGGACAATGCCCTGCTGCTTCCAGTTATTAAAATACACTTGAGAGACCAAGAGGTCCATACCTACTACACGAGACATTTACTGCATGATAAACTAATGAGATGTGCAGTATACGTCTCAGCATCTGCACATGCACACCTATTAGGCTGGAGTAACCTAATTTATTCTGCAGCAGGATAATACTTGTATTTACAGATTAAATAGTGCAGAATAAGTACAAGTACTATCCTGCTGTGGAGTAAAAAACTCTGCAGCAGTGCACGTGTAGATTCTGGAGGGGCTGGCTGGGCCACAATGGTGCTAGCCCTACACTGCCAGCTAGCCCCACACTGAAGCTCCCTCATGCTCCAGTCAGTCCCTCTGCAGCATGTTGAGCTGGGGGAGCAGCCTGGGGGCTAGTAGGCTGACCCCCAGGGACTCCAGCCAGCTGAAGCTACTCTACTCTGGCTCCACGTGCTGTGCATGAATAACTTGCAGAGCTTTTTGCTCTGCAGTTAATTTTCAATTGCTTCTGGGTGTGCCATTTAACTCCAAAGCAATAAGCTCTGCTGTTTTTTTCACATGCCATAAGTGTATGTGTAGATGTGCCCAGTGTGTACCAGTTTGACCATGAAGTAAAATTCCTTCCTCATCCCACATGTAGTGATTAGTCTGACCCTGAGCAGATGGGCAAGACACTTTATCAGGGAACTACTGGGTTTTAACCCCAACAGAAGCATTGGCACACCCCATTCAAAATCCCCAGCCTTGGTTTCAGCAAGACCCCAATGCTTCTGTTATTCTGCCTCTTCCTCCCATTACTCTCCCACATAGCCCCAAAACCTGGGCAATACTCAGTGCTAGAATTAGTCATTTAAAGTAGAAAAACAAAGAGTTCCTGACACCCATGAATACAAATATGGCTGTGAGCCTCTGTGCATATTAATGTACTTGGAGATGTTAATGTGTTCCTAACTTCAGGAGGACAGAAGATACTACAGGAAAAACATGAGTCAAAGCAACATAAAAATCTCTACTAGAACAGATCAGGGTCAAATAAAATAACTAACCTCTCCTTCATGCCAGGGTAGTTATAGCGTCTGTGATAATAGACATAAACAAAAGGACCGGAAGGAACCTTCTAATCCGGAGTTCAGTCCCTTGTTGCCACAGGTAGCTGTGTTATACAAGCTTTTAAATAGATTTATGAAGCTCCACTTTAATCTACTTCTATTGGAAGTCTGTTCCAGACTAGAAATGTATTCAGGACCAGTTTATGCCCATTTGCTCTTGTGTCAACATTGCCTTTTAGCTTTAAAAGGCATTTTCTCTCCTCCTGGTATTTACAAGGCGTGTCTACACAGGATACTACATCACCATGTTAAGTGGGGACTTAATTAAGTGCCTAATTAAATAAGGTCGCTCAATGGGCTGTACCCTAATACTGTCCACTCACATAAAGGAAGGTGTTTCTTGGCCCTGAGACAATTAGCTGTTAAACCAGGGTATATCTATCGCTATCCAATTTACCAGGCAATTAGATGAAGTTGAGTTAACTACCACACACAATTAACACTAAAATGAATAACACAGTTTATTAATAACAAGAGCAATTACCAACATTTAACAAGTAATATTAACCACAACTAATCAACAAACATTAATTGATTAACTATCAGAGGGAGGAAGGAGTGGAATATATTACAGAAGGGCAAAAGTAATTTTATTTATCTCCACAGCCATCTGATTGGTCACCAGCCAGCCATCCTTCAATATAGGTCAGTGATGGCTTACCTCCCACCTTGGTGTCTTTCTAACAGGGGTGCTCAACTAATAAAAGGACAGAAGAAGGAGGGGAGGGATTGAGGCGATACTTACTAATAAAGCAAAGAGATGCACTGTGTCAAAGACACACACATCCAGGGAGAAAAAGTCTGGGGAGCCAACTCTATTTGGGCAGTGAATATCAAGGGCTATAGGCTGTACAGGAGGGATAGGACAGGGAGGAAAGGTGGGGGTGTGGCACTCTACCTCAAGGAGAAATACATATCCTCAATGAGTACCACGGGGTCAGAGGAGGGGCACACTGAAGTGCTCTGGGTTAGAATACAAGGAAGTCAAGGGGAAAGGGACTTAACAGTGGGGGTTTACTACAGACCACCCAACCAAGGGGAAGAGCTAGACCAGGAATTCTTAAGTCAGCTCACGGAGGTAGTTAGGTCAAGGAATGTGGTCATCATGGGTGACCTGAACTTTCCAGACATCTGCTGGGAAGAGCAGTCAGCCAAGTCTGACTGCTCATGTAGGTTCCTAGCTGAGATACAGGACCTCCATCTAACCCAGGAGGTACACAGCCCCACCAGGGGAGATGCCTTGTTGGATCTAGTCCTGGCCATGGGCGATGACCTGGTGAGGGGTCTGCGAGTGCTCGACCACCTGGGCAACAGTGATCATCGCCTGCTGGAATTCACCATCCAGCGCAAGGTGGCAAAGACCTGCAGCAAGGCAGCAGCCCTGGACTTCAGGAAGGTGGATTTCAACAAAGTAAGGAGAATAGTCGGGGAGGCACTGAGGTTCCAGAGGGGAGAGGAGTCGGGTGTTCAAGAGGAGTGGTCGCTCCTTAAGGAGACGATCCTCCAAGCCCAAAGGGAGGTAATCCCAACACGAATCAAAGGGGGCAAGAGGCTGCAAAAGCCCCCATGACTCACTAAAAGCATACGGGAATGTCTTCTAGCTAAAAAGGAGGCATACACCCAATGGAAGGGAGGGGCCATCACCAGGGAGGATTACCTCGGTTGCTTGGGGCTGCAGGGGGGCAGTCAGGAAGGCCAAGGCGGAGATGGAACTGGAACTAGCTACCCAGATCCAGGGCAACAAGAAGTCATTTTTTTAAATACTTGGAGGGTAAAAAGAAGTTGCCAGGTAACGTGGGGCCTCTTCAAGACACGCTAAGAAATCTGGTTGTCGCACCAGATGACAAAGCTAACCTATTTAACAATTTCTTTGCCTCCATTTTTCTGAGCAGGGACCAGGTC
>NW_005842002.1:2441195-2484135 GCF_000455745.1 Alligator sinensis
CATGCTAGAAGGGAGGAATAGGCTGCAATCGGACCTAGACAGGTTACAGGGGTGGGCAGATGAGAACAGGATGGGTTTCAACACTGACAAGTGCAAGGTGCTGCACCTGGGGAGGAAGAACCAGCAGCATACCTCCAGGCTGGGGAACTCCCTTCTTGTCAGTGCAGAGGCAGAAAACGATCTTGGAGTCATTATCGATGCCAAAATGAACATAGGATGACAGTGTGGGGACGTGGTCAGGAAGGTTAACCATACCTTGTCATGCATCCACAATGCATCTCAAGCAGGTCCAAGGAGGTGATACTCCCCCTATATGTGACATTGGTCAGGCCACAGTTAGAGTACTGCATCCAGTTCTGGGTGCTGCACTTCAGAAGGGATGTGGACAGCATTGAGAGGGTCCAGAGGAGGGCCACCCACATAATCGGGGGCAGCAGGGCAGGCCCTACGAGGAGAGGCTAAGGGACCTGAACCTGTTCAGCCTCCACAAGACAAGGCTGAGAGGGGATCTAGTGGCCTGTTACAAACTAGTCAGGGGGGACCAGCAGGTATTGGGGAGTCCCTGTTCCCCCCGAGCGCTACCAGGAGTGACTAGAAATAATGGTCACAAGCTGGCAGAGGGTAGATTCAGACTAGACATCAGGAGGCGCTACTTCACTGTCAGGGTGGCTAGGATCTGGAACCAACTTCCAAGAGAAGTGGTGCTGGCTTCTACCCTGGGGGTCTTTAAGAGGAGGCTAGATGAACTCCATTTGGAGTCATTTGACTCCAGCATTTTTTCCTGCCAGGGCAGGGGGTTGGACTTGATGATCTGCTCAGGTCCCTTCCAACCCTACCAACTATGAAACTATTTACTTTGGTGTCGAAGCAGATCCAGAGGGGAGCAACTGCAAGGAGATCTTTGAGCCTCTGGAGTATACACAGCACAGCCTCCATGGAGTGGCGATATTTTCCTTCAGTCTGTCTCTCCCTATGTTCTCACACACCAGTCAATCTCCAACACGGGCCTCAATTAATCTCGCTCCCTTGACCACACTACACACACATGTGCCCTCAGACACACAGACCCAAAACCTCACAGACACACATCCACCCACAGACACACCCTCAGGAATGCACCCTCAGTCCCACACAAAACCACACACAGCCCCAGACACACACCGAGCTCTGCCCACACACACCCTTTATAGGCTATGTGTACAAGTAGCCTAGGTGGCTCTGCACTCAGCCCCAAAATCTTCACATGACACCTCTTTCAGGGGTCTTACATAATTTTTCATAAGGCAAGGTCACTCACAGTTCACTTGGTGACCCACGTTCCATTTGAGCTGTGGTACCATAGTGTCTTCATCCTTATATGTAGACCCAGACCCTAATTTTGGCCACAACAACTATAGCAACAAACTATGATGACACAGCGTCAGCAAGCATAAACCATGATGCCACAGCTACATCACCATAGCAATGCACTCCCTCACTATAGTGTGTTGCTATGGTGACTTAGGCCAAAAATAAGCAATCACAACTGGCATGGTGCAGTATGGGTTGTTACTGTGCCATCATTTAGTATTTCCAAAAGGAAGTATTAAATGACAATGTAGTAACAACAGCACCATAGGGGCACATGTAGACATGCCCACTGCAAGCAATCATATTCCACCTCAGCTTTTGTTTGCCAGGCTAAACAAGCAAAACATGTTTGGTCATGTCTTGCTAGATTGGGTTCCTATTCCCCAGTCAACCTGCTAGTCCTCATCTGCGCCAGTCTGACTTCAATTCCTCTTTCTTGCACATGGGTCAACAGAGCTTTACATAATTTTCCAGACGTGGTCAACCCAATGTAGATGACGTCTTACCATGGCTGTGTACTGTAGTATTAACTCTTCCCTCCCCCTACTGGAAATGGTAGTGATACATGCTTAGATATCATTGAACTTGATTGATCCACCACTTCTTTCAAAAGAAAACAAAAAATTTATCCATAGCTTTAGTAAAAGTCTATTATGTTAAGTATGAAGGTGAGATCTCAGGATTATCTAGAAGGTTAATCAGGATATATCTTCTCACCAAGATGATGCAACTCTGCTAAAAGAAATCCAGTGTTTGAACATCACTTAGTACCGTAGAGTTCTGATGGGTAACCTAGCAGGTCATCAGAGAAAAGGGAATGTGTTTCTTATTCCAGTCAATAGGCTAAAGTAGTGACAATAGGGTTTAGAATTTATGCAGCAGCCCCATACCTTACCCTTGCTCTTACAAGGTGGAGGTTGGCATTACTGGCACATACTGTACATTGCTTTCTCCTTAAGTGTGCTGTTGCCCACTAGCATAGGCAGCATATATTGGGTGCATCTACACACAACATTAATGTGATGCAATAAACTCCAGAGCAGTTTGAGCCAGAATCAACTGCTCCTGGGTATAGCATCTACACTTGTGCCCAGGACCACAGCAATTTGAGTCACGGCAGAGCAGCCCCAGGCTGGCAGGCAGTACAGAAGGTCAGCCCCAGCTCCGAGTGGTGGTGTCAAGCAATGGAGGGGATCCCAGCAGGAGCACTGGCACACCCCAAAGAGGCTAGTAATTTGTGCCCAGCAGTCAGTGTCTACACATGCATTTAAACCATACTTAATGACTCCACCATACGATACTACTGCCCCTGAAAGTACAATCTTACAGTAGAGTTAATTTACTGCACCCTAACACCGGTGCATGCATAGACTGTGACGGTTTACTGCGGAGCTAATTAGTCTACTCTGCAATATAGCTGACATGTAAATGCACCCATTAAGTTTTGGTCATGCAACTTCATTTGAAATAATGGGCACACAAGTAGCAAGTGTACATACTTGTGTATACTCTAAAATACCTTATGGCAAGTAAAATGACTTTCAAATTCCTGAGTTAAATAGCCTGCAAACTTCTAAAGACTGGTTTGCAATTGATAGTGCTGACTCAGCATCAATTAGCATACTGGAGTTATGCAGTGGGTGTCATAAGCCTTTCTGTCTTCATAGCTGTTAAAGCAATTACTTACTAGGACTGAAGATGAGATTAACCAAACTAAATTACGCAAACAGTTATATACTTAACTTCTACTTACTAGCAATAATTGCCAGTTAAATTAAAATGTGTTCACATTCTGAAGGATAAAGGAAAAATATCCTTACTGGACATATTCAAATACTTACCAACCCAGGTAGAAAATGGGAGTAATTATGAAATGTTAATGCTTAAAATATTTGAAGAGAATAACACTTATTAAAAAAGTCTTGATGCCATACAGCTAAAAATGACAAAGCTGCATACACCCAATGAAAATGGTTTTAAAAAGTGAACAAAATATGCTAGATCCTTAAATACTAAAATAATCCCCCCAAAAAGAAAGAAAATGGCAGAATTCATTTAAAAAATAATCAGTGTCTATACTTTAGAGTGACACTTCTATTTGATTAAAATTCTAAAACGGAAGATGGTGACAGACAATGAGAGACTCAATCTTTTTCTCCGTGATGTAAGTGTGCACTGCAGAATCAGGTCCAAAGGGAAGAAATTGGCTTTAGTGAATAAAATATTCTTGACATGTATTTTGAAAGAGTTTAGCATTTCCAAGGGAAACAATTAGCCCATTGAAAGCCTTATTGAAAAAGAAAACACTAGTTTTCTTATTAATGTCACTGAACTGCAGGTCTAATCAAAGATCTATGACCAGAAGTTATGCATAGTAGCAGCTACCTTAGGGTTTTGACTTGCACTCCAGGTGGCAGGAACCTCAGTGTTAGGTACCTAGATTCTCAATACAGGGCATAGGGAAAACACAAGCATCTCACAATGGGATCCAAAAGTGCCAGTACAATGCGAAAGAAACCACATGAATAAGTCATATTCAGTATGCAGCTCCCTAGAGCTAAACAATAGGACATGCTAAAGACAGTGATGAATCTCACATCTTACCCCTCAGACTCCTTACACAAGACTGGGGTGGGGAGGAGAGGAAGGGGGAACTGTCCCAGATGCCAGCTTTGGGGGAGGGGCCAGCAGGATGGGGTTGTGGGGGGTGGTTGCCAGTGTGTGAAACCCTCCAGGAGCATCCTCAGCAATAAGAGCCACCACCCTTCCCCTGGGGTTAGGGGGGGACAGACAGTGGAAAAAACAGGACACACCTCTTTTCCTTTCTTGTCTTTCTTTTCTCTTTTTTTTTCTTTTTTTTTTTTGGTATCATTTTGTTGATAGTACATCTCAGTACTGGTTGGATTTCCTGAGTTCCTCTGGTAGGAAATGGCATAGGTTAAATGTTTGGAGGAAAAAAAATATGCATTAGATTTGGTATATATATATATAACCAAAATACTTCACTCTTACACCCAAAAAGATGTAGCGGTGTGTGTGGAAGTATATAGGATATATGGTTTGGTTATACATAACCAAAATGTGTGTGTGTGTGCGTGTGTAGATATAGATATAGTAGATATAGATATTTATATAGACATTTATACAAATATATAAAATTATAAACACACAACCCCCCCCCCCCCCCCCAAAAAAAAATGTGTCCCAGTATCGAAAGTTTGGGAAACACTGCTCTAACTACTAAGTAAACCATTATATAGGTCTAAAAAAGTGGCTGCACCATTTTCTACAGCTATGTTTCAAAGTGGTTGCCATCCCTGCAATTTGTGGGCATATTTGTCAGCATATTTTAAGTGTACTCTGACAAAACTAACAATCAAGTCCCTTGGAGAACATAGGTAGAGATATGCCTTATGTCTGGACCCTGGCTCAGCACTTACCTCAAACCTGGAGAGCCTGAAGCAATTCTGGATGTGCTCAGAGAACCTTAACATTTAAAAATGGAGGTACTTGATGCTGATGGTTCCCTCACTTCATGCTGTACATGCGTTCCTGAAAAACAGCACATAACTCAAATTCTCATAAAGGGAACCACTTTACAATGTAAGAAATAGGGATACATTCCAAGACCTCGACTGTACTGACCCCAGATCCATTTCTACCACTTTTACAAGATAATTTTGGTACTCACCAACAGCAGACAGTACACACACAAGCACAGGGCACTATCATAATGGGGATGGCATCTACAGAAACACGTGATACAGACAATGAGCAAAGAGCACAGATCCACATGGGAGACTATATTTTGGTGTGCGTCACTCTCACAATGCACTACACAAAGCAGCTGACTGCGGACTTCCACCACACTGATCACATAAGAGTGAATTTACCTCAAATATGACCCTTTTTCTAGTAAAAATTCGTTATCGCATAAGAGCTAATTTGCACATATAGAACCCGCGTAAAGCAAAGGAAACTTGTATTTATGGATATTAGTCAACAAACGAATGGGAGCTTTCAGAACCAGAGTACTAAAGTCTGGCATCTAGATTCCAATTATGTCCTGCCTTAGGTACCTAAATCCTATCACATTTAGCTTGCAAGTCCTTCTCTGGATTTAGCCATATGATCAGTCTCTGATCCTATACAAACCTTGCACTGTAAAAAGTAAATCAGAAGCATAAACAATGGGAGCTCTCATAAGTAAAAATATGAATGATATAGAAGCTCTGTATACCCGACTAACAAATGCAGCAAAGAAAATTGGACATGGATAAAGCACAGTATCTGCGGGTAATTAGGACAGCAGTAAATCAGGGAAGTCATAAAATAAGCACCACAAATTTTAAGCATGTAATCAGCTTCAAGTATTTATAGATTTCATAGATTTCATGGACAGTAGGGGCTGGAAGGGACCTCGAGAGATCATCGGGTCCAGCTCCCCCACCATAGGCAGGAAGTCAGCTGGGATCAAGTGACCCCAGCAAGAAATATATCCACCTGTATTTTGAAGGAATACAGAGTAGGTGCTTGTACCACCTCTGGGGGGAGTCTGTTTCAGACCCTGGACACATGCACCATAAAGAACTTTTTTCTTATATCCAGTCTAAATTGGCCTGGCATTTATGGCCGTTAGACGTTGTTATCCCTTGGGGAGCTCTAGTGAACAGGTGTTCTCCGAGGTCCTGATGTACCATTCTTATGTAACTGTAGGCTGCTACCAAGTCCCCCCTGAGCCTTCTCTTCTCCAGAACGAAGAGTCCCAAGTCTCAGCCTCTCCTCATATGGCCCTCCCTTTAGGCCTTGAATCATATGAGTGGCTCTTCTCTGGACTCTCTCAAGCTTCTCAACATCCTTCCTGAAGTGGGGGGCCCACCCATGCAGCATTCCAGCTGCGGTTTCACCAGGACCAAGTAAAGTGGGAGGATGACTTCCTTGGTTTTGCTTGAGATGCATTGGTGGATGCACACCAGAGTTTGGTTAGCTTTGCCAGCCACAGCATCACATTGGAAGCTGATATTCATCTTGTGGTCAACCAAGACCCCCAAGTCCCTTTCGGTCATGGTGCTAGTGAGCCTGAGCACTGCTGAGCCTGTAAGTATGCTGGGGGTACTTCCTACTGAGGTACAGTACCTTACACTTCTCTGTATTGAAGGCCATCAAGTTTTGATTGGCCTACCTTGAGAGTGTGTCCAAGTCAGCCTATATCCTCAGCCTGTCCTGTGGTGTGACCACCCCCGCCTCCACACGCACATAATTTGGTATTGTCCACAAACTTGGTGAGTTCACATCCAACTCCTGAATTCAGATCATTAATGAAGAAGTTAAAGAGTACCAGCCCAAGTACTGAGCCCTGAGGGACTCCATTGGTCACCCTGCACCACATTGATTTGCTTTCTTCAACTAGTACTTATTGGGTCCGACCCCATAGCCAGTTGCCTAGCCATCAGACCATATGATGATCATAGCCACTGTTCCCCAGCTTAACCATGAGGACATCATGGGGCACTAGGTCAAAGACCTTCTTGAAGTCCAGGTATATGACATCCATGTCATTTCACTTGTCCAGGGCACATGTTACCTGGTCATAGAAGGCAATGAGTTTGGTCAGGCATGACCTACCAGTCACAAAGCCATGTTGGCTAGCATTCAGAAATGTGCATTCCATCAGTCTGGTGTTGATGGATCCCTTGACAATTTTCTCAAGGATTTTTCCAGGGACAGATGTAAGACTGATTGGTCTATAGTTCACCAGGTCAACCCTCCTCCCTTTCTTGTAGATAGGGACCACATTGACTCTTTTCCAGTCATCTAGGACCTCGCCCAAGCAACATGATTTTTCAAATATCTCTGCCAAGGGGGATGTAATGAGGTCTGCCAACTCCTTCAGAACTCTTGGGTACATTCTGTCTGGGCCCACAGACTTATGAATGTCCAGTTCCTCAAGGTGTCCCCTCACCTGATCCACATTGATTTTAGGCCCATCACCCGCTCCCAGATTGGTGTGTGCTGTTCCTGATAGTGTGATCCTCCTGGGAGGGTGAAAAACCAATGCAAAAAAAGTCATTTAAGAGATTGACCCTTTCTTGGGCATCGAAAGTCAGTTGCCCCATTCGATCTCCCAGGAGCCCAATGCTATCCTTGTTCTTTTTGTGGCTTCCCACATATCTGAAAAAGGACTTTTTGTTGTCCTTGATTTCTGTAGCTAGCCTAAGTTCAGTTTGTGCCTTGGCTTTCTTTGACTGCTCTCTACAGATGTGAATGAGTGCAGAGTAATCCTCTTTGGTAATGTTTCCTGTTTTCCAGTTGGTGTAAACTGCTCCTTTGAGCTTAATAAGATCCAAGCATTCCTTATTCTGCCATGGGGGCTTTCTTGCCCATTGACTGCATTTCTTGTGAGATGGTATGGCTTTGGCCTGTGCTTCAAGGATTATGTTTTTAAGAAATGACCAATCCTTGTGTACTCCCTTTTTGGGGGGGAAGGGGAGAAGGTGTGGCCTCTAATTGTCTGACTGACCAATTCTCTCAGTTTTCAAAAGTCAGCCTTCCCAAAGTTAAGGACTTGTGCTTTACTGCTGGGTTTGCCTGCTCTTCGGTGAACTAAGAAGGTGACTATTTCCTGGTCGCTGTCACCAAGCTTCCCCTCAATCTGCAGATCACTCACTAGGTCTGCCCCATTGGCCAGGACCAGATCAAGCAATCCCTCTATGCTAGTCAGCCCATAGGCCTCCTGGGTTAGGTAGAGGTCATCAATGCATATGAGGAAGGTACGTGACATGTCAGATTTGGCCGTATGCTCATTCCAAGAGATGTCAGGGAAGTTGACATCCCCTATGATGATCATGGATTGGGAGCACACAGCCTTGACCAGTTCCCTATTGAATTCCCAATCTAGGTCTTCCTCTTGGTGGGGAGGTCTATAGTAGACTGCTACAAGTAAGTCACCCTTCCCATGTTCTCCTCATATCTTGACCCAGAGGGTCTCAAGACACCCTTGGTTTGGAAACTCAATCTGCAGGGAGGCGAGCTGATCCTTGATGTAAAGAGCTAAACCCCATGCCTCTTCCTGACCTGGTCTCTCCTATACAGGTTATTGCCATGGACCAATCATAGGTGGAGTCCCACCAGGTCTTCATAATTCCTACCAGGTCACAATCATTTTCACATAGGAGAAGGGCCAGTTCCTCATGCTTGTTTACCAAGCTCCTGGTGTTTGTGTACAGGCAGTTAAGTCTGCCATGAGACACCCAATGTTTTCCTGAGGGGTGAAGCAGGACCTTTCCTTGGGCTGTCTCCCTTGGGCTTTCCAAGTTATCGGTAGTGCAGCTGACATGACCTGGGATAGAATTGTTAGTAGACCACCCATCCCCCAGCAGTCTCAGTTTAAAGCCCTGTCAAGAAGGTCAGCCATTCTGGCTGAGAAGAGCTTCTTCCCTTTCCAGGTGAGGTGGAGGCTATCTGTTCCCAACAGTCCGCTCTCTCTGAAGTTCTATTTAGCTTCTATCATAGCACATGGTGGCATATAAAAAGCAAGAAATTAAAGAAAGAATAAAAGGAAATACAGCTTACTTTGCATTGCAACAGCTCCTGTCATCCAAGTTCAACCCAAGGAAAATTAAGCTTCAAGTCCATAAAACCAGAATCAGACCATGTATATCCTACGGCAGTCAAAACTGGGTTCTCTCTCAAGCAAAACAGATACTAATTTTTTTTTAAAGGAAATTTTTTCAGAAAATCTTTGGTACACAGTGGGCACCTCTACACATGCTGCTTTGGTGCTGTTGTTACTGTACCATCAGTTAGTACTTCCTTTTGAAAGTACTAAAAAACAGTGCAATAACAGCCCATGCTGCACTGTGCATGCTACACAGTTATTTTTAGGTACTACATCACCATAATGATACACTATAATAAGGGAGTGTGTCACTACAGCAACATAGTTGTGGCATCACAGTTTTGGCTCATGGACACTAGATCACTGTAGCACATCGCTATGATGATGTAGCATCACATGTAAACACGCCCAGTGGGTGTCTACATGAGATGCTTACTGAGCAGTAGCCTAATAACACTGCACAGTAGCATGCCCATAAAAACTGTGCTAATACACTACTGTGCAGTGTTATTAGGTTACTGCACTATAAGCATCACAGAAAAACTGTATGTCAGTGCTACTGCACAGCAACTGTAGTTACTGCGCATCTAGTTAGTACTTCATGAAGCAAGTATTAAACTAAATGCACAGTAACTACTACTCATTAATGAACATGTAGACATGTACAGTGTGATCCTAATAACAGCACGTAAGAATGAATAATGAGTTAGATCAATTGTACAGAGACCCAACACTGATGCAGGAAATCAGGGCAACAACTACAGCAACTGGGCCATGTTGAAAGAATAGAAGCGATATGGGTACTGGGCACTTCGATGTGCAGTTCTGAGTCCTCCTTTGGATGCCAGAGGGGAAAACTACCTGGACAAGGAATGGCTAGATTATGTAGAATCACACTCACAGAAATTAAATATAGACAACTGGAGAACAAAGGCAAACAACAGAAGGGAATGGATGAAGATAATAATAGTACAAGGGCCTCTAGAGCCTATGGGTATGTGTAGATGACACAGGCATTAATGAAGTGGAAGAAAGAAGTAAAAGTTATCACTGGAATAAGCAGGGGCAGGAATAGATTGCACAGAGCCAACTGCAATTGCTTTATATTATCTTTGGCGTTTCCTATTATTTTGGAGTATTTGCTCTTCAGCACTTTGAAAACTAATTACATCAGATGGGAGTGTTCTGCTTTCTCTTATGTCTAAGAATCTGATATATGACTGCTAATGTAATTTTATACACTGAACTGTCCTTATGTTGCTTTCTAATTGTTTAGAAATAGCAAAAATCTCCCATAGTAATCATTTTGGTGCGGTGGTTTTTTGTTTGCATGACACAGTGTTCATGTTTGCACGAACGGCACTTTCGAGCAAATTAAGCCTCATGCGTCATTCCCCACAGATTTCAGTAGGGGAGTCCAATATGAAGTTACCCTCTGTAATGTCTTTCCTAATGTATTACAGTAGGAGGTGCATGTAAACCACCTGGGCTCCCCAGTCCCTGCCCTTGGATGCTCATTGGGCAGTCCTGACACTCACTGGGAGTCTCCCATGGGCACAGTCATGGTCACCCCAAAATCCTTGTCACTTGCACCCACCTATGCTCAGTCGGTCTCTGTCAGTATGCGATCCCAAAGACCCCATCCCAATCCCAAAGACAAGCTGCTTGAATCCTCCCCTCCCATTCCTTTCCCTTCCCATGCCACCATGTTACAAATATGTGTTTTTTCTTTTATTTACTATAGCTGCTATGATAACTGCTATGATATCATAAAATATTCATGGTTTAGAGTAGCACATGGGTGGGTGTTCGTTACTTCCCGGTTGATTGGTGATTCCTGTTAATGCTGGTGGTGGTGGCAGTGAGCTCTTCTGGCTTTTTTTTCTCTTTTTTTTTTTGGACTACATTTCCCAGCATTCCTGAGATCACTGATCTTTGTACAGTTTCCAATGGGGGCGCCCATTGGAGCCCTCCCATTTGCTGTGCAGGTACACTGTCAATCTGTCTGTGTAGTGTCACATATGACTTTTGGAGGTGTGTTGTGAATTGTTTTATAAATGCTTGTGGAATGTTTTTGAAAACGGGGGTTTCTGTTCAGCTTGGTCCCCCACCCACCTAGCCCACCAAGAGCTATAATAGTTAACCTTCTCACCCATGTGGGGGTGGGCTCATTCAGATATGGGTGATGGTGTGTAATGCCCCCCCCCCCCAAACAATACAAATTCTGGAAGCAGCAAATCCCTAGTCCAGTCCAGATTTCCTCCCCCTTCCCCTGACCATCCTCCCCCCGCATCCGCAACACCACATGTCCCTGTAGACAGACACAGATTTAAAGTGTAAATGAATTTATTTTAACATAACCAAGAGAAAGAACAAAGCACTCCTAGGTGTTATTGTCAGCAATATATCCTGCCAAACAATCGTGCACAAGGGCCACCCAACCAGCCTCTCCTTGAGGATATCTCCTTGGTCCCTGTGCTCTGCCTTACACATGTGGTAAAGGCTTTCTTCTTGGTTGCTGGCAAAGACCTCTGGGGTCCAGGAAGTAGGCTCTTTGCCCCACTCGCCCACCTCTGCCTTACATCTCTCCATCACACCTTTGTAACTTTGGAGTCATTGCTGGCCACAAAGCAAGCTGTACTCGGGAGCTATGACCACTGCAGTGGCAGAAGCTGAGGCTTGAGTTTATTTTCTGAATTGTGGAGGCTTTCTTCTTTGTCACTGGCCAAGACCTCTGGGGTCCAAATAGTAGGCCCAGACCTGCAGGCTCTTCACCCCACTCACCCACCTCTGCCTTACACCTCTCCGTTGAATCCTAGTAACTTTTGAATCATTGCTGGCCACAAAGGAAGCTGAACTTTCTTCATTTGCTTTGGCCCAAGCATCAGCTCAATTTATAAAAGTTCTGCAAGCCTATTTCATAGTTTTCTCACCCTCCTCCTGGTTACTGGCCATGTCCCAGCAAATTCAGACTGGAGTACATGTCTTCTGGCACCCACCCACCACCCCGTCTCCTTGAGGCTTCTGTCTCCTTGAATTTCTTCTCTGACTTGTGGAAGGAAGGGTGATTTTACATAAATAAGGATAACAGAAAGTAGTTTAAATAACAGAACATAGTTTAAATAAATAAAGATACCAGAAAGTACAAAGTCCCCGCCCTCCCAACCTGAAGGGGCCCCTCCTTCCCTCCCTAAGCTTTGTGGCCAGCAAAGATTCCAAAGTTACAATGTAACAGAGATTAGTGTGGCCCAACTAAGCCAACCAGCTGAGTCAGGCCATACATCTCCACCTGAGGAGGCCCCTAGGGGACCATGCCTGGGAGTCCTGACCTGAGGGGCCCCTCCCTCCCTAACTAAGCTTTATGGGTAGGTTTGATTAGTCTTCTTTCTTGCAAGAAATGCTGGCTACACACTAGTACTGGCCAAGCATTCAACCTCCCTCCATCCAGTAACAGTCCACCCTGCAACTTTCCAGTAATGCCATGACTCCATAAAAGTTGCACAGTCATTATTTCTCCAAAAAGCACCATACCCACCTCACATTGGACATGAATACCATATAGACCAAAAATAAAACACTGATGGGACACAGCCAGTAACCAGGAAGGGCCAGTAACCAGGCTGGCTGCCTGCCTGCCTGCCTGCCTGCCTCCCTCTCACCCTCCCACCATGCAGCCCTCCATCCATCCATATCATATCAAGAGATTACTCAAGGGACCTTAGGAGCATATTGTAAATTGTTGTGTTATCCTATTGTATTGCGTTTGCTGGCGATGGCTGTACTGTAAAAATATATATATCCACCAGTTGAATACCAATGGCATTGTTGAATAGAACAAAAATGTGTATACTGTTTTAGCTTTATTGTGATTTCTCAATTGAATTGATTGCAGTTCAATTTATAGTGAAAAAAATAAAGATGAGGAACAAAAAGTTCTGGTTTGTACTTGCTCCTGCTTGATTTCAGGGCATGAACCTGGGAGCTGGGGAGCGGTTTCAGCTGGCCTGCGGTGGGAGTGCAGTAGCTTCCCAGGCCAGACACAAAGCTGGTCAGGGCCCGTATTTCAGATTGGTTGACTTCTCCTCCAGGCACCTCAATATTATGTCTGGAGATATCCATCTACTGCATAACACTTCTGGCCTCTCTATAGGGAGCTGAGTGCTTTTTGAATCCCTGGCCTTGGCTAATTAGCAGCTCCCTGCCTAACTGAGACCCATCTGATGAGGTCATGCCAACACCTAGTATAGGAGAAGGAGGTATTACAAATGGATTGAATTTGGATGAAAAGAAGTTCTCTCACAATGATGCTTTCTTTGAATACACTTGATTCTGAAGAGGCCTAGAGGTAACTGAAGAGATTACCCTGGGCTGCCTTGGGAGTGCTGCTCCTCATTTTCCTCTCACCTTCTCTCTGTCCTTTGAGAAGGGCTTATATATGGCAATGGAGGACAAAACAATCCTGAACAAAATCTGATGAGCTGTGTCTGGGGGGGAGCAAATTGCAGGCAGTCATGGGGGGGAGGCTGCAAACCCAGCTTCAAAAGGTACTGCATGCAGGATTTTGTAAAGAAAACATTGCATTGCAAATAAAACATTAAAAAGAAAACCATTTTTGCATCACACCTCCCGTAATAGTACATCCTGCAAAGAAAAAACTCAGAAAAAAAAGAAGAAGCTGTTTTGGAGCTGCAGCAGCAGGCATTAACCACAAACCCCCACCATCCTCAGCAACCATGCATATGAAATGCATTAAAAACTTACTAAAGTCTTTAAAGACTTGCTAAGCACTAAGGTCCTGGGAAGTCCATGCATGGAGAAGTATTGCAGATTGCCTGCTTGCCGCTGGGGGTGGATGGGGTTGTTTAGTCTTTTTTCTTACAAGAAATGCTGACTGCACTCTAGCTATCACTTAACAAGCATTCAACCTCCCTTCAATAACAGTTCACCCTGCAACTCTTTGCAGTAATGCCATTACTCCATAGCCGCCGCCCCCCCCCCGCAAGTACAGCATCCCCATGCTGAGGCAGGTGTGATCTCCAAAAACCAACCCAACCACCTACCCACCCCAAAGAAAACTTGACACATATATAGAGCAAAAAAACCCCACTTTATTGAAAATGCTGCAGCTAAACAATATAAAATATATACAAAATATTTTTAAAAATTAACCCCCCCGCAAAAATCTGAAGATATTTCACTCTCCTCTTCACTATCCTTATTCTTTACTGGGCTTGTTGCCACCCCCAGTGAGTTCTGCCCATAAACATTTTCTGCAAGGAGGTGGGGAAAGGAAGAAGAGGAAGAGGAGTGGGGTTTGAAGCACAGTCAAAAAAATGGACTTTTGCCCCCCCCTCACCCCCTACCACACACACATGAGGTCAGTGGGACATATTACTTAAATATCACCTGGGACTCTGCATATCCTGGGTGTTGGGCATCCTGCCCCTGGACTTTTTTTTGTTGTGGTTCTGAAATGGAATGTGATACAGTTCAGAAGGTTTGCAATATTGAAGCAAGTCATGTAACCACTCACTCCAAAGTTTCAAACAACTTACAGAAAACTTACCATTACAATGATACTGCAGCGGTCGTCAGGAGCTATGTCCACGGCAGTGGCAGCACACGATGTGGGGTGTGGGGGGCACAGGTGGAGGGTACATGAGGGGGCAGAAGGACAGGAGGGTACATGGGTGGGGGGGCAGGACATACACTACAGGTGGCAGGGGGGGTGGAAGAATTAAGAAGGGGTAGAAAATTAAGGGATTATTGGCCTCCCCTATTTTAAAATAATAATTGGTCTGAGCAGACCCATCCCACCTGAACTGTGTGCTGTGAGGGAGGAGGGAGGGGTGAGAAGGGTAAAAAAGAACACACAGCAGCACCTACTGGTTAAATGCTGGAACACAGTGTCCCCTCGTGGGGAAGGGAATTAATTAGAAGTCTTTGGAGTCTCTGGCTGTTTGGACAAACAAATCCACAGTTGGAGCAGCGTAACTGGAGAGCATTGCTAATTAACACAGCTTCGAGTAGTGTTAGTTTAAGGTGCTAAATGGACTTTAGAGTGGTGGGAAATCCTGGGTCATGCAAATGTAAATGCAGTTGCATCAGTTTAAATGGGAAATACCATTTCATCTACACACGCCCCATAATACTAAATTATTCTTATCTGGACTGGGACACAAGTCCTTACCTCATTCTGAGAGTGAAGTGTTCCAGAAGGCATTTCACATAAGAGTAAAACTCTGCACTGCAGGGCTATATTAACTTTGTTTTTGTATGCAGCACATCCTTGAGTATATTAGATGCAAAAGGAGATAACAGCTCAGCTGAGCAGTTGAACTGGGACCAAAGGAGTCCTTTCTATTTCTGCTGCTGCAGGAAGTGCAGTTATATGTTCCAGTCCTCCACCAGCCAGCAATCTCTTGTGTTATGAAGCAATATATTAAGTCCTGTAAATACATAAGTGAGAAGCCAAGTAATTTTAAGGGGAAAAAATGTCATGGTGGAAGAAAGGATGTTCCAAAAGCAATCTAAATCAAGACATTCATCTTAACAGATTTCAGGTTTAACTCTAGTCCTGGTTCTCAGAGCTTGACACAGCCCTAAGATATGGCTTTTCCCCAATACATGAATCTCTCTTCAGAGACAGAAAATTCCATTGGCAAATTTCCACAGTAGAGCAACTTTAGACTGAAAAACTTAAAAGCCAAATATACTAAATGTTCCAAATTTCATTTATTTTAAATTAAACCAATAGGCCATGACAGGTACCGCATTTCGTAAATGGTTATTTCACGCTGTGATCTGTCTTATACCTTAGAAGGTATAAGACAGAAGGCCAAATGCCTTTGAACCACTCAGACACAATGAAAATAACCTTAAATGGATTAGTGGGAGTGTATTATTGCTGATGTATCATATTTATACATCTAAACCAAGGAAAACAAACTGCATTATAAGGAACAAATAATATTAACAAAAAAACCTATAGGAGAGTTATGAAAGGAGATATTATGAGGAAGGTATAAAATACTATCCTAGAGTTGTATCAGTTCATCAAGTCCTAAGACTTATGACATGGACATGATACATAACAACACCACATAAACAGTATCTTGTAGAGACAGTTTTGTTGAGTAATGGCAGAATATTGGAAAAAAATTCTCCATGTAGATGGAATAATTTGTATATGTAGTATAGGGAAATGTATTAAATAGAAAGTAGTTGCAGGTATTATCCCTTATCAGGAGCCCTATATACTGGGTACATCCACACGAGATGTTTACTGCAGGGATGCCCAATTAGCTCTGCAATAAACATCTTGGCAGCTACACATGTGGCCCTATTAGGTCGCAGGAAACTAATAAACTCTGCAACAGGTTAGTACTTGTAAGTACAAATAATATCCTACTGTGGAGTTTTTGTGCACAGCAAAGCACATGTAGACGCTGACCCAGCTGGCTGGGGTACAAGGGTGCTTCAGTGCAGAGGCTACCTACTGACTTGCCCCACACTAGAGCACTCTCAAGTCCCAACAACCCCTCTTCAGCAGGCTGGCAGGCTGACCCCTCAGACCCTCTGCCAGCTGGGGCTGGTCTGACCTAGCTCAATATGCTGTGGTTCCGGGTGCACATGTAAACGCAGCACCCAGGATCATTAATATGCACATGTAGTTGTGCCTGTATGGACCTCTGAAGGTTGAAATGAAGAAACAAAAAGGAAAAACAAAACCCTAACTGTATTCTACTTGCATTCATATTTCTAAACTTATTGTAAAATGAATAACTTTCAATATACATTATCCCAAAACATATTCTGAAAGGCCAATTGGGCCTTTCTGGCAATGGTATCTCTCTTTTTAATTCTTTATCATGTAACTGAAATAAAACAATATTTCAAAGGGAGTGCACAGCACTCTGACCCAACCCTCAACTTTTCACCTCCCATCAATCCCACATACAAAAAGACTTGAAGTGAAAATACACAGTGGAAAGCCTACCTAGAAATGCAGAGCCCTCAGATAGTGAAACATCTGAACTGTTGTTCATGGCCAGTTTTGGGCAGCTGCATGTAAAGCCTACTGAGTGTGTGGTCCACAATGGAATTTGGAAACAATTCTAGAGCATCTAACTCTCTGTATGTGCACTCCAGGGATCATAGACACCTAACAGAAGTTCTGAATTTCTCTCCAGGATCTAGAAGCCTGAAAAGTTAGGTGCCACAATGCCTGAGCCCATTAGTGAAGCTTGGATTGACATCCAGATTGATAGACTGGAAGTCTCAGTAGCTCAGCAGGTGCTGTGCTAAATATTTCCAAGGTAGCCTGGTTGTTTTTCAGTTTTACTTAAAATACTAAACTATGTGAGTCTTAAAAACTGGCTCCCATTTTAGTTTAAGTAGAAGTTAAGGTTGGACCTGTCAAACACGACTGTCAACTATTCCAGCATGCCAAGAATGTTCTGATACAGGCAATAAATTTGCCTTTTTTTTTTAATTGCATCATGGTGCTAGTTTCTGAAAAGGACTTAGAATGAGGGTTCAATGCTTTCAGCCCCACAGAAATCAGGGCACACACAATTGATTGAAATACAAGAAATGCTTATAATACTGAGATTTTCTTTCCAGCAACTGAGACAGAGTTACAGAGAGTTGCAGGGATAAGCCTCTCCCCGCCCCTAATTACTTCTTATAAAAACAAGTTTCCCTATTAGTAAACATGGAAAAATTATTACAGCTAAATGTAAATTCTGCTCTCCTAAGTATATAACACGTGTAACTAGATTGGAAACATTCTTTTTAATTGTTATGATAGGTGTTCAGCTAACATCAAAACTAGATTATTGCACTCAAACAACAAAGGAAATGACAAGTATCAACATTTGTTTTTTGCTCTCTTTTTTACTTCATCTTTAGCAGTAGCTCCAAAGCACAGAGTCTGCTGATAAAAATGAGTGACAGGAGAAGTTAAGTCAATTTCACTCCATATGCTAATAAGAATTCTGCTACACCAAATGCATAAGCATCAGAAAGTCCTTATTCTTGAAAAAGTCTTCAGGTGTTCAAATTGGAATTAAAGGTATTTTTCTTTTGATCTTCTGGTCTGACTACAAGTGTGGCAGTGCACTGTTTGTGCCTGCCACTTTAAGAACATAAGGCAGGCTGTGAGCAGCCAGCAGGCAGGCTCAGGCCCAATTACATGGTCCCCTGATGGCTAGGAGGCCGGCTGATTAGAGGAGGGCTGGGCTTCCTCAGCTTCTAGCCCACAGGCCCTACTTAAAAGCACACACTCAATTTTGGGAAGCCGATTTAGGGGGGATGCAGAAAATGGTGTGTGTTGTATGTAAGAACGTATGGTATTCTGGGGTAAAAATAACTCAGCCAAGTAACACTGGCCAAACTAACCTGCTAAAGATCATAGCTCTTTTTGGCGGGGTTACTACTGTTCTATTTCTTGAGATATTTGACCAGTCAATTGACAAATTATTTTTTTGGCTAGTCAAATCCACAGCCTGTAGAAGTTATACTTTAAATCAGTTCTGCCACCTTTGAATAGAGCAGTTTCATGATACCAGGTTTGTGGCAATTCACCTTGAAGTTTGATTGCCTTTTCAAAGGCAAAATGCTGCATCCATCAACAGCTGTCTACTGCCTGGTTTATCAGAGCTTTGCAGGTGACCATGCTACTTTTAAACTGAACGTTTCATTGATACCACCCCTAATTTAGTCATGTAAACATACACTCATACTTGAAAGTGTCCCAGTGATTACATAGCATACAGAGCCAGGAGAAGGAGGGGAGAGGAAAACAGAAACCATTTTAAAACCGAAATGAAGTAATATGTGATAGTTTTAAGTTCCACTGATCTGTGAGACTGTCATGGTGGGGGAGCATTCTAGGATGCCTCAGAGGGATTTAAATGGTAGAGAAGCAATGGTAGTAAAGTAACTTGGTTGTTTTAGTTACTGTGCTCATTGAACCTTAAATACAATAGACATGCCCCACACTACAGATGATGAGCAGAAGACAGGATAGAGGTGCATCTAATAGACTATCTACACTATCTGATTAAATGAGCTGTGGCTCACAAAAACTCTCTGATCGAGTTAGTCTGTAACACAGATTGTCAACCAGGATGCCACAATAACCCAGTGGTGCCTTGAAAATCTTTCAAGGGTGTTGCAGGATGCCACACAATGGTAGTACTGTTAGGTTTACAAACATGATTCACAGGATAAACCCAGAGATTTCATATAGAAATCCACAGTAGTGGTCTTTCTCAGTTTTTTGTGACAGGAAAACTGCTGTATTATTTTTCTGTAGGCAAAAAAGCATGAAAATTAAGATCTGGCATTTTACTAGATGTGCCTCAAATCTACCTAGGTGTGCTTTGAGCCTAAAAACGTTGAGAGCCACTGGTCCATAAGATGTACTTCTACCCTGCCTTCTGCTTGACTAGTTTACCTAGCTACTTCTCACTAGGACTGATGGTAAAACTTCTTCCTCCCTCCACCCCTAACTTTGCCAATCTGTCCTGGAGGAAAAAAATCCTTTCCTGACCTAAAACATGGTCATCTGTTTGGTGGTAAGCAAAAGAGCAAGGTTCCCCAGCCAAGTACCTGAAATGCTAAGTCAATAAAGGAAACATGGAATTACCAGATGCCTCTTCCATGGAAATACTGTTAGAAGGTAACTCTAATATGTCTCTGACCCCTGACAATTTCTGCTATATGAAAAAAAAATCACCTTCATGTTTAAATCTTGACTTTAGATAGAAATGCCTATGTAGCTACAACTATTAGTGTCATTTCTGCCACTTTAATTGTACAGTTATCATGGAACTCATCCTTAATACCTATGACCTCGGTTGCTTGAATGAACTTTTGCCATACACTGGAAGTGATATTTCTCTAGGAATGTCTAGCTCACTTCCAATCACACAAATATAGCAATTTAGCTAATGAGATTTTTGAACATTCAAACGAAGTTCCTAAATCTTTCAGCCAAATATTGATGAGACAGCTTTAAAAAGAAGCATTAACTAAATGAAAAAAAGATTTGTGCAGTTTGTGGGTATTACATTATTCTTCTTTCCTGAGAAGACTGCCATGGAAGTACCATATGAATAAGAAATATGGTAGTGACCATTGTGCTCAGTCCCCCTCAGACCTGAGCTTTTCAAATTATACTTGAACTACATTGAACACATTTTGACTTCCTCTTCACCCCCACAGCTGAACTATTCCTTCCTTTCCCATTTCTAATTATTCCTGTTTCTTCACCAGCCTGAAATGTGTGGTAAACATCACCCAACAGCACCCCAAACATCTCATCCAGAATCCTTCTATTGCCCCTTCTCTCAGCCTGCCACATATGATTTGTGTGGCCTCACCCTCCAAGAGGTGAAGCCAAACCAGATTGCCTCATGCCTCGTCTGCATATACATTTTTGGAGGATCCCAGGACCTGTGACAAGAACATCTGGTTCCATTCATGAGTTTTGGTGGGGTGGGGATGGTAATTAGCACATGGATCCTTTATGAGGGGATATCTTCAGTACACACATACACACACATACTGAGCAGTGCTGAGTTATGGGATCACCATGGCTTGTTGACTCTGCTGGGGCCCAGCTCAATGAACTATATGGTAAATCATGAGCCTTTTGGCTTTATCATGCATAGTTTGTACTACAGATAAGTAAGTAAGTACAAAAGTACTGTTTAAAAGTGTGTTCATGGAGTACCTGGGCTAAAACTTGCAGCACTTCCAAAGGTTTTCCTTGCAGGTGTCATCAAAACAGAACTTGGGCTGTCCAAGGTGATGTTTATCAGTGGCCATAGAGTATGTCCGTGGGGGATTTGGTCATAACTCATAAGATTCACATGTCCTAATCAATGGAAGCATCTCTGTCTCAGGAACATGAACATACTGGGTATTTTGGCCCATTCCATAACTGCAAAGTTGGACATTTTGTCATGCCATGTCATGTCCAGGATATGGTGGAGACATGGAAGATGGAAACTGTTCCATTTTCTTTCTTCCTTGGCATAAGGAGTCCACATTTCACTGCCATACAATAGACAGCTAAGTATGCAAGTGCTGTAGACAGACATCTTTGTCGATAGAGTGAACACGCTGTTTCTCCAAACTCTCTTTTAAAGTTTAGCCATGGTGTTGCTTGCCTTTCCAATGCAAACATTAATTTTGGCTTCCAAGCCAAGATTTTGCAAGATGGTGGATCGCAAATAAGTGAATTTTTCAACCACATCCAAACTTTCATCATTTATTTTAAGTTTGGGATGGTAGTCAACTTTTTGACCCAGGACTACTGTATTCTTTAGGCTAATGGTCAGACTGAAATCATCACAAGTATGAGAAAAGTAATCCATGAGACTTTGCAGTCCTGCTTCCGAATAACTAACAATTGCTGCTTTATCTGCAAAGAGCATTTCATGGACAAAAACTTCTTGGGTTTTTGCTTTGAGACTAGCAAGATTAAAACATTTCCTGTCAGATCTCTCCAAAAGTACACTCCTTCTGAAGAAAGACTAAATGTATATTTGAGTGGGACAGTGAAGAAAATCCCCAAACGCATCAGAGCTAGGATGCAGTCCTGTTTGACACCACTCTTGATTTCAAATTCTTCTAAATGTGACCCACAGAACTGAACCATTCCATACACAGATATGGAAGGGGTTGATGATGGTCAGGAGCCTAGAAGGGCAGTCAATCTTCTTCAAGATTTGGAACAAACCATCTCTGGTAACAAGATCAAGCTTTGGTGAGATCAACAAATGCTATAAACAGAAATTTCCTCTGTTCACAGCACTTTTCTTGCAGCTGTCTCAAGGAAAATATCATACCCATTGTGGATGTACCGGATCTCAAACCACATTGGAACTCAGGATAAACTCTGTCCACAAGGGTCTGCAGTCTTAGCAGGGCAACTTTGGTGAACAGCTTCCCAATGATGCAAAGTAAGGATATACAAGGATAGTTCACAGATTCAAATTCATAGATTGTGAGGCCAGAAGAGACCTCAGAAGATCATCAGGTCCAGCCCCCTGCACCAAGCAGGAAAGATAATTGGGGGTCAGGTGACCCCAGCAAGATGACTGCCTAGCTTCCTCTTGCCAGAGTAGGTGATTGCCAGATTGCCAGAGTAGGTGATTGTACCACCTCTGGAAGGAGCATATTCCACAGTCTGGACACCCTGACTGAAGACGTTTTTCCTAATGTTGAGCCTGATTCAGTCTTCCAGGAGTTTGTGGCCATTACTCCTAGTTTTCCCCTCGGGTGCCCTGGTGAACAGTTGCTCACCGAGCCCTTGATGTACTCCCCTAATGTAATGGTAAGTGGCTACCAAGTACCATCTCAGCCTTCTTTTCTTCAGCCTGAAGAGTCCCAGATCCCCTCAGTCTTTCCTCATATGGCTTCCTGTGTAAGACTCGGATCATATGGGTGGCTCTTCTTTGGATTTTCTCAAGCTTGTCCATGTCCTTGCTAAAGTATGGTGCCCAGAACTCCAGCTGCGGTCTCACCAGTGCTGAGTGGAGTGGAAGAATCACCTCCTTGGCTTTTCTGGACATGCATTGATTGATGCATGCCAGAGTATTATTTGCCCTACTGGCTACAGCATCATACTGCCAGCTCATATTCATAGTGGGATCTATTATTACCCCCAGGTCCATTTCATGGTGTTAGTCAGTTTGGTGCCGTCAAGCCTGTAAGTATGCTGGGGGTTGCTCGTCCCAAGGTGCAGCACTTTACATTTCTCAACGTTGAACTTCATCAGATTCTGATCCGCCCAACTTGCTAGCCTGTCTAGGTCTGCCTGTAACTGCAGTCTACCATCAAGCGTGACCACACTTCCCCATAACTTGGTGGCATCCATGAACTTGGCCAGTGAGCTGTTCACCCACACATTCAAATTGTTAATATAGATATTGAAAAGTACTGGACCAAGCACCGACCCTTTGGGACATCGCTGCCCACTTCTCGCCAGGATGACACAGATCCATTCACTATGACTCTCTAGGTCCTATCCTGCAGCCAGTTTCTCACCTACCTGATTGTCTCAGAGTTAAGTCCAAAATCCTCCAATTTTCTCACAAGAACATCATGAGATACTAGATCAAAGGCCTTTTGGAAGTCAAGGTATACAATGTCAACCTGCTCTCTCATGTCCAGGTGGCGAGTTACCTGGTCATAGAAGGAGATGAGGTTGGTAAGGCAAGACCTGCCTGCAATGAAGCCATCCTGGCTGTCATTCAGAATCTTACTGTCTGCAAGCTTATTACAGATAGACTCCTTGATGAACTTTTCTAGGATTTTCCCTAGGATGGAAGTTACACTGATTGGCCTATAGTTACCTGGGTTCTCCCTCCTGTCCTTCTTGTGGATGGGCACTACATTGGCCCTCTTTCAGTCCTCAGGGACTTCTCCAGAGTGCCATGAGTTGTGGAAGAGTTTCACCAGGGGTTTTGCAATGACTTCAGCCACTTCCTTCAGCACTCTAGGATGAAGATCATCCAGCCCCACTGACTTGTATATGTCTACTTTTTTAAATTGGTCATGCACCATTTCTACAGCAACAGTAGGAAGGTGATTATTCCTACTGTGCTCATCCTGTACTCTACCTGGAGTTGTTTTCCCTTTGGTCTGGTGAAAGATCGAGGCAAAATAGTCATTCAGGAGTTCAGCTGTTTCCAGGGTGCTGATAACCAGCTCTCCTGAGTTGCTGAGCTATCGCCCCACACTCCCATTTGTTTTCCTCCTGTTCCCTATGTACCTAAAGAAGGATTTCTTGTTGTCCTTGATTCCTGTTGCTAATTTAAGTTTGGTTGCCAAAGTTATTGCAGTCACTTATATAACCTTTGTTTTTATACAGAGTGACTATGCTTGCAACCTTCATGTCTTGAGGAACTTCACCTTTCCAACACATACGTATTAATTCATGCAGGTGGAAGAGGAGGATGGATTTCCTTCACTTAATAACTTCAGCCAGTATGCAATCCATACCTAGGGCTTTACCACAACCGAGATGATCTACTTGGCCTTTTCTACTTCATGTACAGGTTCATGGTCAGGATTGGGAGGTCTTCAAGTGCATCAAGAGTGGAGTCACAGACCACATTTTTGTGATAGTAGAGTTCTGAGTAATGTTGAACCCATTGAGCCATCTGCTTATTGTGGTCATTGATGATTTCACCTGTGGAGGATTTTAAAGGGGAGGTCTTCTTCAGAACAGACACTATAGATAGTTCACTATTATGATTTGTAATGTTGCAATAGGCCTCAGCTATGTGGGTATAATTTCTTTTATTTTGCTGCTTGATTATTTTAACTTTAGCCTGTGGCTCCTTTTGAAAAATCAGATTGAAACACTCCCTCATTTTGTAGTGAAATGTTGCTGAAAATCCCTTCATCTGTCCCCATGTCAAGAAGTAATTGATATGTCAGAAAGATAGATTCAGGGGTCAGCAGTGAGAAAAGCAGAAGTCCCTAACAGTTACTGTAGGTCCAAATACAAACACGATGGCTCAACAGAGAAACCTGCAATTCAGTTTTAGGTCAGACAGTGACCATTTGTTGAGTCCACTTCCAGTTTTGACAATGTCTTGAGCCTTGGAAGATGCATTAAGAAAAACAAAACTATTGTGAATGCCAAGACATGAAAAGTCAGTGAGCCAAATTAGACTTCTGAACAGATTCCTCAAAGGGAGTGAATACTAAAGAGCATCTCTTCTGAGCATCTCTTCTGAGCATTTATTAGGTAATAAATCAGTACTGCAGTTAAACACAGTGGGTGTTCAATGTTTACAAATATCAGTATTAGAGTAGCTAATAGGGGGAAGGGGAAGATGGAGAATAAAAAAGTGTAAAGATATTTATTCTGAACCACTTTCCTTCATCTGTAATTAATTATTGTTATATCAGCAATTCCATCTCTATACACACAACATGACACTGCCACGCAGAGTCCTAGATCCATTACTGGGCTTAAGTTTTTTTTATCATTACAGGTTTCATTTCCCACCCTCACTACTAATGCTTGACAATGGAAAAAGGCTTGATATAAATTTGGAGGTTTATTTTGAAGTAGACCAATTCTATCTTTTCAAGACACCAAGTTAGCTATTTCTACTTGCAAATAACTTGCAACCCACTCCTGATTTCTGTTACAAGATATATTTTATAGAATCCTAGAAAAGTAAGACTGAAGGGCTTCTGGAGGTCATCTAGCCCAAACACGGCTGAAGCAGGATCGTTCCTGTTACTAAAACTACACAATCAACCCTCTCACACAACCTAACCTGCTACAGATAAAGCAGAGGGATAACAATGGTCAATGTCCTGCAGGTTCAACGGTTGAAATAAATTAAAAAAACCCTAGGAAGAGGGCTATATCCTTTGTGCTACAGAGCAAGGCAGAAATCCCCACAGTCCATACCAGTCTGACCATGGGGTAAAATTCCTTGCTGATCCTAAATGTGTCAATCAGTCTGACCCTCAGTAGAGGGACAAAATCCTCTTGCCAGGAACCTCTCAGTTTTAGTCCCAGCAGGAGTATTGGCACACCCTTGTAAAAGTCCTCAGTCTTGGCTGCAGTCAACACCTAATATTTCTGAGAAAAGGAGGGGAAAAATCTCCCTATGTAGCAACAGGGTGGGGGGGGGGGGGGCAAAATTTCTCCCTCGCCCCCCTTGGCAATCAGCAAAGCCCAGAAGCATGGGAAATACCCATAGTAGAACATAGGTATAGCTACTTCTAGATAATCACCAGTGCCATCAATGCTTGCCCAACATTTGTTCTTGAACACCTCCAGTAATGGAGTTTCTACAGGTTCCCTAGGCAGTCTCTTCCATTGCCTTACCTGTTTAACAGTGAAGAAGTTTTTCCAGCTATCCAATCTAAACCTACTTTGTTGCAACTTTGAAGCATTGGTTTTCTTCCTGCTCTCTGCAGCAAGAAAGAAAAAGGTGTTCTCTCTCTTCTTTATGGAAGCCCTTCATATATTTGAGGACAACTATTATGTCCCCTCTTAAATCCCACCTTTTCCACAATCTGAACATTTCTGTTTCCTTCAACCTCTCCTTATATGGCTCGCTTTCCAAATTCTTCATAATTTTTCTTGCCCACCTCTAGCTTCTCCATGTTTTTTTTTTTTTTTTTTTTTTTTTTTTAGTGAAACTCAAAACCACAAGATACTCTTGATCAGCCCTAACCAATGCCAAGTACAGAGGCACTATCACCTCCTGGATCTTGCATCTAATGTTCCTATAGATGCAGCCCAAAGTCACCTTTGCTTTGTGTGGCTGCATCACAGACTCTGAGTGAGCCTGTAATCCACCAGGACTTCTAGATCCTTTTCCATAGTGCTGCCATACATTAAGTACATAAGTACAAATAATATTAATTCTATGGGTTATTGGCAAACAGTTCACCAATGATTTTGACATGTTTTACTTGTGATGTGTTACAGCCTAACTGTGGCATTATTTGGTTTCCCCAGTAGAACAACAAACATTTTGGAAACAGGAAAATGGCTGAGGATTAGAGTTTCATGAATAAAGATAAAAGGTTTTCTATGAAAATGTATTCATTTTTCTGCTTGTCAATATTTTCAGCTATTTTCAATTATCTTTAATAAACATGAATGGCCAAAAATTGAGCTGATAACTCATGGAGGCTTTCGACACTTAACCACATTAAAAAATGTGCATGTTCAATGGGGCTACCCCCCAGAAACAAGGTCACTGTAAAAAAGCTCAGTGACATAATTTGTGCTAAAATTCAGTAAATAGATTCATAAATATCAACAAATACACAGCAGTCGCTCAAACAAAAGACAAAGGGAACTCATTTGATAGGGGTGAAGCTGATCTTTTCATGTACAATAAATTTGAATATTAACTACACCCTCCAAACAACAAGGATACTTAACTGTCCTTAGATTCTTCAGAGCAGTGCTTCTCAAAGTGGTGGTCCACGGATGTCCACAGCGAGTTGCCAGGAAAGAAAGAAATATATTCTCCGGTCCACAGTGAGTTGCCAGGAAAGAAAGAAATATATTTTCAGAAGAATAACATTGATCTATCATAGCGCCACAGTTCGTACGTTCCAACACTCCAGGTGACATCACATCGTGTGAGGCGAGGAAAGAGAAAGAAACAGCTGGTCGCACATTTGTGTAGCACTGTTACATGCAGTTGCTGCCACCGGCTGAACCAGGCACCGGTCCCTGGTCCACTGGAAAAAAAAGTGCTGATCCGCCACATTAGATAGTTTGAGAAGCACTGCTTTACAGTACTCACCCTGGAATGTGAAGGGCCCAGATTCAAATACTCTCTCTGCTTTAAGATATTTGGACCCACATCTCCCATTTCCAAGGAAAGTATATTAGGTGCCTGGTTAAAGGTATTCTTCTGTTGCAGTATAAACACTGGAAGCCAGACCACCATCCTTTCTAATAATAGTATCCACATGACTAAGTTAGAAAGCCATTCTCACTCCCTCCTTTTCCTGTCCCACTGAATATTTGTTTTAACCAAAGAGAAACAGGCTCAAGAATAAGACATTGAGAGAATTCTACCCCAAAACAGCTTAAATTTAAGGGTTACAGCCTCTTCCTGAGCCCTGAATTACATCTTCCACCCATCCTCGGATAAAGGAGGGATCTTGAAACAAGAAGACAGACATCCCTTCAATATTGGACAAAATGGGACTATCACTGCCATAATGTTTTGCGAGAAATGTATCTAAAACAACTGCAAGTCCAGGAGTCAGGGACTGATCCCTAATGCCATGCTTCCCAGAGTACCATTTGAAGGTCCTGGAATGGAGAAAGCCCCCAACTCAAAACCCTGATCCCAGGCTCCCTGTGCTGGCAAACACCATGGAATCTGACAAATTTTAGCCCAACTTCCCAAAATCATGTTCTGCTATGCCAGATGTGTTCATCTGATATGGTAGGTGTGCAGGCCGGGAGCGGTCTGAGGCCTTCGGGGGTGCGCGGCGGGCTGTGGCCAGCAGCTCTGGCACATGGGTTGGGGAATGCAGGCCGGCGGACTAGAATTAGGCACGGACGCATAGCGGTTGATTAAAGATTATTTTACTTACACCGTAGATGGTCGCGGTGCAGGCAGGAGAAAACTTCGCTTAAGTTGCAGTTACAAAACTCGTATGAACAAGACCCATAGAAAACTCGAGCCTCTTGAAATAACTCGGGCAGAGCTCTGGATACACACACACAAGAAGCTTGCTAGGCTCCGTGGAACGAGCGCGCAGGGAAGGGTACGTCGAGGGATCAGGCGGCGACGGGGAGAGGCTAGAGGTTGATCAGGCCCCTGTATCCTCCTCTAAGGCACACGTGGGGTTTGTTAAGCTCCACGGCACAAGATGGTTACGGAATCTTCCCTTGCGGGGTTCTCCTCGGAGTTCTCCAACTTGGGCGGAAACCGCTCAAGCCTCTTATACGGCTAGCAAGCCAATCGCTAGCCGCCACGTGGGAATAATTTAGAAACAGCCAATAGTGGGGAACAAATTTGTGTGCTGGTGGCAGAAACTCCTTTGCACCGGGGTTTTCTCCATGCAACTGAGAATTGCTCCGTGCAAAGAAAGCTTCTCGTGGCAGGAAATAATTCTGCATTGCCGAAGCACACACAAAATCATACCCTTGGGTTATGACAGTAGGATGCATGATTTTTAGAAACTGGAGTAAAATGTGTCAAATTCCAATAGGTGATTAAATTAACATCTGCCAGGGTCAGGTGGTCATCTAATCCAACCTTCTGCTCAAATCAGGACCATCACCAACTAGATCATCCCAGCCAAGTTTTTGTATAGCTGGGTCTTAAAAACCTCCAAGGAAGGTGATTCCAAAACCTATCTGGGTAGCCTGTTTCAGTGCTCTACTACCCTCCTAGTGAGAAAGTTTTAGGTTAAATATTAGGAGAAAACTTTCCTTGCTGCAACTTAAGACCATTGCTCCTTGTTCTGCCATCTGCCACCACTGAGAGCAGTCTAGTTCCACCTGCTTTGAAACCACCCTTCAGGTACTTGAAGGCTGCTATTAAACCTCTCTCAGTCTTGTCTTCTCCAGACTAAATAAGCCCAATTTCCTCCTCATCTCCTCAAAAGTCATGTTCCCCAGCCCCCTAACTATTTTTGTTGCTCTTCACTGGACTCTCTCCAATATATCCACAACCTTTCTTTAGCAAGGGGCCCAAAACTGGACCTACATAACTGCTGATGTGGCCTAACTAGTACTGAATAGAGAGGAAAAATCACTTCTCTCAAGCTACTGGCAACACTCCTACTAACGCAGGCCTGTATGCCGTTAGCCTTCTTTGCAACAAGGGCACACTGTTGGCTTATATTTAGCTTACTGCCCACTGTAACCCACAGGTCCTTTTCTGCAGAACTGTTGCTTAACCAATAAGCACCCTGCCTGTACCAGTGAATGGGAAAGATTGTTCCATCTTAAGTTCAGGACTTTGCACTTGTCCTTACTGAACCTCATGAGATTTCTTTTGGTCCAATCCTTCAATTTGTCTAGGTCTCTCTGAATTCTACTACTCCCCCCCCAATTTGGTGTCATCTGCAAACTTGCTGAGGGTGCACTTTATGCCATCTTCCAGGTCTTTGATAAAGATATTGACCAAAACCAGCTCCAGGGCTGACCCCTGGGGCACTCCACTTGATACCAGCTGCCAACTAGACATCAAGCCATTGATTATTACTCTTTGAGTCTGACAATCCAGCCAGTTTTGCTCCATCTTACAGTCTATTCATTTAACTCATCCTTAGTTTGCTTGCAAGAATGTTGTGGGAGACCATACCAAAAGCCTTGCTAAAGTCAAGGTATATCACTACACTCCTTGCATCCACAGAGCCAGTCTGTGGATCATAGAAGGCAATTAGGTTGGTCAGACATGACTTGCCCTTGGTGAATCTATGCTGACTGTTCCTAATCACCTTCTCCTTTAAATGCTTAGAAATTGATTCCTTGAGGACCTGCTCCATGATTTTCCTCTTCCTCCTTCTCTTTTTAAAAAATTGGCACTATATTTGCTTTTTTCCAATCATCTGGAACCTCTCCCAATCACCATGAATTTTCAAAGATAATGGTCAATGACTCTACAAACATATCAGCCAACCCCCTCAGGTGTATTGCATCCAGCCCCATGGGCTTGTGCACATTCAGCTCTGCTGAAGTCTTGAACCTGTTCTTTCACCACTGATGGCTGTTCACCACCTTCCCAAACTGTGCTACCAGGTTCAGTAGTCTGAAAGCTGACCTTACCTGTGAAGACTGAAGTGAAAATGTCATTGAGTTCTTCAGTCTTTTCCACACCATCTGTCACTAGGTTTAGGTTGCCTCCTTCGTTTAGTAAGGGGCCCAAACTTTCCCTGGTATTTCTCTTCTTGCCGACATACATGTAGAAACCCTTCTTGTTACTCTTCACATCCCTTTGTAGCTGCAACTCTAATTGTGCTTTGGCTTTCCCAATTTCATCCCTACATGCCCAAGCAATATTCTTATACTCCTCCCCAGTCATTTGTCCAAGTTTCCACTTCTTGTAAGCTTCCTTTTTATATTTTAGCTCACTAAAGAGCTCCCTGCTAAGCCAATCTGGTCTTCTGCTGGTCTTCGGGATTGTTCATTCCTGTGCCATCAGTAAGGTTTCTTTAAAATACAATCAAGTCTCCTAAACTCCCTTCCCCTGTCAGACTGGCCTCTCAGGGGGACCTGTCCATCAGTTCCTCAGTGAGTCAAAGTCTGCTTTTCTGAAGCCCAGGATCCTGCTCTTCTTTCTTCCTTGAGTTCAGGTTCCTGAATTGATTCAAAGATCTCTGAATTGACTTGGAAAAAAATTCAGAGAGCTTCAGAAATTCAGGCAGTCCCTGCTTGCCAACACAGGGAGCTGGACCCAGACTCCATACTGGTAAGAAAGGGATGGGGAGGAGGCTGAAGGAGGGGGCAGGGGACCATGGGGGACCCCCACCAGGCCCTATCCCCTGCTTGCTCCCCCAGCCCTCCTGAATGACTCCTGCCCGCTCTCTGAGCTCCCTCAATGGCTGCACTGCCTGGCTCCAGCATCCCAGCTCTTTAAAAAAAAAAAAAAAAGCCCCGCACTCACCATCTGCTGCAGTGGCCATCAGGGCTTCTGAGGGCTTGTGGCAGACCCCCGCACACAGCATGGGGAAGTGGGGGGCAGCAAGGTTCGCCCCCACCCACCTGGCAGCAGCCAGTAAATGCAGGGCTCTTCCTTTTTGTTTTTGTTTTAAGAGCTGGGATGCTGGGGCCAGGCAGGGCAGCCAGTGACAGGGCTGGGAGAAGAGGTGGGGTATGGGGCCTGTTCGATTCAGAGATTCGGCTGATTCGGCAGTGGCCAAATCTCTGAATCAGATTCGGCCAAATCAATTCAGGACAGTGATTCAAATCACCAAATCAAATCACTGTCTCCCAAATAGGCTGAATCCAAAGCAAATACTAGCCACTTCTCACAAGCCTTATGAGCAACATGGGGTAGTCATTGGAGAGCAGGATGAGTCTTGGTAATCCTTCTGTGACATCTTGACTTTGGGCTCCAGGCAAGTAGCAGATCTCCCAGGACAACAGGTCAGGTTGGCAGATGGATGCCTCCATCCCCTGTGTGGATACCATTAAGAGTGTTATATATAAGTTGTTACGTTTATGCCAGGATGGCATGAGGGAAACCAGAAGGAACAGCAGAGGAGTAAGCTAAGAATGCTCTCAAGCTTTATCATTCTATAAATTTAACTCATTGTTTTTTTGAGACTAGTACGTGATACCAGGAGTGGGGTATGAAGACAGAGAAATCCAGAGGCGTTAAAAGCTGTCCAAGATTGCAGCAGAAAACTGGAGGAAATTTAAGCACAGTTTCACCATATATATGATGGCTAGTGGAGCTAGAGTGAAGAAAGATACACTAAAGGTAGTTATTTTTTAAAATATAGTAAACCCAGAAGTTCTGTCTCTTTATAATAGCTTACAACTGTCAAAAGCAGAACAGAAAAGCTATTGCATAGTAATAAAAATGTTTGAGGATTATTCAATACCCAAACAAAATGAAACCTTTGAATGGTATAAATTCCACATAAGACAGCAGAAAGAATGAGACTCAAGAGAGGAGTTTGTCAAAGACTTAAGACTGCTGAGCCAGACATGCAACTTTGGAGACCTAAAAGAGTCCAGGATCAGTGACTAAATAGTAGGGATGTGTGAAGCTTCACATTGCAATTTGATTTGGAAAGGATTCAGAAAAGATTCGGCGATTTGGAGATTTGGAGGGCAGTCTTTATGGGAAAACAGAAACTTAGAAGAGGGAGGGGGAGTGGGGCGGGAGAGGGAGCAAGAGGGAAGGGCTGACATCTCTAGCTGGCCAGTGACTGTGACTTGTCTCTGACTGCCCTTACAATAACAATGTCTGGGGGGAGGGACATAGAAACAGCATAAAAGCCTCTGTCTGTCTTCAGGCTTTTCTGTCCTTTTCCTGAGCTGTTTCTGCCTGAATGTCTCAAAAGTACTATGGCTACTGGCTTACTTCCTAGTCAGTGGCCTGCTACTTTTTGCTGTTAGAAAGGATTGGATAGGATATAGCTTAGCATATCTCTACTTCATACTTATCAATTCATTTCTTTCAATTCATATTTGTTCTCTGTTATTTTTTCTTTTCTTGCAATACTTTTAAAAAAGAATGTTCAGTGTTTTCCCTGGCAGTGTGATCCATCACTGTGCCAGGAGGCACACATTGCACATACTTATACACACATAGAAGAAGAAAAATCAGATATTCATAGAAGAAGAGAGTCAGATTATACATAGTAGTTATTAGTTATTAATATTATTATAGTTAGTTTACATAGAGACTAAAGACAATGCAGATAAAGAAGTGAGAGACAGATTCAAGTTGAGAGATTAACACACACATTACAATTCAGAGTCCAAGAAGAAGGAGATATATTATTTTAGGTACACTACATAGAAGAAGAACAAGTAGTAGTCACACATTCACATTAATAGCACATCACAGAAGAAGACACCATATATAGTTTTTATTAAGAATCATAATCAGGAGTCAGCATACCAGCAGAAGCAAGGTGGGAGCAGTACCTGTACCTGACATCCCTGCACCTGCACCACCTCCCCTAACTCCAGAAAAAGGCACCGGCTGCAGAATCACTGTCTTCTCCACCCCAATGTCATCTCCCAGCGTGAGCCTCCCACTGCCACAGGAGGAGATGGAGCTGGAACCAGGGGAGCTGAGCACTCTGGCTCAAGGAATTCTGGGGACAGAGTGAGAATCAGAGTTTGTGCTCCATACCCCTCAAAGTCCCCGAGACCCAGGTCTCCTTCTCTGGAAAGCAGCACCTCGGAGGAAGTTGAGGTTGTGGAAGCAAGTGGGTCAGCTGAGGCAGGTCCTCCTGCTGTTGCGCCTCAGCCTGCTGAAGTGGGGGATAAGGCAGCATCCCCACCCTCAACCCAGAAGCAGGTGAGTAGCATAGTGTGAGAGCATTTTGAGCTGCCAGATGATTCCAGGATTGTTATCTGCCAGCACTGCCAAAGGCAGATCAGCTGGGGCAAGGACATGAAACACTGCCACCATGATAATGCTGCTGCACCTCAGGAGGCAGCACCCCCTTGCCCTTCTTCCTGCTCAGCCTGCAGTGTGTGCGCGCCCAAAGGGAAGTCCCCTGCTCATTCCAAAGCCTCTATCCCCCCAAAGCAGAGGCAGGCAACCCTGGAACAGTGGGGGAAAGGTGGACAGAAAGGGAGGGGGGGTGAGTTGCAAAGGTGAGTGAGATCACCCAGAGCATTGAGGAGATGCTTGCTCTGGACAGCCAGCCCTTCTCCCTAGTTGAGCAGCCAGGGTTCAGGCATCTCATGGTGCTTGTGGCCCCATTTTACCAAGTGCCCACATACACCACCTTTAGCAGGACAGTGGTACCCTCCCTGTATGAGGCAGGGAGTACTTGAGGGAGGAGCTGTGCAAGGCAGGGCCGCAGGTAGCCTTGCACTTCACCTCAGACATCATACCTACCTCTCCCTCACAGGGTACTGGTGCAATCAGTCAGGCCATTGGTGGGCTCTCCTCCAAGCCAAGGTGCTGGATGTATCCCACACCACAAGCGAGATCATGGTGGCCATGAACCACATGGTGCAGGGATGGCTTGCTGGACAGGCCAAGCTCACCCGGGGATTCATGGTCACCGACAATGGGGCCAATATGGTCGAGGCTGTCTGTGATGCCAACTTTGTTAGCATCCACTGTGTGGCGCACAGCCTGCACCTCATAGTCAGGGATGCCTTGGAGGGCGCCGGTGATGGCACCATCACCAGTACTGCTACAAGCCAGCTAATTTCAAAATGCAGGCAGGTAGTGGGCTACTTCCACCACAGCATCAAGGGGGGCAAGATGCTGTGGGAGAACCAGGCAGAGCTGAGCATCCCACAGCACAAAATCATGCAGGATGTGGAGACTTGGTGAAACTCCATATACCTGATGCTCAAAAGGCTGGTGGAGCAACAGAAGGCTATCCATGAGATGGCCTTGATTGGGGAGATTGGGACCAGTGGATCCCTTAACAAAGCAGAGTGGGGTACCATTTCCCAGCTCTTGGTGGTCCTCAAGCCCATCCTCAAGGCCACCAAGACCCTTAGTGCTGGTGATGCCCTCCTCAGCCAAGCGATTGCTGTAGTGAGGGAACTTGAGAAGCAACTGGAGAAGTTCCAGGGGATCAATGTTTCTGTCTGGGGCAGGCCGCTGTCACCAGACATGCAGGCACTGGTGAGGTGGCTGAAGGAGGGCATCAGGAGATCACTGGATCCCTTGTGGTCCAGTACGGTCCTCATGCTGGAGGGCATGGGCAACCTGGGGTGAAGCGCCAATGTGGGCCAAGGGCATGGCTTCAATGCTGGGGTCCAAACACACCAGACCTCAGCCTTGGACAATAGCCCTGAGGCTTCAGTGGCTACCAATCTCACCTAGGGTGTGGACCCACTGGACTGTGACCTCCAGCTAATGCATGCACGCACACAGTCCTGGCTGGGGAAAACCCAGACCTGTCATGTTTTTAATTGGCCTGATGCTTGCTGGTTGCAGTGCAGTTTTGAGCATCCTGGTGAGCTCAGCTTACCTGCCTGGGATGCCAGCTTTTGCATTGAAAACCCCTTGTCAGGCTGAGGAAGCACCTGCAGTTGGTGTGTCTCCTGGTCCTGGATGGAAGGAATAGTAAAGAAGCCAGAGGTTGGCCTGGCACACAATGCAGGCAAGAAAGCCAGTCAGTGAAAATGGAAATTGAGACATCAGGGGGTGAGGGACAGGCATGGTGGGGCTGGGAGGAAAGGGGGATGTAGCAGCATAGGTAAAAGTGCAGAGGTACCTGAGGACTCAAATGTCCGGCAGGTTGCAGTGTGTCAGAATTGCACTGTCTAATCTATATTGAGTCCATGAGTTTTTATACCTACGAGGCCGAAGAAGTGAAGTCTATAGGCCTGGCTGTGAAAAGTGGTTTGTAAAGTGTTCCCTCTTTGGATCAGGCCTGAGAGACTGGAGGCAGAACACCCTGCTTCAGTGTGGGGCAGTGGGGTTCTCCTGGGATAACTCCCCCCCCCCCCCAACCTGGCAGGAACTGATGAGTGTGGGGCTTTTTTTTTCTTTTCTTTTTTTTTTTTTTTAAGAGCCAGGATGCTGGGGCCATGTGGGGCAGCAATTGATGGGGCTGGGAGAGTGGGCAGAAGTCAGGGGGTGCTCAGAGGGGCTGGGGGAGCAGGCAGGGGATGGGGCCTGGCACGAGTTCCCCTATGGTCCCCTTCCCCCTCCTCCATCACTAATTGTGTATAGATGCCCTAATTGCAGAAACTACTGCTCAGGACACCACATTGCAAAAAGTGATAACAGTTATTTGTGCTGGTTGCCCTGGAAAACATACACCCTCACCCCTACTCTCAGTTCAAGGAAGAGCTGTCAGTACTAGATGGCATTTTGTTCAAAGGCTCACAACTTGTTGTTGCAGCAGTGCTAAAGAAGGGCATATTAAACAGAATATATGAGAGGCATCTAGGTTTTGAAAAATACAAAAGGAGAGCAAGGGGTGTTCTATATTAGCCCAACAAAAATACTGACATAGAAGATGCTGTAAAGGCTTATACAACATGCCTAAAGTACAGATCAGTGCAAAGAAAAGAACCCATGATGAGCATGGAGGAGCCCATAGGTCTGTGGTATCAAGTGGGCATTAACTTATTCATATATGAAGGAAAAAAATACGTATTAGTGCTGGATTATTACTCTCACTATCCTGAAATCGCATCGTTTGAAAGCACAACAGCAAACCATGTCATAACACACATGAAATCGATTTTTGCTAGACATGGGATTCCACAAATTATGAAAACAGACAATGGACCTCAATTCCACTGTCTTAAATTTAAAGAGTTTTCAAACAAATAGGGATTCTGTCACAACACTTCAAAATCCTAAATACCTACAATCCAATGATCTGGTAGAAAATGGAGTACAAATAGTGAATAAATTGTTGAAAAAAGCCTCAGATTCACACACTGGTGTTTACCTCTCTCTCTTAAATCACAGGGCAACACCCATGAAACATTGTCCCCAGCAGAAATGCTGTTTAACAGAAACTCAAAACCAGGCTGCCAAATCTTGTGGATGATGCTCATCAGAACGAAAAGCAAGACCTGAAAACATTTTTTTTTTAAATCAACAAACTCAAACAAAAATGGTACTATGACAGGGGTTCCAGAGAGTTACCACAACTGTACGACAAAGATATGGTGCTTATTTCAGATAGATGAACATGGAAACAAAAAGCAATAGTTTCCCATCAAGAAGCTCCCTGATCCTATAAAGTAGTTATACTGGAAGGACACATGTTCAGAAGGAACAAAGGATACTTGCAGCTTTTAAAGGGAGAGAAGAAGCATCATCATGAGATTCACCAAAGGAAACAGAGCTAACAAGAAAGCAACAAGCGACAGAGGAGATTGAAAATGATTCAGAAGTAGAGACATCTGAACAAAGGAAACCAAATCAGAAATGAACCAATAAGGACTGAGAATGCAGAGCAACTGAGAAGATCACATAGAGCTAAAAAGCCAACACAAAGACTAATAGATACCTGTTGAAACGTGCTTTAACTATGAGTTGAACTAAACTGCCAATGTTAGTATTATATTGGGGGGGGGGGTGTTATCCAGTGTTACATGTAAAGGTGGAAGATATGTGGATACTTTTACGAGTGTTATGTATAAGTTGTTACATTGGCCAAGGGATTGCAGGAGGGAACCAGAAGGAACAGCAGAGGAGCACGCTAAGAAGGCTCTCTGGATAAACAAGAGTTATCATTCTATCAGTTTAACTCCTTGGTCTTTTAAGAATAACACATCCCCCACGGAAAGGTATCTCCAACCACTACCACCCATCACTTCCTCTTGGTGGCAGTGGTCTCGATGCTCCCAACCTTGGGGATGCCTGGCTTGACCTCCTCCACCAGTGGAATGGTCTCCTCCTCCTCCTCTGTTGCTGGGGCTCCGTATCTGTTCTCCAGGCAAACTACAGCAAGTGGAAATGAAGATTTCTGCTTTCTGCCAGGGGTCATGAACTTCCAGTTCCCACTTTCAAGGGAGGCCATATCTTCTTTCTCTAGCACTGCCTCTGGCAGTCCTTCCTTCACACCCCTAGGGATCTCCTTCAGCATTGAATCGACTAAGTCCTTGTGATAGAGGATATTTCAGAGCCTTGTCACCTTCTCCTGTAGCTCTCTTGCCTGCTCCCTGAAGGACATTATCAAGAGAAACTGCTCTTTCCAAGCACCTCCTCACTAGCAAACTCCCCTATAAGCTGGCCTGTTTGCTTCTCCTTTTTCCCAAAAAGGTTCCCTTTCCCCTGCTTCCTCTCACCAAGCTTACAGTGAAGAAAGGTGAGAAAGAGTTTCCTGGCTTGGGACTCTAAACAAGGGGCTTAAGTATTGGTCTAACACCTAAGTTTTAGCTACTTACACTAAATATATGTAGATTCACTACTATAAATTAAAGAAAGAGCTTACCTTAAAGGATGCCCTTCAAAGAAGGGGGTGGCAAACTGACCTGTGAACTGCTTGCAAACTTCCCTGTTTGCTCAATCCCTGTTCAGTCACTTGGAGAGTCTCCTTTTAAGCCATACTCAGCCTGAACTGACTCCACCCTCTTGTTAGGGCTTTTGTCAGACACAGGCATCAATCACTTGGCAATCACTCAGCTAGCAATGCTGTTATGCAAATGGCATATATACCATCTTTATATTAGGTAAATAACATGGAGATAGACTTTTGCCTATTGCCTTATTCTTATGTATTTTCTTGAGTTTTGCATTGCCTTAAGAAACTCCATTTTGTATTGCTCTGTAGCTTGACATAAATGCTCCACCTTCGTATGCTGTATGTGTGAGAGAATGGGTGAATGTATGTCTGTGGAAAAGGAAAACATCATCTGGCAACTGGCTCAAGAATGCAGACAGATAAAAGACCAAAACAAGAAGACTCCATCAGAACAGTGAGAGAAGAACATCCATCGACCTTCAAGGAAGAACACAGTGATAACACAGCAAAAGCCCAGAGGACTGCATGAATTGACAAGGCTATAAAAGATTGGGTGAGGCATATCAATTTTGAGTCTTGTTCTGCAAGTCATCCTGGAGCATTGGCTCATCTGACAAGATGAACTGGTAGGAACTAGGCTCCCACTCCCACCCAGCTCCAACTTGGCTAGCCACTAAGTTGATCCGAGCACCAATAAGACTGGTAACGTATACCAGTGCAGAACAGAAATTGGGGTATTAATGTGGTGTGTGTGTTTGTCTGTTTGTGTGTGTATTAAGTGCTTAATTGTTAAACGTGGCACTTTGCCTTATTCCCCTCATAAGGTCTAATTCGTGATTTGAGCAATTGGCAATTTGTGTAAGAGCATTCCCAACTGTTCAGAGCTCACACCCAAACATACAGCACACCAAACAGATACAGAAAGCCAAACACACAGGCAGCCCTGGCTCACTTACTTTCCCAGAGCAGGATCTGGTGCTTGATGCTTGGCTCCACTTCCTTTTCCCCTTCCTCCTTTTGTTCCCAGTGAACTGCTTGCAAACTTCCCTGTTTGCTATCCCCATTCACTTGGTCATGGCCCATCATGCAACCTTATCATCAATTGGTTACTTGGAAAAGAAGGGACCCTGGTATGACCTACAGACCACCTACTATGAATCACTCTGGGAACCAGTGCCTTAAACCATGTATTTTATCATTTGCAAGCATACTTCACCTGTCTTGCTCCTTTGAAGTTTGAAGAAAGGGACGCTGTCTCCCTGTGTAGGAAGACAAGGTTCCTTTGATAAATTTGATATCTTTTATTAGACAAACTCAAGTAGTTGGAAAAAATTTTCTTAGCAAGCTTTTGGGTTTACATACCCTTTGTCAGGCTGAGGAAGCATCTGCAGTTGGTGTGTGCTCTTCCTGGATGGAATGAATAGTAAAGAAGCCAGAGGCTGGTATGCATGCAAGAAGGCAGTCAGTGAAGATGTAAATTGAAGAGTCAGTGGGTGAGAGACAGGTGGAGGGGAAGGGGAATTAATATAGCTGGTAAAGGAGAGGTACCTGGGTACCAGATGTTAGACAGGTTATAATGTGGCATAAATCCAATGTCTATATTTAGTCCATGATTTTTTGTATCCAGGAGGTTGATGAAGTGAAGTTCTTAGGCTCATCTCTGAGAAGCATTTTGTAAGTTTCCTTTGAGGATTAGAACTGAGAGATTGGAGAGATAGTGGTTTTCTTGTGAGAAAATGTACCCCCACAGGTAATTGGATAATTGTCTTTGACAGATTTCCGGTGTACGTTCATTCTGGTACGCAGTTGTTGTTTGGTGTCTCTTACATATTTTCCATCAGGGCATTTGGTGCATTGGATGAGATATATTTCATTTCTGGAGGTGCAGCTGTAAGATCCAGGAATGCTGATGGTTCTTCTGTGGGGTGTAGTAATTGTGGGGGTGGTGGAGATATGTTGGCAGGTTTTACATTTCTTCTCAGGGCATGGTCTGGATCCATTCGGTGTGTTTTGGGCCATAGGAAGTTTGCTTCTGGTGATGAGATTAATGAGGTTCGGTTCTTGTTTGAAGGCTAGGGTGGGTGGTTCTGGGAAGATCTCTTTAAGAATTGGGTCTCCTTCTAGTTTGTGTTGCAATTGTTTTAGGATTTTCCGTATAGGTTCAAGAGAGGGGTGATATGTCATAACCAGTGGTGTGCAGTTCATGGGGGTTTTCCTTCTGCACTGCAGCAATCGGTCACATGGTATCCAGGTGGTTCTTTCAAACTTCAGGCCTCAGATTTGATTTATAGCTTCTAACACGCATACAATTTTAAAAGAAAAGGTAAAATTCTTTTAAGTGAAAATGTCCTCCTTTCTTCTAGCTAGCATTTGCAACACTTCACTGCTCTGCAGCTAATTAGTGATATACTATGAAAAATATTGCTGTGATTCATAATAATGCAGAGGGGGATCGTAACTGTTTCAAAACATCTTATATTTTAGAGATTTAACTTTGAAAAAAAAATCTAAGAAAAAAAAATCATAGTTATTGCTTGGCAGGCTACCATCATAATTCCAGTTGCATTTCTCCAATCTTTCCTCAAACACTTTAAACATATGAATTTAGATCTAAAATAATTAACGTTCATGTAATTAGATATTTTAATTCTATGGCTAGACTTATTGGGTAAGGCTCTCCAAATTGTGAGGACCATAGTTGCCATGTTTAGCATGGCAAGTAGATGATGCATATTGTGGACAATCACTTCCATTCTTTATCTCTACTAAATTTAATTCAGCTGGTCTATCACAGGCAGCAAATTAGACTGAGCTTTCCCAATTGCTGTGAATGCCAAAGCAAAACTATGAACACTAGAAAAAATATGTATACAAATTTGCTGTTGGCAAACTTATGCTGACTTAATGGGTATGAACAGCTTTCAAAGCAGTTCTTCAGTATAAAAGATTGTAGGTAAGAGGTCCAGATCTCAAATGTGTAATTATTTTAAATCAAGCTGCTCCATATTCATTTTGCATGCTATCAAAACATCCTAAGTACTCTACAACCACTTTGCTTCTAAAAAAGCAGTTTGACATGCTGTGAAAAAAACCCAATACAAAAAGTCTCAAGAAGAATTTTCTTTTAATGTAGTTCCTGCAATATCGTGCATCAGCAGATGCATGACGAACAGATCCAAGGAGGAGATACTTCCCCTCTATCGGGCGCTGGTCAGACCACAATTGGAATACTGCGTGCAGTTTTGGGCGCCGCACTTCAAGAAGGATGTGGATAACCTGGAGAGGGTCCAGAGAAGGGCCACTCATATGGTTAAGGGCTTGCAGGCCAAGCCCTACGACGAGAGACTGGGGCACCTGGACCTCTTCAGCCTTCGCAAGAGAAGGTTGAGAGGCGACCTTGTGGCTGCCTATAAGTTCATCACGGGGGCACAGAAGGGAATTGGTGAGGTTTTATTCACCAAGGCGCCCCCGGGGGTTACAAGAAATAATGGCCACAAGCTAGCAGAGAGCAGATTTAGGCTGGACATTAGGAAGAATTTCTTCACAGTTAGAGTGGCCAAGGTCTGGAATGGGCTCCCAAGGGAGGTGGCGCTCTCCCCTAGCCTGGGGGTCTTCAAGTGGAGGTTAGATAAGCATCTAGCTGGGGTCATCTGAGCCCAGCACTCTTTTCTCTTTCCTGCCTACGCAGGGGGTCGGACTCGATGATCTATTGGGGTCCCTTCCGACCCTAGCATCTATGAATCTATGAATACTCCGATTTTCTGACATCAATAACCAAGGTAAATAAAACATAAAGTGTTTCTCATGTAGTCATTCATTATTACATTGACAGAATGAAGAATGCATTGATCCCTGAATGCAAGTAATTTTTTTGTCAGTGATAATTTAGTTTTATGTGAGGAATGGAGTTTATAAATAATGTGTTCTACCAAACTAAAGCCAAATTACAGTTCTGGAATTTTCAAGGATCATTGCAAAATGTGGCATTAACCTACAAATGATACTCAGCTGCTTGATTTTAAGCACACACGTGCTTAAAATATGGTCATTGAGGACCATAGGCCTGCTCATGCAAGTAGAATTACATATACATAAGTTTCTAAAAAAGGATCTTTTAATACCAATGCTGTCGTGCCAACAGTTGGACCTCCCTGACCACTGTAGGTATTTTCTATGGACATGCCTTCAAATATGCATTTAGAATGCCACAAAATCTCTATGACAAAATAGTAAAGTATAAATTATTTTTCTCCTAGTGTTAGGCAAAGCTGGCACAAATTAGATGTAACAGGCATATTTGCATAACAGCCCATTGGGTTCCTTGTGATGCACTTAGTAGTTTCCTACCCTGACAACCATAAGAATTATGCTACAGCCTTAAATAGCAAGCAACCTGCAGTGTTTTGTAGAAATCATTTTAGGTGATTTTAAGAACAGGTGGTGAAGTTGTAAGGCAAAATAATATTAGAGTTCAGGCTATTCTCAAACAGCTGCATTGCAGATTTTTTTGCTTTGAAAAGTCATGGTGAGATTTTATAACTGATGAGCATTCAGCATTAGGAGCCCTGCATGTGCCCTTTGAAAGAGGATTCAGAGATGTTGGAAATTTTTCTACTCCCACTGGCTGCATGAAAAAGCTATGAACATAACTGTCAAATGTAAAAGGTAAAAGCAAAGAACAATGCCAAGGTGTTTTTTAATATCAATGAACTAAAGATTTCTAGGAATGACTGCTGCATCTGACTAATCTACATAAAAAGGTGTGGGGGTAAGGATGAAGGAAGGAAAAAGGAAAGATAAAACAGTAGGATTTGGAAGGAAGACTGAAAGGCTGAATTTACAATA
>NW_005842002.1:2484145-2486467 GCF_000455745.1 Alligator sinensis
GGGATTGTAGGAGGGAACATATGTTTCACAATAAATAATGTTAAGAATGAGACAGCAGATGATGGAGGAGCTGAAAAGCTGTATAGAGGAAAGAACAAAGTTAGAAGGCAAAATAATAGATTGGGTCCTGGACCAAAGATGTTGCATCTTTGTTATGTATGTACATTAAATAGCACAATAAGGGTTGGGACTCAAGGTCCACACAAACTATGCTAAAATAAACTAGCCAAGTTTATGAAAAATGAACACCACAACCTCTCACATGCAAAGCCCTTGGGACTGTAGAAATTATTATACTTAAATATGGGTTAAATCTAATAAAAGACTTAAGTACATCAAATCTGCCTAGACTAAAATTGCAACCCAGAAAACCACTGCTGAACTGCCATGTAACCTTGAAGGTGTCCAATTCATTCAGTAGTGTTTGATTTCAAAGGTCCTCAGGTGCCTAGAATTCTTCTTTGGCATAAACCCAGAACTACCTTGGCTTGACCAGCTCAGCTCTAACTCCCACCTCACACCTGGGACCCAGAACCTGGGCAGATCTTCAACTAAGTCCCCACAGTAGCCTGTTCCAGTAGGCATGCCCTGAGACAATCTCTAATTCAGTTGCAGCCATTACTTTCTTTGAAAAACGTGGCTACTGAGCCAGTAGCACTCAGGCCATTAATGATGCCCCTGCTTCTAGGTTACCACTCATCTTTTATAATAGCTTAGTGTGTCAATAAAAAAAAAAAGTTAAGCTACCCAACCCTCTTCATGCATTGCATGATATGCGTAAATGCTTAGCACAGGAGCCATGCACCTAGGATTTATGCATTGAAGTATCACACTTGTAGGGACCCAAGTCCTTTCCTGGATCTAGCCCTAAAGGCCTGATTGAAATCATGAAAGTCTGCCCAAAGACTTTTGACAGGCTTTAGTGGGCTCCAGCTTAGGATCTTAATTAACTATTAACAGCTTTTTGGTATAGTACTCTATCTAAAATTACACATTTTGTTCCTAAAGAAATCAGAATTGTATTCTGAAAGAATGTGGACAGTATTTACCACTGGGTAGTTTTGTTAACTGTTTTGTTTTCTAGAGTAGTATAGCCCCCATTCTTACTTCTGCACAGCTCTTGTGAGGGATTCCAATGTTCTAAACTAAAAATCGAGCTGAACGGCATGGCCCAGCAGCACAGGGTGGCTTAAACTGGTCACAATCCACTGGGGCTGCCCTGTGATGCCCACCTGCACCACCCTACAACCCTGCTGTACTGGGACTGCCCATGCACACCTGTGCTGGGGTGAGGACAGCAGGGGCCAGGTCACAGGCGTATGCTTCACCCCTGTCTCAGGTCAGGCTGGTCACAATCTGTCACATGGGGGACAGATCTCAGCTCTGCCCGAGGCCCCAGTCCCACATTGTCACCAACCCACAAACCCAATCCCAGCCCCACCCACCTGTCCTGCTCCCAGATGCTGCTCCCTGCCCACTTGTGGCCCCATACTATTCACCCAGCCAGGAGCTACTTGCTGGGTCAGAACCTCCCCACCTCAACCCATAACAGTTCACCAAAACTCCCGAAGTGGCCCTCCAGCTCAAATAACTGCCCACCCCTGTGCTAAACCCCAAGATACTTAAGTCATGCTTAGATTTTATTGTGTTACAGAGAGCCTTGGACCCTTTTATCATTTATTCAAGTCTGCTCTGCACCCGTACTTATGTGCACTGCACCACATGCAGTTGTATAAGTGGCAAAATGCACATTAGCGCACAGAAAATGGTGGCGGTGCACTTTTGAACTAGAGCACCTTCTATGTGTTTTAGTTCAAAGGTGCACCACCACCATTTTCTCAGCGCTGATGCACATTTCACCACTTATACAACTGCAAGCGATGCAATGCTGGGCACTTTTCAAAGCGCCTGGCACTGCAGTGCTTGCATGTGTCAAAATGCCCTTTGCTACTTAAGAGGGAAGCAGCCCAGACAGAAAGCACTGCAGAGAAAGCATGGTGCAGCTGCAATTGGGTTGCCATAGTAACTAGTCAATCAGCTCAATTAACAGACACTTGGAGGTACCCCAGGGTAGTCCCCTAACCAGAAGGGGGCAGGGCCCTAGAAGGCATATAAACCCAGTGTCTGAGCTAGCAAGGCAGTCTAGCCCTGCAAGCCACAGGAATAGGAGCTCCTGCCAAGGAAAGCTACCAGTGAATGCTTAATGAACTGCTGTGCTGCCTTGGATCACCAGTGAAGCTCTGGGAACTCACAGGGATATAACCCAGAGCTGAGAGGTTATCCTAGTACCAGAGGTACAGGAAAGTTTTCCCTTTTAAAAGG
>NW_005842002.1:2486510-2489381 GCF_000455745.1 Alligator sinensis
AGAGGGCTGGTTCCCCTTTTGTTGATGTTGCTGGGCCCAGAAGGGAGAGTTTATGTTATAGTCCGTGGGCTTATCTTTTGGTTACAGTTCATACCGGTGGTTTGGGTTGGGAAAGTGAGGGTGGTATTTGAAGGTCCCATTAATGTACTAGGGGCATGTGATTGCCTTGAGACCTGCTGGGGGTGGGCTCGAGGCATGACAAGTACTGAGCACTGCATAGGGCAGAGCATGGGGCCACAGAGCCCAGAGCAGGGCAGAGGAAACTAGCACCCAAGAAGGGCAAAAACAGGGTCCCAACACTCTAGGGCAAAACTAGAGCCGGCACCTTGAAGCCAGGCCCAATACAGTGGGCCTGGGCTAGAAGGCCCAGCCAGAAAAAGGGGGTTGAGGCTGAGAAGGCCAAAGGCCCAACAGAGAATGATGGCATGCCTAACGCAGGAAAACAAGTGTGGTCACACACTCCTGTTCGCCCCTCCTCTCGTCTCCTGGATCATGGCTAAGCAAGAAGAGTTTGAGTTTTATAACAGTTCAAACATCCTTGAATTAGCTTGTCCTTTATTTCTTTATGTTAATAACATGAAACTTCAGATGTGGAATCAAATGATCAAGAATCAAAGAAAACATGTCATTATGAAAACAAGCCACAAATAACCATTAATCTTGGTGTTAGCATTTGTCAAGTCTTCCCTGTTCAGAAATGTTTTTGTTTTTTTGTTAAAGTTTAAGATGTTGTTATCATCATGCCTTCTTTAATTCATTCTTATAGGGAGAAGAACATCCCTCTTAGTATTAATTTTCCACATTCTGCCCCATTGTAGAAAAGAATGAGAAGTAAAAACTGAGACAAAGTAGAGAACTTACTTCCCTCTGACATCTTTTCTCATCCTGCTCTGCACCATTTGGAATGAATCTAAAATCAAGAGCACCTAAATGATTTAAGGCATTTCTATACAATGTTCCCAGTGCATCCAGCAGGGGTGCTCTTAAGTGTGCCCACCAACCCACTCCCACTGCCATGCTCCAAACCCAAAAATGTTGGGGTGAAATCACTTGGGCTGTCCACAGAAGCTTTTTCAAGCACATTGGAGACCAAGATCTCCTCTGGAGTGACCACATGACAGGAGGTCCAAAGAGCAGCTTCACTGGCACATGTCCAGGTCTGGGGCATGCAATTAGGATTAGGTAGGTAGAATACTCCTACCAGGACATGCTGGCTACATGGTACAGACATTATCATTTGAGTCCCACTAAGAATCAATCATACTTGGGTCTAGTACCTCCTGACTTTCAGCTCTCCAGCCATCACAGTGAAGTTTAAAACTCTGAGTTACTTATCTAGGCTCCATATATGATGCATAAGAATATTCAGTGCCTCACAAAATAAGATACAGAACCCATCTCTCTTACTAGTGAACTGCTTTAATCTAGCCAATAGAAATGCTACAGAGAAGAATCTGAAATGAACACTGCCCCTCTTAGGCAGCTCACTCACTACCCTGAATCCTCTCCTGAGGGGAAGGTGCCTCAGGAACAAATATTTGAACAAATATTTGCTCAAAGAACTATCCTGGAAGTTGGGAATGATGACTTTGAAGATCCCCAGGGTAAGAGTGTGACAGCTGAAAATTATGTTTGTGAGATAAAGGTGCTTGCTGAAGGCTCTATGAAGATTAAACCAAGTGTTTTTCTGTCATTTGTTTAAATATTAAGCTACATGTTGTTGCTAAGAGCCTAATTAAAGTTTAAGATGTAGTAAGGCCTTGTATAAAGTAAGGCCTAGTACATTTAGCAAAGCCTTGAAGTAGTAAGGCCCTGTGGTGTAGTTAAAATTAACCTTATCAAAGGAATGCAAGACTTGTACTGCTATTGGTCAGTCTAAGGATAGTTGAAGTAAAAAGAATCTGAGTGGCTGTAAGTTATCAGCACAGTTCAGAAGTTATAAATTGGCTGAAACATCCAGAAATCATTCAGAAGCAAGATACAGCTCTGTGAAATGGATTAATTAGCTGCTGACCTGGATCAGTGGGCCCGTGGATCTCAAGGAGCCCAAGGACTGAACAACAGGGTCCTTCCCAGTAGGTCTCAGACAGCACTGATCGCGGGTGCCTGACTTCACTGGGCTTTGTGGAATGAGAAACTTGTCGTACATCAGGCATCAGAGGGGACTGCCGATAAGCTGCCGATGCAAATTATTCTTGTCTGTCATTGTTTGTCTTGTTACTCTGCATAGTTGTGTTTTTGTTAAGTCAATAAACCTTTCTTACCTTTCTACACCCCCGACCATACTCTCGATCAATCCCGAACCCTCCAATGGTGGCTGGGACAGAGAGGAGCACTAAATTCAGGCCTCCCACTTCCTGGACGTGTGATCTGACCACTAGACTATTTACAAGAGGTGGGGACAGACACTTCCTTTTAAAAAGTGGACAGAACTCCATTTTGTGAGCAGCCCAATTCTGCATAACTCCTACCACCTGGGCTCAGAGAATTGACAAGGAAGAATGCCTAATTTTTGGTCTAGAATAGACTTTAAAGGAAGACAAAGCACTGACCTGCTCAATCTGGGTGGAGTTCTAGGTAGTGCAGAAAGAATTCTAGGCCTCTGCTTTAATTTAAGCACCTCCAACATTTGATAGCTGCTAAGTGGTAGGGAGGAAGGAGAGAAAAAGGAAAGGCTTGGATCACAATTTTGAATGCAAGTGCATGAACTCTGCCGCAGTCCTGTACTGGAGCTAATCCTTAGTCTCCAAAGTACACAGAAGTACACCCTGAAGAGATACCAGAACTAGTTTTAAACAAGCTAACTTGTATACCAGTAGCACTCTACACACAGCAGCACAGACTTCAACATAAGCTAATTTATCCTGCTGA
>NW_005842002.1:2489391-2492818 GCF_000455745.1 Alligator sinensis
AAGGAGGTTGACTATTGTAAAAGGAAGTGAGTTGAGTAAAACATTTAACATATTTTGAATATTCCAGTACCTACTCACTTAAGAGCTGTTTTTACATGGTCTGACTTGCCAATTTTTAATTCTTTGAAAACATAAATAAATAAAAGACAACTCAGGTTCTTGGCCACTTTTCTAAATCAGTTTCATAAAATTTAATGAATCTTCTCTTTCTTTCCTTCTTACCCTTTCTCCAATTGCAAAAGCCCTTCTCATCCCAATTTATAGTCAAACATTTATTAAAATATATATAGTCAAATATATATTCTCTCTTGCACTTCCTCTCATTTTTCCTATGCTAGTTTTAAAAGGCTCTTCACATTCTTGATTGGTTACCTCCCTTGAGCATGTGTTTCTTCCTCCTGGTCTCCCCAAACACAAACTTCAGATTTTTTTTGAGCAGTCCCTCATGAAGTCACACTGACTCTTTCTTGTTCCTTTCAATATTTCATAAAGATATCACTGTGCCCCAGTTCCTTCATTTTTAATCATAAAAAACCCACCAATATTCTCTTTACCAGTAACAGTACTTGTTAGCTTTCTCCTGTTATAGCCTTATAATTAGCAGAGTATATTTTTGTATCAGTGATAAAACTTGTTTTCAGTTCTCATGACAGATGCTTTATTCCCATTTTTACTCCTGATTTTAGTCACATGAACTTGTACAATATTCTTGGTACAATTTTCTCTTGTTCTGCTGTTACAGGGCACCTTCTCAGTTTCTAGTGATCTGTGACCTGTTGTTTCCCTTGTGTCACCTACCATGCCTTGATGGGAGAAAAAAGGAAATATAACAAGGGGAACAAACAGCTGATGTGCAACCGTAGGTGCTTGGTGTGCTGGTCTCCATTGCAGGGCTCCAACATCCCTCATACCCTGTCCATGCCCAACCACAATCATAGCCCAGAGTTCTTCCTCATCTGGCAGCTATAAATTTCTCACCCAGTTTTTCTCTTCAGTGGGTCAGTTTCTGCTGTCATCTCCCTGTCCTCTCTAGCTATAATTGGGAACAGTCTCTCTCTCCATTTCAGAGGACAATATTTGCCATGTTCACCAGCAGTCTGTAAAGTGATTCAGATCACCAGTAATCCGTATCCCTCTACTTCTAGTAACCCTTTTCTTTGTAGGGTCGAAGTAGGATACTTACATGTTTCTCTCTCTCCTCCCCGCCCCTCCATCCCTTCTCCATCTAGAGTGGCTCCAGTCTCCTGGCAACTCACTGTATCCACTGCCTTGGTGCCTTACAGCTACACTTCCTCAGCTGCCATTCTTCTCAGTTCCTTCAGTCATCAGTTTCTATGCCTCCACATAGATCCATCACAACCCAATTGGTTGTCCTCTCTCTAGAAGCAACAACATCTGCTCGTGCTGCTTCTTTTGTAGGCCATTCTGGCTGGCATGATCAATTGATGGCGTTTCTCAAAAGGGGGATCAGGAAGGCTTCGGACAAGCCCATCACAAGCTCACATCATCAAACCCCACAGCAGTGCCATGCATCAGTCTCCAGTAAGTTTCTCCACCACGGTTTGTTCCCTAAAACAGGGGCTGATACCAGCTCCCTGTTATATCTGCTTATTTCTGATTTCCCATTCCCTATACTTTTACAAGAGTAAAATAACTTGGGAAGATTCCAAGGATTTAATGCCAGCTATTTAGCTCATTTCTATCTATTGTCCACTATGGACCTCAACATCAGCAATGAGTTTTCCCCCAGAATTAAGTAGGTTTCAGGAACTAATCTTTCTTCCAGCATTGACCCTAACTAGGATAAAATGGCTCCTAGAAAACTATTTACTTGAATATAAGTCTAATTTCAGGGCAAAAAGGCTCCTTGTCTTACATTTGCATATAAGAAAATTTCCTTGAATATGATCTATAATTAAACTGCTGCCAAAAACAGCATGTGCTCAGTAATGGAAAACAACCATGAAGTTACTTAAATGCAACCAACAGTGAAGATGACTATAACACACACGGCTCACATTTTGTGTGCAGGTATGTGGGGCCCTTATAAAAAAGTGGGGGCAGAAGAGCAGTTGCTCCCCCAGGAGGAAATGAGCACTGGGTGTAGAGGAACTGCAATACCAGACCGGTACTTGGAAAGGCTGGAGCAAGCTCCAACACCCTCCCATGATCCCAAAAATGCTGATAGGAACCTATAAGGATGGGTCAATGCAACCCATCTGAATAAAATACACAGTAGTGCCCACTGTGCACAGTCCCCTTCAGTGCCAACTCTTTTTCAAATCATGGTGAGCCACTACACTGAATACATTTCAACTTCCTCTTCACTCCCACAGCTGACCTGCACCTTTCTTTCCCATTTATAATGAGTGTTGTTTCTTCACCAGCTTTAAATGTCTGGCAAGCATCACTTAATAGGGCTCCAAATGGTTCACTCAGAATCCCTCTGTCACCCTCTCTTGGCATGTTGCATGCGATTAGCATGAACCCAACCTCCATGAGGTAGAGCTGAGCCAAGCTGACCTGTGCCTCATCTGCATATGCATTTTTGGAGGATCCTAGAACTCATAACAAAAATAACTGGTTCTAGTCATGAGTGTGGGAGCATATTCAGCACGTGGATCCCTTGGGGAAGTAGAGGATGGGGAGTATCTGACACATACACACACACAGATACACTAAGCAGTGCTGAGCTGTGAGGTCACCATGGCTTGAAGCGCTGTTGGCTCTGCTGAGGTGTGCCTCAATGAACTATACGGTAAATCATGAACTGCATGATATCATGCAGTTACCTGGCAGGGGAAATACCGTGACCACTAAGGTGGTTTTCCTAGTCACTGAGAATAACCGCTTTTCTGGCATGGGGTAGTACCCATGGAGGTAATGTTTAGTTAACCTCCCACTTTCATTTAAAGTGGCTTGACGCCCACTTCATGGAAATGGGAGACTCCTCCCTAGCTTCCTCCTGTAGCTATACAGCTGAGGGCAAGCAAAACTTGGGGGCACCCAAACCTCAAGCCTCCAGGCTTCGGCCTGCACATAGGATGCTTGCCAAATGATTTGGAAACATCTGAAACTCCAGGTGGGGGTGGAAGATGTTTGCCGGTAGTAGAGCCAAATATGATTCTTGAATGACTCATGGATTTGGAATTGATTTGCCTGATTTGGCTTGGAATACAAAAAATTAAATTAAATTAAAAGTTTATACTATAGATATGTGGGTACAAAAGTGCTGCTTAAAAGCATACTTATGGAATTCTAAAACTTAAAAACAGTTTAAAAAAAAGGTAAAATGCATCAATTCTAGATTAACTTAATCTATTAGCAAATTACAACATGAATGTTTATTTCAAGGTCAGTGTTTTTAAATTTGCCCCTCACTTCCATGTGCTCAGAAAGAGTAGGGACTGACAGCAAGGAGGGTAGG
>NW_005842002.1:2492849-2500984 GCF_000455745.1 Alligator sinensis
GGCTGTAGGAGGAAGAAGTTGGAAGGGCAGAAGGCAAGGGGCCACCTGACCCTCCCAGATTTATTTTCCCTGCTGTAACAGTATGAGGAGGGCAAATTCAAGGCAAATATCCAATAATTAGATTCTATACAGGAAAAGTATAACAAGTGTATATATTTTCCATATATATAATTTAATAATTGGGGGTCATCATATAGTCAGGGTGATCTTATATTTGAGTAAATATGGTAATAACTGATGATCCCATTGTTTGAAAATTCATTCTCTGTATTATTTTTTTTTTTTTTTTTTTTTTTTTTTTTTTATGTAATGGGTAGAACTTAGCTTGAAGCTGGCTGTATAATATTGAGAGAAATTATGGCAAGTGAAAAACTGGAGTAAGAAAATGGGTAAGTTTGAGTCTGCTTGAATATTTTCCTCCAGATATAACATTTTGGCACAATATTAGAATAATGCTTTCTGTGCAGATACCTACATTTTAAAAAGGAAATTGAAAAAAAATGGAGACAGTGCAGAGGAGAACACAGAGACAGACAGGCAGACAGATAGACATTATTTGAGACCTGGAGAAAGCAAAAGAATAAGAGACCTTAATCTGCAATGTGACCTGATTATATGTCCTAACATCTTCAAGAAAAATTATGGATACTAAAGGGCATAAGAATAGATAGCCAGAAGTTAAAGCCAGGCAAATTCAAATCGGAAATAAGATGTTCATTTAATAAGAGTGATAGCCACTGAAATAAACTATTAAGATAGCAGAGGGATAGATAGATCCCATCACAGAATTCCTTTCATGAAACTGATCAACTTAACCTTAACAATAATTAGGCTTTTGGCCCCATTAATGGAACCTCACCTTTCTCCTAATTTCCAGCCTAAACTTATTCCTAGCCAGTGTACAACCCATTTGTTTTTGCAGCAATATTGTCCTTTAGTTTATAAACACTAGTTGGGGGTGGGGAGGAGGGAGGATGAAGTTGTTTATCTGCTACATTCAGAGAGCAAACCATATCCCCTTTTGGCCTTCATTTTGTTAAACTATAATATGCATTTCTTAATGGTAGACTTCCTTTCCCCACTGTTAATATAGTAGCCATTCTTTACCTCAGGGATTTTCAACCTTTTTGGATCAGTGCACCTCTGGTGGCCAGACATGGAGCAGGATGCGGGGGGTGGCATGTAGCCGGATATGGGCAGCACCTGCACAGCATCCTACCTGCACACAGTAGGATGGTGTGTGGCAGCGCTGCGTCCCCTCCCACCCATGTGTACCCCTTAGGGCAGGGGCAGGCAATTATTTTGGGCGGGGCAGGCAATTATTTTGGGCGGAGGGCCACTTACTGAGTTTTGACAAGCCATCGAAGGCCACATGATGGGCAGCCAGGGGCAGATAAATATTAATTTTCTAAATTTTTTAGGGGCCCCATGGGCCAGATAGAATAGCCTGGTGGGCTACATCTGGCCCCCGGGCCGCATTTTGCCCACCCCTGCCCTAGGGCCTTCTCACATACTCCCTGCTCTTCCTACATTCCAGTGTGAACTCATCTCTCTCTAACGTGGATGAAAAGTATTTTTACCAGCAATTTGGAGCAGAAAGGGGTGCAGCAGAGACATCGTGAGCAGAGGGATTGACCTTCAATTTGTCCTTCAACAGTTTGAAGTCCACACTATTGAAAAGGAAAGTTTCTGATAACACTTCATTTACCTTTATATTATCTTTTCTCTAAATAGCTGTTTTCATCTTTGCTTCCATACAGCACAGCTTAAGTGCAGGGCCTGGGGGAAGCAGTTTCTCAAAAATGTTAGAACCGCCATCAGAGCTGAGTTTGTTCATAAGATTTCACCCTGGAGGAGGATAAGGTACCAAATTTTAAAAGCCTTCCAGTGGAAACTGATGCATCATTAGTAATACCAACTTCTTACTATGCTTATTCTCAAGTCAAACAAGGATCTGTTAGTTTCAAGAAAGACCACACAATATTTGAAGCCACTTGTTTCACCATGTCTTATGGTGCCTCTCAATCTTAAAATTCTTGACACTTTTGTCTTGTTTTTGCCATCTTAAAGTGTCCTGCTGGGATACTCTGTTTCTATTATGTTAATTCCCTCCAATAATGTCTGACAAATTCTTATCTCCAACACAGCCAAATATAAATATTGAAACATTTTACCTGCGTATTAATTCCAAATGCGTATCAAGACTCAGCTTTTCCAAAATTTATGTTCTTTTTAGTTATTGCTGCCTCATGTACAACCTCTTCCCTCTGGTCATATATCCAGTTCTCAAAGGATAGCTGTTTCATAACTTCCATTAAACTTCAAATCCTTTTTCTCCCCTGATAACATGACCTGCCAGTATAAACAAGATACAGGTTTTTCAGGCTAACATAATGCCCTGCAAGTGAAATTTATAACACTACTGTATTCCACAAAGGATGATTCTTTAGTTCTCCCAGCAATTAATTATAAAAATAAGTACAAGAGTCTCTGTGTATACACAGAGCTACCCAAGCTAAATTTAGATGAGATGGTTCAGATCCTGGTAGCAGTTTAACTGTGACATCCCAGAGCTCAAGGTAGGTTCATTCTGGGCTACATTCACAAGAGCATATAGGCATTTAACTGTCATTGATTTTAATGGAGTTAGATGCTTAAATCCCTTTGTGGACCTGACCCTTAGTCACTCAGCATGTTAGACAAATAGAGTGTCATTGTAAAGAGTGGTACAGGGTAGTCCTGAAGCCTGTCAATTGAGATATATTGTCTTGTATATATAGGTCTTGATCTTACACTTTTCTGAACATACCAAGCCCTGATCCAGCTGAGCATTTAAAAACACACGCTTCAGTTTAATGCTTAAACACTTGGTTGGATTGGGACCAGAGTGCCCAAAGCTTCGCAGGGCCCCTATAAGACACCAATATCCTGTTCCCAGAGTACAGGTCATACAGCTTAAAGAAAAAACTTATCTTATAGAACCCTATGGTAGCTGCACATCACATGGCTATGTATAATGGAAGAGAGAAATGTACTTTTGGTTGATCTAAAACACCTGATCTGGAGGTAATTACATAAAACCTCATTCCGATACAATGCTTTGGTGCCTCAAGGCAAGCAGGGTGAACAGATTCATTATCCCCTCAGCCTAGGTTGCAATTATGCTAGAAATACATGCAGACATATTACATAGAATCAGACATTGCACTGAATCAGGAAGTCTCCTATTAAAAGCTGAAGATGATTCTGCTAAGTCACTATTTTGTCTATGCACACACTAGCTTGGCAGACTTTATAATATCTATTCTTTAGCAGTAGTAATCAGACTTCAGTTAAAAATACATGCATCTTCCCAGCAAAAGACCAAGTACTAGTCTTTATGATTTCAACAGACACAAAACTTACATTAACCTAGGAGTTTTGTGTGGATGGTCCTGGTTTTGTTTTTACATCCAATTGTTCTAAAATGCAATAATTTTTGCTAAAATGAAGCTTGAGAATATTTTGCTTTTGCTAAAAGCTTTTGTTGAGGGTGGGGTTGGTGAGGAGGTTGGTCAAAATAAGCTTGATGAAAACATTTTAACAGGCCGGTTTTGCTTAAAGTATTCATGATGTATGTGATAGACTTGCAGACTGACAGTGAGATGTGGCCATCTGTAGAAAGGCAAAAGATGCATCTGGTTGTATATTAGCACAGCAAGAGATTTCTGCAGGTATTGTGCAAGTGCAGAAAGCAGCCTTGTATATTTAAAATGAGCGCTGTGCACATTTAAAAGCTCCTGAGCCATCTCTGTATCTTGGGACACCAAGTTATTTGAGCTGGAATAAATTGTTCACATAGCATGATTGATATGCCTCACCAGGCTGTTTAGCTGTACACTACTGCCTGGAAGACATCAGAGGAATGTAAAGTCCACATCCAATAGCAGCAACAGGCCAGTTTAATACAAACATCATATATCTCCAGAATGGAGGAAGATGAAGCGGGGAGAAAGAGAGGAGGAAGAATCCTGGAAGAGGAAGAGATGGCACATGGCATTTTGCAAAACCAGTTTAGAAGACAACTGCTGAAGACCCACCACACTGTGAATGTGGACTGGAAAGGGAAAGGGGATGGTTTGGTTATGAGTTGGGGACTGGGCAGGGAGGGAGGAAACAAAGGGGATGCTGAGAGTGGTCATGGAAAAGTAACTGTCAGCTAAATGTTTTGGCAAAATGTTTGCGAACTGCTTCGCCACTATGTCCAATCGTACAACCAAAATTTTCGTGTGCATGCACACGTTCTTTTTTAATAATAATAAAAAAGAAGTCATACATCTGAGATACTAAATGGCTTTCATCCAAACCTAGATCATTTGTCATGATTTATTTTCTAGACAGTAAATAAGCTTTAGCTGTTGAAATACACTTCCCTGTACTATACCATAACCAGAGTTGTTTTTTTCATTTTAAACCACTTTATCACCCTCCATTAGTGCCACTCACATTTTGTGTTTGATTTCAAACTAGACTTTATAGTATAGAAATACATTTAAGGACATTCTGCTATCAGAGGTCTTCCTTCAAGCTAAGAAAAAGATTCTTCCCTCTATGAAGTCATCATGAAATAATAAACGAACAAAAAAAAAGAAACCCAAGTTCTCTTCCTTTGCACCAGTCATGACACACACAAATATGTGAGATTTATATAATAACAATACATATACACAATTATGTCCTCAGACATAATATACATTAAAAACAGGCAGGAAGAGTTGCAATTCCTGAATTCAAGGGAATTCAAAAGATTATTCCCTCTATACTATACTTAGTTGCGTGATGACACAACAGGAACATAAGAAATATGACGAAGGAAAGAAGGGAGTCCTGTGCTCCTTCCCCCCACCCCTTTTTTTCAAGACTGGGTAACAGAGTAAGACCGGTGTAAAGAGGGAGCATCTAGTCCCTCTTCACTTGAGCATAAGAGAATGTAGAAATAGAGATGCTTTATCAACATATCAATGAAGCTAGGGAGATGTTCTGAGCAGGTCCTTTGGTTTTAGACTCCCTTCATTCTGGGCTTGGCCTAACAAGTAAAATTGAAATTTTAGTATTATATGCTTTTTTAATTTGTACATTATTTAAAATGTTAAAAGGTGCATCTTTTTTCTTTGCATGCTTTCCTGAAAGGACAAAAGCAATCTTTTTCTTCCTAAAACAACTCCAATTATAGACAGGTTTAGATAGGGGAAAAACTGAAGCATTGCTATGGACTTCAACCCAGTGCTAGGAGTGTTTTGTTGCTTTTCCAGCTGCCTAATTTAACTAACAGCTCTTGCTTGGAGATGCTGACTGAGGAAGAATTCCCTTAAAATCCTAAAGAAAGTGCAGTCCAAAGGATACTGGATTGCATTACTTTTATTGAAAGGCGATTATTTTTTTAATGAAGCAGAGGGATTTTGTTCTAAGGTAATTAAATGGAAGAAGTCCCGAGATGTCTGTGTCACCCGGGATAACTAACTTCTCCCTGCTGATTGCATTCATTTTTTCTGCTTGCTGTTTTAACTATTTAACTGTGTTCTGTATTTAGGAAATGCCAAATCCTGCCCAGACGGATGAGAGAATGGGGGAGCAAAGGTATAGTGGGGTTAAAAGGTGGCACAGGGATAGTCTCCTAACCTCAACTTTGGAAGCAAGACAGACAGGTTTCATATGTACTGCAGCAGACATGGAGGTCGCTAGCCAACATCCCAAAAGGTTAATTCAAGGCAGATATGTATCAGATGCTAGCTAGGCAGCTGACACCAAGCTATTGTCCTCACATAATGGAATTCAGAACACCAGGGCCAGCATTTAAATCCTATCTGTGATAAAAAAAACCCAACCCTGATGAATGTGGCAGTGGCATCTTTGAAATCAAAAAGAACTATTTCACTTCCCAGGTTCTTTTCCCAGCTCCTTTTATGTTGCTGTAGAAGTGCCAGAAGAATACACAAAAAGCAGAAAAGTTTAGCAACAGGTGTAAAGCTCGACAAGACTAATACATGGTTTCAGATGATTGAATATTGTGTTTTATGCTCGCAGCAGGCAACAGGCTATCTTATCCTTTATTAATACTGTTTAGTTGATATGAGGAGACAGAATTGAAAGGGGGGGAAAAAAATGTGCTTTATCGTTTGCTGCAGAATTTCAATTTTCTCTTTCAAATACGGTTCAATGAGTTTTTTCCAGCCAAAAGACTGAAGATCTTGATTACTGGTTTAAAAAAAAAATAGAATCTCAACCTTTCTGTTTAGAAGACAGAAGGAAAGTATTGGTCACAGATCAGTTAGCTGTAAACTACAAAATGTATGCTGGGATTCTAAATCCAAAGAGATTATACGTATGTGGAAGTTATCTATATCAATTTAAAATGCTCTGTGAGATGTGAATGTTAAAAATGAAAAGTATTTTGCACTTCAGTTAGAATATTCTGGTTGAATTGACTGCAAATAATACCATATTTGCTGAAAACTGCCGTTTCTCTATGTTTGTTATTAACTCAGTTTGATCCTGATTTGTGGTATTAAAGTTTATGGAAATAGGTTTCAGTCTCTAAATTATTTGTGAACCATTTGCTTTCTTTTTTCCCCTACTGATAGTGTTTGACTAGTCAAAGTCCTATGACAACTCTTTTCTGGGCAAGTGAATCAGAGGCTTTTAGTAGAAAAAGAACATGTAATGCACTTCCTGTTAGAGCTAAAATTTAGGAAATTTAGGAGTATTTTCTTTTGGCAAGCCATGATATTTTAAATAAAACGTATTCAGTTGCATTCAGTTCTGGCTTCTTAATTACTGAAGAGATTCAGAAATCAAAAGGAAGTGCCAAGGCAAACAACAATAAGTAGTAGGCTGGATGGATGGACTGCCTTAAAGACATAAAACTGCAGCATTTGACTTATTTCATCATCACAGTCCACAAATGAATATCTTTTATAGAAACCAGTTGGGAAAAAAGCAACCAACACAGTTAAAAACATTTCATTCTCATCTACAACTGAAAGGAACTGAAGATATATGAAACATGGGATAGTATGTTAATTTATGATATTTAGAAGTTTTGTCTATTATTTACCTATGCTGTTTATTCATATTCCTTATTTTCCTATTTGACACCCTCTTCTTTCCTACTTATGTAAGGAACTTAGTGGTTCTAAACAATCCATTTTTATTTTCAGTAAATAATACCATAACAAAGAGAATTTCAAAGGCACCCAGTTCCTATTGGAAAACTGGAGTTGACTGCCTTATGGGAATTTGTGCCTTGAGGAACTACACCTCCTCCCTGCCCTGAGAAATGAAGAAATCGTATGTTATCCTGGCTAAGAGAGGAACATCAAAGCCACTCAGTCGATTTAGACAGCATATGAATACCAGGGGAAAAGCATTATTCAGGTCAGTATGAGAGGCATTAATTATGACAGTCTGCATATATATGTAATTTTGGAAAACTAAAGTTGAAAGTTCTGTATTGTATTTGTCAGTCTTTAAAAAAAGATCCATTTCTGAGACCTAAACTTCCCTGTTAGGAGATTAAAGCAATGAGACACTGGCGGTTATATCTGGCCATTATTGTCTCCATGGAACTCCCACTGAAGTCAACAGCAGTTTTATTTTTTAAATAATAATAGGAAACAGCTCTGAGACAGCTTGACACAGCAAGACATTCATTGCTAGTTGTCACAACCCAAAGTTGTGGTTTTTCTTGTTTGTGTGTGCTTCGGCATCGCTAAATCATGTTCCCGCCAAATTGCAGCTCTTTTGCACGGTGGAGTGTTCTGTTGCAATTAAGGACCCGCGTGCAGGAGTTTTTCCCGCCAGTTCAGAAGCCTTCTTTGCATCGCGCATTTCTTTTGCATTATAGTGATGCACGGTACAAGGAAGTTCCTGCCATTTGTATTAAGATTTCTGCCACATTATTGGCCAGTCTTAATATAGGCACACGTGGCAGCTAGCTATTGGCTTGCTAGCCGTACAAAAGGCTTCGGTAGTTTCCGCCCAAGTCGGAGAGAGAGAAAGCACATGGAGTTCAGGAAAGGAGCGTGAGGATCTCTAAGTGCTGCTGATCCCTATGAACCCAGCTTTTTCCTTAAGAGGGCAACAGAGGTTTAATTTGT
>NW_005842002.1:2503674-2505705 GCF_000455745.1 Alligator sinensis
GATTTGGTGACTGGAGGAACCCAGTCCCATTGAGATTGAGTCCTGCAAGATAGCTCCACTGGGGGTGAGGGCTTGCAGAAGGGAGAAATACAGCTCCGTATAGTAACACAAGCAGCACATTGACAGAATCACCAAGACCCTAGAAACTATCCCTAATAAATGAGCACACCCCAAAGTAACGGGCAGATTTGGTAACAAAGCGGCTGAGAAAAAGGAACCTGAGACGCTGGTCCAAGATGGCGCCAAGCAAGAGGGAGACCGCGTGGAAGAGCTGGAAAAGAAGGGTGGAGCTTTTGAAGAACCCACGAGAGTTCGGTCGCGACTCCGCCCATCGATGCAGCGTTGTCGCCGGCAACTCTGCCTAGCAACGCAGCGACGCCTCTACCGACCACGCCTTCCTGCCGACGAAGGAGAGAGTTAAGCGGAGGAGGGCGCTTACTATGCTCGCACCTGAACTGAGTTACAGTATTTGTGTGGAGCATCAAGGATCCAACCTGAAGAGACTTTAGCTGTATGGTTAGGACGTTTGGTCATGGAACTTGGATCTGACCTGCTTAACCAGGAAGAAGCAAGCTTCCTAGTTAGACAAGCCTCGTGGAGTAGAGGGCATGTCACCGACATCAACATGATAACAGCTAGTACTCACTGGCCTATTCCACTGCCAGCGCTTGTTGCAGGACTGATTAGTCAAAAGGCCCACGTATGGCATGCGGGACGACCAGAATATACCGGCGCAGAGCATCTTATGCTAGCACTCGTTGGCGTCTCATACTGTACCTGGAACCCAGGAGCATGTGTGCTGGGACTGACATCACTCCAGCGAATAAGACCATGGCCTCACCGTCACTTGTGAGATCCTGGAACTGTTCCACTAACCTCTCACAGTTTAGATAATTGTCTCGAGATTGATGGACAAAAGAACATCGTCGTCCTTCGGATTCTGCTCAGCTCAATGGTGAACCAAGTCAGTTGTCGTGACTGCGTGTCCTGATGGAGCCCGGATCATATCTTGATCAGGATTGTCAACACCCAACCAGACCTCAAGACGCCAGACGTCGTGAGTCCAACCGACCACAGAGAACCCTAGAGGAGCGATACATGTTTGGATTTCTCCTACAGCGTTCTGGACTCACTAAGAAACAGCTTCGGATCTTGGGAGATGCAAGCCAGTGGCGATTGGCTTATGAGTTAGGTTTCTGTTATTTAGAAGAGCCAGATGATGGAGCCTCAACAGTTTCATCCAATTGAGCTTAAAAATTGTTTAAGTTTTTATTGCATTAGATCATTAATCTGTTTTATACGTTTTATTTACAGATCCGGAATTCAAAGTGCGTGGCGGAGAGAAGCCCTGAGAGGGATAACTTCATTGAAGGAAGCGAGGGCCTGACGTATGACTTCGCCATGATGCCCACTGAAGCCCTGATCGTGCAGTTCTTCGTTGTGAATCTAATTATGTGTATATGTATTTGTGTTGGTTATTGTTTGATTTGATTTTTGGAGGACGAACTCCTTGTGTTGGCAAATTTTGTGTTTGCTCGTTTGGCTTAGCAACCCATAGTGGGAGCTCGTAACAACTTGAGTGATGAGCGCGCACTCTGATACAGTTGTGCCTTCAACGAGGGGGGATATTCCGCTCTAAAGTTCTGATTATGTGTTTTTATAGTTTTTTGATTGTTCTGTAACTCAATTCCAGGGCAGCAAATTTTATGTTTGTTTATTTGCTTGTTTGCTCATTTGACGACTCATGACAAGGTTCTTGATCATAATTTAGCTATGCTCTCAGCAAGGGGGGGATGTCACAACCCAAAGTTGTGGTTTTTCTTGTTTGTGTGTGCTTCAGCATCGCTGAATCATGTTCCCGCCAAATTGCAGCTCTTTTGTACGGTGGAGTGTTCTGTTGCGATTAACCGAGTAACCCACGGAGATGCAGCTGCTCCGTGAGAACAAATTATTGAACCCGCGGAGCCTAAACCACTCCGGGGTCAAGGAACCGAGTCTATTAGAGTCCTCCACCGAGAACTCAAGCGGAGC
>NW_005842002.1:2506060-2511863 GCF_000455745.1 Alligator sinensis
CGAACCGAGTAACCCACGGAGATACAGGTGCTCCGTGAGAACGAATTATTGAACCCACGGAGCCTAAACCACTCCGGGGTCAAGGAACCGAGTCTATTAGAGTCCTCCACCGAGAACTCAAGCAGAGCCGTGCCTGGAAAGCTGACCAGCCTACACCGCGACCACCTGGGGTGTAAGTAAATAATCTTTTCAATCAACCATTACGCCTCCATGACTGATTCTAGCTCGAGCGTACCATACCGCGCCGCGGTTTTCTCCAACCCCACGTGTCCGGGCTGCTAGCCACAGCCTGTGTGCACAAAGACGGGCCCGGCTCGCCCCCAGCTCGCACACGGTGACCCAGATGGGATCGGGAGAGAACTCGCACATGGCGACCCAGGCGGGATCAGGAGAGGGCCCGCACACTAGTAAGCAATGACATTTCCTTACAAAAAATAGCTATTCTAAAAGTGTATCTAATATTAGTTTACCTCTGACCCCCACTGAATTCAGTGGTGGGTCTCCCACAATCTTCTTTGGAACTTGAACTAGTTCAGCACTGAATACTTTCAAAATTCTACCCTGAAGGAGACAGTCTCTCTCCTACTTCTGCCCTTGCCATTAATCAAGATAAAAAGTCCAAGCCACAGTGTAAAAAGATTTCTTTAATTAGGGATAACTTAGATCGTTTCTCTTCCCCATCCCATGCATACACGTTTCTAGACCATAACAAAAGCCAGGGAACTAGAGACATGCTCTCCTATTCCCCCTTATTCCATAAGCAAATCTACTCTCCAGTGCACCATCATGGAATCAATACATGAAAAAAATGGGGAGAGAGCACTACAATTTTGGGGAGCCCGAAAGTTGCCCTCCAACATACAGAATCCAGTGGAAATAGATAGGCTTGGGGAAGGCAGTCTTTTGCTCTCTTACTGCATATTTCACTCAGGTAAGAATGCCGAAACTCAAACCTTAGTCCAATGGCAAGTAAAGCAGCCTGTGATAAGTATTGTCTAATGCTTAACTTGGGATGGAATTTCACAGATGTAAGGTGATAATCAGTGACTGATGATCAGTGGCGATGCGTAGGGGCTGCATGGGGGTGCTTGTGCACCTCCAGAGAGCGCTGGTGCACCCCGTCAGCCAGCGTTTCTGGGCGGGATGGGGGCAGGCAAGAGTGCTGGTGCCCCCCTCTGAGAGTGCTGGCCAGGGAGTGCACCAGGAGAAGTGGGCCTCCCATGGCCAATCCAACCCAGAAGTGCCAGCAGCACGCCGCTGCCAGGTGCAGATCGGCAGGATCAGCTGCGGGGGGACCCGGCCTGTGGGATCGGCTGCGGGGGACCCCCCTGGCCTGTGGGATTGGCCTGACGGGAGGCACCAGTCAGCCATGCTGATGATAAAGATAAGCCCTTACTGGAATCTAGGTCTCTGTGTTCAAAGCAGATATGCTTGGAGGAGGAGCAGGAGTTATAGAGTACAGCACAGGATCAAATTTGTCTTTTTGGATTTGGCTCATGGTAACAGTTTTGCTCCTACTGACAATAGTAATTAAATTCAATATTAAGAAGTTAAATACCATTGTCATGCCTTCTTAGCTTTCCTGCAGCTCCACATTTCAGAATGTGAACATTCCAAGTGCTAATTAAAAATTCCAGGTTTTTGGAGAAAAATTAGATGTTTTTGTTCAGTCAACTGAACAGTTTGTAATGGATAACTTATTCAAGTAACTTGCTATCTATGTTCATAAAATATCCATGAACAAATCAGTTATTCAAATGTATTCATTACTGAGAATTCTTCATAAGTTCATTTACACTGTGGCTTGTTAATTTAGGTCCCAGTTAAAGAAAACATGCTTGTTCAGGAGAGTATTTGAATATGTGCTTCAGTTCCAATTAAGTCAGTTATCCAAAGTTTTGTTGAGGATGCTCTAGAGGGAGATGGGGAAAGTAGCATAGTAATTAAAGGGTAAGGAAAGAGAAGAAAAAGAAAGGACTAAGGTTAAATGATGCATAGATAAAGCATACAAAGAGCCAGTGAGGGAGAGAGTGGGAAATACAAGTCAGAGAGGAGAGCGCATCTCAAAACAGAGCTGTAAGAATGCAGGACATCAAATGACCAGAGGCATCCAATAGCCCCCGGCTACAGCCATTTTACTCTATTCTTGTTGGTTGAGTTTCTTATGATCTCTTCTCAAAGATTCTTGTGCTTGACCTCACATGCTGGGGAGTGAAGCAGAGCCTGGTGTACCCAGATGTAATCTCCCTTCCACAGCCCTTGTCTGAAGCAACTGGAAAAGGAGAATGTGCCCCAGAGGGAGATATTCATTTAGAAAAGAATTGGGGGTCATGTAGAAATAAATTAAGAAAAGCAAGAAGGAGAAGACTAGAGGGATAATAAAAAAGATGGAACAGGGAGAAAAAATGGAACGCAAAAAAATGAAGAAAAGCTTAACAGGGCTATGGGGAAGACAACGAGAGAAAAGAGAATGTTGCTCTTGAAGAGAAGGCAGCAGACAGAAATTGAGAAGCCCCAGGGAGTACAGGCTTCTCTCATACTCTCAAGGCAGCCACAGGTGCTGTACTGTGATAGGGTGCCTGTATTAAGCAATGTGTACTAGAACAGTGGCCACAGAGAACTTTGACCAGTTTGTTGATGGCTCAGGCTTGGATGAAGCAGAGAATGTGGCTTCATGTTTTCTATCCATCTCTTACTTCCTCATGATACATGCAAAATGCTTCACTCATATTTTGTTTTTGTACAAGTATTCTAAGAAAATCCTTTAACAAGAAAAGATGTTTCTGTTTATACTACAGAAAGGTATTTTCATCTGAATTAATTGTTTTTGAGGCAAGCTAAGTTTAGAGATGTTATAGTTATCTATGCCTACTAAAAACCAAAAGTAAATAAATTCTGGAAGCAAAGAAATAAGGCGGCAACCTACTTTGTAAAGAACATAAGCAATGCTCATGGGGAACATCCATGACAATGAATTAAACACATGATTAAGTAATTATTTGGTTGATTTGCTCAATTTAGTACACCTTGCTTCTATGATAATGGAAATTGGACTTGGTCGTATTGTATAACAATGTGTTCAGTGAAAATGCTTTATGTGTAAGTTACCCACAGATCAACTTACATCTAGAAACATAGGACTGAAAGGATCAAAAGAGGTTATCAATTCATATTCAACAGATATTCATATCTAATCAATTTTTAAATCTTCTAGTGAAGATGTCACAACCTCCTTAGATACACCATTCTAGTGTTTTGCTACACTTCACTAGTGTTTTCCTGATAGCCAACCTATATTTCCTTTGCAGAAGATTGAGTTGATTTTTTTTTCATTTTTGTCCCCTAGTTGTCAGAGAACATTTGATCACCCTCCTTTCATTGCAACCTTTACACATGGAAAACAGATAAATCACCATGCTTCCTCTCAGTCTTTTTTTTTTTTTTTTTTTTTAGAGAAATTCCGTTAACTTTTCCACAGGGACATAGAAAATGTGACCTTTTCTCAGTCTTGTTCCTGTCTTCTGGGCTTTCCCCATTTGACTACCTTTCTTTGTTAAATTCTGGGCACATATTTTAATAGTCCTCCAGCAGAGGCTTCGTCTGCACCAAATAGAATCATTATCTCCAATGTCCTAAAAATGACAATCCTATCAGTCTACCCCAGAATGATTTTTACCTGTTTCGCAACATTTTGATTCATATTTAATTTGTGATTCACTATATATATATATCAAGTCCCTTTCTGCTGTACTGCAGCCTTGACATTTATTCCCCCTTTTTGTATTATTGCACTTACTTTTTCCTTCCAAGGTATAGCACTTTGTAGTTCTCATTAGTAAGTTTCAGCTAGCTGATTTCAGGCCTACTCGCAAATTTGAATTATGACCTTGTTTTCCAATACGCTTGCAACACTGTCACCACCTACTCAGCATCAACTGCAATTTTATAAGTATAAACTTCTGTTCCGTCATCCACTTCATTAGTGACAAATATTGGTGGAATCCTACTTGAGATACTGCCTCAGTCTGACAACTAGCCAACTGTGACCACTTAATGGCAATAACATCTAAGTCATACCTCCTTATCAGTCAACTATTTTGTGTGAGAGCACGCTACATCCATCCTGATAACTCCCTTCCGAGGAGCCCTAGCTAAAATGCTTAGCCAAGTGGTTATTGAACTCTCTTGGAATATGGGTGACTTGGTTGTAAATGCTTGCTCCAAATCAGGCAGCATGGGCATTTGAGAACAGCTAGAAAAGGGAATGCCCATTCTCTTTTCCAAAAGGCTACTAGTCCTGACAGTCTTTTATGCAGGTATGATCCTGTTGGCACACTTTGAGACTATCTACTAAACTGGGCCCCAGAGACAGGGTAGGTGGGGGTAGGGGACATACTTAGTGTAACAGTTCTGTTGGGGCTTACACTGCCATTCTGCTTGCTAGTCCTGGGACTTAAGCAGTTCCGCACAGGCTAACAGATGGACACTTTAGTACCCACAGAGATAGGCAGTAACTGAGTAAGTTTTTAACCTTACAGTAGTACTGAAAGATTAGGCTTTGGTACCTTAGCTTCTTTGCAGGCCTAGCCCACAGCAGCTAATAAATAATCATTTCCTCCAAGAATTCTCAGCAGATATATATCATCCCTCTATACCCCCAGTTATAAGTTTGTGACCAATAATCAAATAATCACCATACAAGTTTATGCCTATTCTTGTTCAACTACCCACATAATTCTATTTACTCATATTACAGAATCTATCCCATGCAGGTGACAAAAACAAGTCAGCTTGAGTTACTCAATATATTGAATGTCCTATAAAAATAGGGGAAAAAAAGTTTTAGAGACAGCAGATTGCCAGGGGCTGATAATTACTGGGATTGCAAGGTAGGGACCACCGTACTGATAAGATGACTGGTAAACAGTCAGTCAACACCATCCCCAATGGTGCGTTTAAACAGGTCAATCTGCTTAGATGGGTTAGAAAGTTACGTACCTGTTAGCTTCAATCAAGTTAAACTGGTTACAGTAGACTAAGTAAAGGGGCAGCACTTGCTGAGCTGGCAGCTACCAGTGGGATATTGAAGGGCCCAATGCATGGGTAGTAGTTTAATTAATCTTGTTAAAAGAAAGCACTGTGGAAAGGTCAAATGGATTAAAATCACGAGCATTAATTTCTCGAGAGGCAAGTAAAACACATGAAGAAAACAGATAAAGAATTAAGCTTCGCACAAATGGTTTCTACCATATAGACTCATGTTATTGAAATGCAGCTTTAGGTTTTCCAGTTAAGAAGTCTTATTATGGTTGCTGCTGTGTAACAGGAGATATTCTTCAGAGTTTGCATATTCCATCATACTACCTTTTGCCAATGCAACTATAATAAGCATTAATTCACTAACATTTTTACTCTGCCTCTAAAGAACCATCTCATCCTTCCATTTTTAATAATTCTCCAAATGTTTCCTCTACAGGAAAGAACAAAATGAACTAAACACCTTCAGATTATCTGCATGTAGCACGCACCATTACAACAATAGGAGATGTGGTGTATGTTTCCTTCCCTGTCTTCCATTTGAAGTCAGCAGGAGTCAAAAGCGGGTGATACCTTGCAAGTAGGGCTGTGCAAAATTTCAGAAGCCATCTCAATTCAGAGGTGTTTCAGGCCTTTTTAACACCGGAAACACTGAATCCGAATTGAAGCAGAAGGCTTCGAAACATCTCTGAAATGAAATAAGGCATCCAAAATGTTTCGGAAATGTTTCACAAAATTTCAGCGTTTCAGAGTCAGGCTTGTAGGG
>NW_005842002.1:2511949-2537543 GCF_000455745.1 Alligator sinensis
CGGCGGGGTCTCCATTCCCGCCACTGCCCACCCCGTGCTGCCCCGGCAGCGTGGGGCTGCATGGGGCAGGCAGCGTTGGCAAGGAGACTCCAGTGCAGATCTCTGCTCCCTGTGGAGCCAGCTCGCAAAGCAGGGACCAGCACTGCCCTGCCACACAACCAGGCTCCATAGGGAGCAGAGATCTGTGCCGGGGGTCTCTTCACCACTGCTGCCCACTCCCTGTGGAGTCAATTTGTGCAGCAGAGACCAACAGGCTTGCTCACTGCTCTGCACTGCTTCCTTGCCCCATGACCCAGCATGACAGAGATCAGAGATCCGCACGGGGTCTCCTTGCCTGCATGGAGGGCAGAGGCCTTCCCCAGATGAGAAACCCGCGGCCTCGTCCTGCTCCCTGCTGGGGCCCCACACCCCAGGCCCCACCTGGCTTGGCAGTAGGGCTGTGCAAAGCTTTCAGCCTGTTCAAAACAGATTCAGAGGAGAAACAGATTTGGCCAAAATGAAACAGGACAGTGATCCGAAACAACAAAACGAATCACTGTCCTCTAAAATGGCTGAATCTGAAACCAAATTGAAACATGGCCATTTTGCACAGCCCTATTTGCAAGACAGAAACCTTAGAAACCAGAGTGGCAGGCACTATATCAAAGAAGAAGTTAGAGATGGGCAGCTGAATTGTGATTCCATAACCCTAAACACCAGAGTATCAAAGGCTATGACTATCACAGCAGAGACAATGATCAACATGATTATATTTTCATACTCATCTCTACACAAGTCTGTTGATGGTGGTTGTTCATGCTTTCTTAAATTTTCCACTTTGGCCTTGAACTTTTTCATGCTCAGTCTCCAGACAAAGACAATATTTTTACATGTTGGAGAAAAATATGCCTTGGCTGTCCGAGCACTAAGTTAGGACTTGTCAGTTCTTGCATGGAAGGATGGCACAGGATGGTCTGTCCAACTCCCCTCATGGACCAGACTAACCTAATGGTTGCTGGGAGCTGTGTGAGGGATATGGGATCACACCTTGTATACATACAAGGAAAGCTGCCTGGCATTCTGTTTTTGCTTGCCAAAGAACCATGCCTTTTAAGTTTTAGTATTCACTGTGGGACAGCACTGCCCCTGAGGCAAGGCTGTGCTTTACAGAACATAGTGAATCACTGAAGCAAGTGAAGAATGTATAGTACTCTGTTCAGAGTACGATTATCTTGGAAACTCAGGAAAGTCACAAACACAACTTTTAGGCGGAGGAAACAGATGTTCCCATGAAGCAAAAGTGAACCCTTAGGGATTTAAAGAAACAACAAAAGGATCAAAATCTACTGCAGCATAAAATGAGGCTGTCACTCCAGGTGCAGGTAAAATGGGTCAGGCTGTCTCAGAATAATTTGTGAAAAAACAGCCCACTTTATTTTGAAGAGCTGCATTCACCTTAATGAGTTTCTCGGTGAAGCATTAGAAGGTTTGTGGCTTTCAGAAACTACACTGAGTTAGGCACATTTCATCCTCTGGAGTGGTTGGGTCACCAGCAATGCACAATCCTGATGGGAACAAGACCATACAGGTTACATTTTAACATAGGAAATAGGACTGGATGGTACCTCCTGATCCTGCTAAAGGAGGCAATCACATCATGTAATCTCATTCATAACCTTATCAAACCCCAATGTAATGCTATTTAAGATTTTTGTCTCCACTACTCCTATGCAAATTTGGTCCACAGCATCACAGGTCTGATGGTTGGAAATGAGAGTGGTTTCCAGAATAAATCTTCTTCAAACTTGTACCAATGTTGCCCTTTACCTTAAATAGCAATTAACCCTTCCTGGTGCTTCCCCACTCCTGTCACAAATGCACTTTTTCAGAAAGCAATCACACTCCTCTCAGCCTTCAATTTCTAAATTGAACAAGCTAAGGTCTTTTAGTCATCTCTTGCAATATAGGTGGCCCAGCCCTCTGAACATCCTACCAGTCCTTCTCTGAATCATTTGAGTTTAAATTGATTATTCTTGAACACATGTTACTAGATTTGTACCCAGTTTCAAAAGTGCATTTCAATACATTTTCCTTGTAGAATTACCTCACTCAATGCTTGCTAAAACTACATTTGCCTTTTTCTCAGCCACATCATGTTGGTGGCTCATAGTCATCCTGCAAACAATTAATATAGCCACCCAATTTTCATTTCCAACCAGTGAGACTCCAGTTAATTACACCTTCACAGATTAGTGTTATATTTTTAAAGGTCTTAGATTGATTGTTCGTGAGGAAAGGAAGCCTCCTATACCTTGACACCTATCCACCTCAGGGCCTGCAACATATTTTAATCATTTTGATGATGCGATAATGACCATTTCTTTTGAGAAGCTGCCTCCATCTCCTACCTAATCTGCCACCAAAATGATACCAATACTGTCCAAAAGTTTTTCTTCCTATTATGCAGATTCTTTGCCACCATTTAACGCCTTTTTTAATGTTAGCACTAGCAGATTTAGAGCTTTTTTCTTCCCATGAAGAGACGGGCAAGATAATTGTTTCTTATTCGCTTCAAATGCATTTCCCAGACACCTTGACCTTACAAATACTTATATATGTTTGCACATGTGAATAAGTCATGTCACCCTGGTTTCTCATTCAAATAAGAATTTCTGGTAGTTTGAAAAGCAAAAAATTAATGCAATATTTGGTCCAAAACTAAAGATGGATAAGAAAGCTTAGAGAATAAAGGTGTGAGAGCCTTATCATCTAGATAAAGATATTGCTTGATTTTAATCAAATGAGACTGTACGTATTAGTGAAGGTAAGTGCCTGGGTAAGTATTTGCTGTATCTGGATAATTTGTTTTCTTGTTATAAAAATATCATATTAGGATTAACAAGATTTTTTTAATAACAAAATTAAATATTGGTTATTCTGTTGTTTTTCCTGTGGTTTTCTATTCTATCAACTTCTTGGGTGACATTTTGGTTGTGTGTATTAGGGAGAAAGAGTTTTAAACCCACTCTGGAAATCAAGACATCAGGCCTAGGGACAGACAATCAAAAAGCCTGAGCCTGAATTGATTCAATCTTTGCAGGTTCGTCTAACCTGGATAAGCTAAACTGGCTTGTAACCGCACAAACATCCCCTCTGGACTGAAAATATGCAGGCACATGCCTGTAGTGGCTCATGCCAGAAGCTGAGGGGTGCCAGAGCAGCCCTCCCTTGCCTTCTACAATGCTGAACTGAGGGGGGTGGGGCATAGCAGGCCCTGGCAGGGCACTCTGATTAGAGAGAAGTCCCCTCCCCCCCCAGCAGCAAGTTGCTAACACAGTGTTTATCAGCCCATTAAGAAACCTACAGCTTCTCTCCATTAGTTCAAGATCTTCTCAAACAGCTTTTCCAAGGAAGAGATGGAGGGACATTACCAGCTACATGTAGATTAGCTCCAAAAAGCCCTAAGCTGTCTGCCTTTTACCTATCTGCCACAGCATGGACCATAGCCAGCATGTGGTATGCTAGCTAATACTGAGAGGTGTCTGTGTAAGGCAGCAGGGAGGGGGATCCCTGCTTCAGCAGGCAGCAGTGAGAGGGAGTGGGGAGCAGGAGGACTCCAGGCAGATGCCACTGTGCCTGCCATCTCTGCCAGAACTGCAGCCAGGGAGAAGAGGGGAGAGGCTAGCCCAGCTCTCTGGAGCAGAGACCCTCATCCAGCCCAGAGAACATGCCACGATGCTGGGGGACTCTGATTTTAACTTAAACCAGGAAGGGGTCTGGGACAGACATTGCATAAACTGGTTTGACCCAAATGAGTTAAGTCTGATACTATATTCACAACCAGGTTTATCTCAAACCAGTTTCAACCATTTTCAAACTGGTTTATGTGAACTGAACTTCTGTTTTGTTGCAGGTTTAAACCAGTTTCTGATCACTTAAATGAGTTTGTGTGTAATGTCTATCCCTAGCCCAGAAGTAATTAGATCACTCTGTGTCTTTCAAGATTGGCAGATAATGCAGAATCATAGGGAAGTAGGGCTGGAAGGGATCTCACAAGGCCATCTAGTCCAGCACCTGCTCAAAGCAGGAATTATTTTGAAGGCTCATAGTCTGTGATGTACAAAACCAGTCTCAGATTTGCCTTCTTTAGTATTTACAAAGAAAATATTTTTGAACACTTTATACTTTATTAAGAGAGTAACTTCTAAGTGATTTTTCTTAAGATTCAGAAAATGGAAGCTTCTACAGAACAAATGGAAGAGCACAGATTTTAAAAACACAAATCAAGTTAAATGCTCAAAATGTTATTAAATAGGTTTCTATAATGAAAACAAGCTTACCATCATGGAGAACACCTTTCAGGTCTTTTCCTTCAGCTTCTCTGCATTTGGGATATTGTCGTCCAGTCAGACTTCATTTGCATCCCAACCTTATCAGGTAATACCATAATTCAAGGTCCAAACGGCATCCTTCTCCAATCTCAATGTAAATGTGAAGCAGAAGCTCCTTTGTCCCCTCTGAGATTTCCCTTCTAACAAATAGACATACAAAAAACTAGAACTCTTGGTTCCAAAATGATTCCTTTTATTAGACCAACTGGAAAATGGCAAGAAAACTGTCCTTTTCTGCAAGCTTTCGGTATTGGAGTCCCTTCGTCAGGCTCTGGGAAAAGTGTAGATGGTACAAGATTGTAAAAAGTCCCCATAGGTAAGAAATAAACTTCATTTTTGCACAAAGGGAGCTGAAGATGAGAGTGTCTCTGTGAGCTGTGTTGAGTAGCTCTTTGATGTGTTGATCAGGTAGAATTCCTTCCCTGGAGGTGTCAAATGGCAGACAGGGAGGTAAAAAAAGCTTCCTTGCTGTTCTGCAATAAAGTTGAAAATCCAAATGGCTAAAATTCGGCATCTTCCATGTTTCAGGAGTGTACTTGGTAGCCGTGTTGGTCTCAGAAAAAAGACACACAAAAAACTAGAACTCTTGGTTCCAAAATGAAACCTTTTATTAGACCAACTGAAAAATGGCAAGAAAATTGTCCTTTTCTGCAAGCTTTTGGGATCAAAGTCCCTTCGTCAGGCTGTGGGAAAAGTGTAGATGGTACAAGATGGTAAAAAGTCCCCATAGGTAGGAAATAAACTTAATTTTTGCCTTTAGGGAAGGAATTCTACCTGATCAACACATCAAAGAGCTACTCAACACAGCTCCCAAAGACGCTCTCATGGACCCAGAGGGGCAACTTTCCATCTTCAGCTCCCTCTGTACAAAAATGAAGTTCACTTCCTACCTATGGGGATTTTTTCCATCTTGTACCATCTACACTTTTCCCACAGCCTGACGAAGGGACTTTGATCCTGAAACCTTGCAGAAAAGAACAATTTTCTTGCCATTTTCTAGTTGGTCTAATAAAAGGTAACATTTTGGAACCAAGAGTTCTAGTTTTTTGTATGTCTTTTTGTCACAGACCAACACGACTACCAAGTATGCCCCTTCTAACAAATAGAATTTTAAAACTTAAACACTGCCTGATCCCTATCAACCCTGTTAGGTTAAAGGTTTCAGCAGCTCATCTTTCTCTACAACCTTCACTTAGTTACTATTTTCACAGTCACCATTTCCATTCTACCTCTCCTTCAATCTGGCCACCCCTTATCTCCAGGTGAGGTAGGTAAAGTTGATATAACTTCAGGTGCCTTTTAACCTTTTGTGTGCTTATGGGAGTTTTATACCATCTGAGCAAAATTTAGCTTCTTGTGCTATTTTGAGAGTGATTTGAAAATAAAAGTTGTGTTAGAGACTTCAAGTTTTACTTTTTCTAATGCCCTCCATGAAATCCTGAGTAGGATTTAACACATTTAGGCTTGAATTCGATATGGTAAACATGCAAATAGTCCCACGGCTTTTTGTTGTCTTATTTCTATGTTTAGAGTTTGGCATGTGCTTACATACTCTATTGCATCAGGACCCTAATTAGCATATTAATAAAGGCAAAGAAAAACTTTAACCAGGTAAACTCCACAGTGCATTTACAAATTAAGAACTAGATGATGATCAAGCTTGAAAAATCTTTGTTTGCAAAACCTCACTCTGGATCTTCCATCCCTAATAAAGTACTAGAGAAAATGAATAATTTTGAAATGGCCAGGGGAAAAACAAGGTATCTCAGTGATTTTGGTTTAAACAATTTCAGGTTTAAGATTTCTTAAATCATAAACTTTCACCACATGTTGTATAATGACTCTTAGTGCTGTAGAGTCTCCTATATGGGCCATGTGCCTAAAGTTAGAAATGCTCAGCTTTAACTATCAGATATCCAGGTTGTAGCTGTATTGGTCTAAAGGAAAAAGCAATTAGGGCTCATGGTAGAGGTGATATCTTTTTTTAGACCAACAAGATTTTTGCAAAAAAAATGTCTAATTGCAAGCTTTTGGGCACAGACACCCTTCATCAGGCATTGGAGAAAAAATTGTAAAAGTTCTCCTGGGTAGAAATGAAATATGAACTCTCATTTCTACCCAGGAGAACACTCTTAAAATCTTGTTGGTTTAATAAAAGATATCACCTTTAACTATGATTTTAAGTGCCTATATCCAACATTTAGGCAACCGTGAGATCCTCAAAAGCCCTACTCACCTGTGGGTAGATTGATTCCTGTTCCTAGGCCCACCAGAGATATTAATCTAAAACACAGCCTGTCTACTCACATATATTCAAACCTGAAATGCGATAGTAAAGCTTCTCCATGGGCACGCAAAAAAGGAAGAAATCATGGTAAGCCTTTCATGAAGAAAGATTTCAGAATAGCATGGGTGTTTCCAGTGCACTTATTACTTCTTTATGATACGGACAGAAATGCAAAGTAATTTGTTTAGCTTTTAACTGATTAATGTGCTGAGCAGCATCTTGACAATGATATTATGCCAGTTTAATAAATAATACAACAGATTATCATTCACCATATTGCTGATGAAACCATCTCCTTATCTGTTCACATGTAGCATCAAGACAACAAATCAGTGACGTTTTAACTGCAACATTCCACATCAAAATGACGACAATGCTCTGGCTGCTCCAGACCCAATTAGAAGACAAGTATTTAAGAACTCTCACAATAGTTTTTTATTTGATATCAGCAATATACATTGGAATATAATAGGAGCAATTTTGCACAACCCTTCTTGCAAGATAGATTTATTTTCCAAATACACAGATGTTCATAATACAGGTAGGTAACAAGCTGCACAATAGCAAAACAAGTTCACAGTTATTGAACCACCTTAGATTTTATTATTATAGTAAGGTCACCAGCACTGAACGTATGCACTTAATTAGCCTAATAACAAATTAGCCTAATTAGGTTAATAACTAAATTAACTTTTGATTCTTCTGGCCCTTCAAACATGTTGTTTCATTCCAAAAAATGTGTGCATGAAGAAAGTGTAAAAGAAGTCAATAGCTTTCACCTCCATAAATTAGGCATAACATAACACTTGAAACAAGCATCTATAACTATAGGACTTGGGTTATTTTGATTCTTTCCCACACTCCACTACTCTATGGCAATACAACATGGCATAGCAGAAGTATTTTATCAGTGTGAACGGTATGACTCAGGGGTAGTATATTCATGAGTGAGAAGTTACTCAGTTTATTCCCAAATGAATACTAGTAAAACATTTCTATCACACTACATTATTGCATATTTTCCATGTGTGACATTTTTTCCTTTTCTTTTTGTGTAAAAGAAAAGAAAGAACAACTGTTTTTTTTAGAAAGCTTTATGTTTTTTGCTGGGACTGTTTCTTGTGTCCCTCTACTTAAAAAGCCAAATACTTTAGTTATCATGAACAGGGCTTCACAGACAGGGAAAAAATTAAAACTAATGAACCCACCATTAAACAGTATCTAAAATAGCTTTTCTGTATTTAGAAATGTCATAGGGTCAGTAGCATCTGCTGTGTGACTGGTAAAAAGCTTTTTTCTAGTTTTGATTGATTTTTAATTTTCATTGATTTTAGAAATGGCAGCAGTTGAAAGCTTTTCAAAGGGTTGAAATATTAGAATTAATATTGGCAGGACATGGCTTAGTGGGCAGAAAGCAGATAAGGTAGTAAGCTAGTTCATATGGCTGTACAGCTTTCACATGACTCATTCATTTATCCCCGCCACCTAAGTAAAGTATACTTTAATATAAAGGTCAGATGTATTCATACACTTCAGCTGCTTTGTATATCTCTAATCTTATTCTTCTCATGTCTTTGTTATAACCTAGATATTTTTCCAGAATGGTGCACATCTGAGATTGTTGATGACAAGGTATTTAGCAGAAATTAGCAGATTTGTTGGACTATGACAGAGGCTACAGTGCGAGTGTTTCTGTTATGGCCATTATGGCAGTTGGATTTGCGCAAACCTCTAGTGATGCAACCAAGCTCTATACCAAGTTCAACCAACAACTGAAATTGTATTTGCCACCTCTGTATGTCACCAGGGCAGTACAAAGCAGCTGAATATACCTAGTAAATTTGTCCCACCACTAGTATATAGCGTATACACACTTGTTTAGGGTGTTATTTTTTTCCATTGTTAAATATGCAGAAGACTTTCTCCATAATAAAAATCTTGATGTGCCAATGGACACCATTGTGGGAAGCTAATTGACAAGTTGGGAGCGCTAACATGATCTGATAGACTCGGATACATTTTTGAAGTCAGGAATTCCTGAGTCCCCAGTCCCTCTCCACAGCTAACATGTATGCCAGTTTATTCAACCTTTTCATCAATGACCTGGAAATGGGGATAAACAATGCAATTACCAATTTTGAAGATGATACTAAATTATTGAGGGTCATAAGCTGATGGAGAGGAGATGCAGAAAGATATCACCAAGATAACTGAGTGAGCAAAAAAAAAATGGCAGACAACCTTCAGTGCTGCCAAGTGCGAAGTAGAAAACATAGGAAAAAATAACCTGAGCTCTAAGTACTCAGTGCTGGGTTCTTAACTAGCTGTTTTGATGACGAGAAGAAACTTTACAGCCATTGTAGATAGCTCTCTGAAAATGCCAGCTCAATGTGCAGATGGGAAAACAAAATGGAAAACATCGTCATGCCATTATATGTGGTGCACCCACATCTTGAATATTGTGTGCAATTTTGATCCCATCTCAAAAAGGATGTAGCAAAATTAGAAAAGGGAATGAGAAGTCCAACCAAAATGATCAGGGGCCCAGAGCAGTTGCCATACCAGAAGAGACTTAAAAAAGGCTACGACTTCTCCTTTCCAAACTGAGAAGGCTAAGGGGGAATATGACAGAGGTCTATAAAATCATGAAGGGTATGGACCAAGTGAAAAGGAAATTGTTGTTTACCAAGTCCGAAAATATTAGAATAGGAGGCACCCACTGAAACTGGCAGGTGAGAAGTTTAAAACTAATAAGAAAGAATAATTTTTTATACAACACATTGTTAAGCTGTGGAATTCATTGCCACAGGAGGTGATAGAAGCATAGCCAGATCCAAAAAGGGACTACATAAGCTCATAGATGACAGGTCTATTAATAGCTATTGAATAGAACAGTTGGAAATGTTTCCTCTGACATCTCTAAACAAATAATGGTGGATGCCAGGGAGAGTACTAAATAGGGGATAGATCACCCTAGATATATCCAGTTCAATGCTCTCCCTATTTATTATCCATTTATGCCAATGCCAGGGACAGGATAGTGGACTAGAGGGATCATTGATCTGACCCAGTATAGCACTTCTTATTATACTAGCCAATTGCCCATCAAGAATGATGAGTGGGAGTGGGGAAACAGCCCCGTGCCCCCGCCTGGGTTTGCTCCCCCCTTCCCTCCTGCTGCATGGGGTCCGGGCCTGCTCACCCCATCCCTGCTGCAACAGCAGGGGGAGGAGAGAAGTGGGCCCAGGCCCGATGCAGGGAGGACTGGGCCTGCGGGTGGGAAGAAACCTGCCCGCCATGGCAGGGGAGGGGAGCAGTGGGCCCAGGCCGACCCAGTGGCACTGGGGGGATGGCAGGAGCAGGTTTGGGGCTGACAGTGGAGGGAGGGGTGGAGGAGAAGTGGGCCCAGTCCTGAGGAGGTGGGGAGGCCCACTTCTCCCCTCACCCCACTGCTGCCACGTCAGGCCGTGTCGGGTCAGGCCCGGCCTGCAGCTCCGGCCCCACCACTGCCACAGGGGGCCAGCTTCTCCTTCTATCTTGGGCTTGCTCCTCCTCGCCCCTCCCGCATTGGGCCCAGGCCCACTCCTCCCCTCCCCCCACTGCTGTCACTGCCACCATGGCGCAGCCACTCCTCCCACCACCTATGTCAGACCCACTCCTCCACCGCCGCATTGGCTCTGTAGGCAGCAACGACAGAAGAGGGTGAGAGGCAGGCCGAGGATAGCACCAGTGGCTTCGCTCCACACCCCCGGTGGTGTCCTCCCCCCGTTGTCCTCCCCCCCGTGCCACTACCACCACCTCCAAAGAGCAAGGGTTGGTGGCGAGGCCAGCTCTGGTGGCCTCGTCCCTCCCCCCACTCCACTGTCACCACCTGCAGGAGGCGCGGCAGGGGGAGGCAAGTCCAGTGCTACTGGTCTCACCCCCCTGTTCCATCTGCTCCACAGTATTCGCACTCTGATTGGCTATTTCAGTCAGCCAATCAGAGCATGAATAAAGTATTATGGACAGATAGAAAGATTAAGGCTTTTACAATATTAGAATTGCCATTGGAGGTGACATGTTCTTTGTGCAATGAGCTCAGAACTCTCATTGACATTACTGGGAACTGTGGGTACTTAACAAGCACAGACCACAGTTCCATTATTTTGATGCCTCACAATAAATTCTAGACACTCAAGTTCAAATATTTTGGACCTATTCACTCTGCATCTTCCTGCTTCACTTTAAAGTTTCACTTCCCTCTGGCATCTCAGCTGCTTGAAAGACAGAGTCATATTCCTTCCTGCTGTCTTCTGGCTTCCACTGCAGGGGATGGGGGAAAGTGGGGACAACTTTCATCTATGCCCAGGATTCCTGTGATAAGAATTTGGGGTGGGGGTAGGGTAGCAGCAGGGCAACACAATGATGCTTTGTACTAATTTTTATTTGCTTTCAAGAAAGTGTATGTCTTTTTTTTTTTTTTTAAGATCTAAGGAGCACCTTCTTGCTACAAAGCAGAAGAGGTGTTTTTTTTGTCCCATTTAAGCAAAATGATACCTTGGAATATACCCTAAGTTTATTGCTTAATTGGGCTAAGTTTATCCTCATTTTAATGACAGTTGCCTGGCTATGTTCCCCATTCAGCAAAAACATTTAAGCACAGGCCAAACTTTATACATATGCTTAAGTGCCATGTTGAATAAGAATAGATTATTAGGGCCTAAAGTTCCATACTGAAAAGATAACTTCTCTAGCCTTTGGAAGAATACAAGCTGAAGAGGAAAGATTTTATTAGTAGAGGGAAAATATTTTCTAAGATAACAAATGACAGTTTGGAACTCAGATATGTTATTCCCTTCTATTAAAATATTATCCATGACCTGAGTATGTGTGCGTGTGCGTATTTATACACACAATATGCTAAAAGAGGCAGAAAGTGGTAGGCTTCAAACATATATCTAGATAAAAGTCTCCTCATATATATTGAGTTCTTTACAGGCTCAGAAGAAAAAGATACTTTCAAAATATCAACTTTCAACTGTATAAACAACTGTCACTGAATAATATAACAATGTTAAATGTTTCCCATTGTGCTAGATAACTAACCATTTTACAATATGATATAAACTGGAAAAAAATATTGATATTTATTGGGCCTTATTTCCAATATACACAGAGAATAGCTAAACTGGAACTTTCTTTAAAACAAAAATGAGTGGCTTAGAAAAATATTTTGAATAAACTATAGATTATAGTAGAGATAGCTAATTAAATGTCATCTGGTTGAAGAATAGTTGTGTATCATCTGTTAACTTTTTATTTTAAAAGAATTTTTTTAATTTCATAGACATTAGGGCTGGAAGGGACCTCAGAAGATCATCAAGTCCAGCCCCCTGTCCCAGGGGCAGGAAGTCTGCTGGGGTCATAGGATCCCAGCAAGATAAACATCCAAATTTCTCTTGAAGGCATTCAAAGTAGGTGCTTGAACCACCTCCGATGGCAGGCTATCCCAGATCTTGGGGACTCGGACAGTAAAGAAATTTTTCCTTATGTCCAGCCTGAAATGGTCTTGCAGTAGTTTATAACCGTTCGACATTGTCATCCCTTGGGGCACTCTGGTGAACAATCGTTCCCCCAGATCCTGGTGAACACCCCTGATAAATTTATAGGTGGCCATCAGATCACCCCTGAGCCTGCGTTTTTCCACGCTAAAGAGCCCCATAGCTCTCAGCCTCTGATTGTAAGGTCTGTTTTCCTGACCTCTGATCGTGGCTCTTCTCTGGACTCACTCAAGCTTCTCCACATCCTTTTTGAATTGTGGAGCCCAAAACTGGATGCAGTACTCCAGCTGCGGCCTCACCAAGGCCGAGTACAGTGGGAGAATGACATCCTGGGATTTGCTTGAGAAGCATCTATGGATGCAAGCCAGCATTTTGCTTGCTTTACTAGCTGCAGCACTCGCTTTACTAGCCGCATCTAGTAATGAAGCCTCTAAGGGTTTTTTTTAATGTTATTTTCCTTTTGGCATTCTCTCTACCTCTTTTTTATCCATAATTTGCACAAGAGTACATTTACTATTTACATCTGTAGGCTTCTCAATTGAAATTAGAAAGTATTTTTCTCATTCTTAACTTAGAAAAAAATCCCAGCAAAACAAAGGAAGTGGGAAGCATAACAGAAGACATTTTTTTAAAAAAAACCTTTAAATCATGGGTTAAGTTCCAGAATACTAAGTTTTAGAGGCAAAAGCCATGGTATTGCAAAACAACTCTACAAAGCAGCTGACTAAGTAGTCATGTAGAACACTGAACACATACACGTAGATGCTTAGAGATCAGTGTAAAGGTCATGATGGCTTGAGGAATTTTGCCTGCACAACCCAGAGAATATGTACCTGAAGTATTGTGGGGACCTGTGATAAGCAAAAAAAAAAAGCTAAATTCTTAAGTAGTTAGCTTTGGACACCAGCAAATCATAGAATCATAGAAATAGGGTCGGAAGGGACCTTGTAGATCTTCAAGTCTGACCCCCTGCCCTGGGCAGGAGGGAAACTGGGCTCAAGTGACCCCAGCCAGGTAGGCATCAAGCCGCTTCTTAAAGACCCCCAGGGTAGGAGCCAGCACCACTTCCCTTGGAAGTCGGTTCCAGATCCTAGCCACCCTAACTGTGAAGTAGTTCCTACGGATGTCTAATCTAAACCTACTCTCCAACAACTTGTGGCCGTTATTCCTTGTTATCCCAGGGGGCGCTGGGGGAAACAAGGTCTCCCCCAAACCTTTCTGGTCCCACCTAGTGAGTTTATAGATGGTCACCAGGTCCCCCCTCAGCCTTCTCTTGTGAAGGCTGAACAGGTTCAGGTCCCGTAGCCTCTCATTGTAGGGTCTGCCCTGCTGTGCCCGGATCATGCAGGTGGCCCTCCTCTGGACCCTCTCAATGTTGTCCACATCCCTCTTGAAGTGGGGTGCCCAGAACTGGACACAGTACTCCAGCTGTGGCCTGTCGCGTAGAGGGGGAGGATCACCTCCTTGGCCCTACTTGAGATGCACCTGTGGATGCACGATAGGGTCCGGTTTGCCCTGCCAACCGTGACCTCGCATTGTCGGCCCATGTTCATCTTGGAGTCAATGATGACTCCAAGATCCCTTTCTGCCTCCGTGCTCTCAAGAAGGGAGTTTCCCATCTTATAAGTGTGCTGCTGGTTACTACTGCCCAAGCGCAGCACCCTGCACTTGTCCGTATTGAAACGCATCCTGTTTTTGTTAGCCCACCCCTGAAACCTATCCAGGTCTTGCTGCAGTCTTTCCCTCCCTGTCAACATGCTCACCTCACCCCAAATTTTGTTATCATCAGCAAATTTAAACAGGTTGCTTTTCACCCCATCATCCAAATTGCTGATAAAGAAATCGAACAGTGTGGGTCCAACGACCGAGCCCTGGGGGACTCCGCTGCCCACTTCCCCCCAGGTCGAATATGACCCATCCACCACCACCCTCTGAGTACAACCCTTCAGCCAATTTGCAATCTATATGACTGTGTAGGCATCAATGCCACAGTCACCTAGTTTTTTTAATGAGGATGGGGTGGTCGACAGTGTCAAAGGCTTTGCTGAAGTCCAGAAAGACTACACCCACGGCGACACCTGCATCCAATGCTTTTGACCTGATCATAAAAGGCAATCAGGTTGGTCTGACATGACCTGCCCCTAATGAAACCATGCTGGTTGCCCTTGAGCATCATCCCCGATGCCGGCCCATCACAGATGTGCTCCTTCATGATCTTCTCAAAGAGTTTCCCCAGGATTGAGGAAAGACTGACGGGCCTATAATTGCCCGGGTCCTCCCTTTCTTAAAGATGGGGACCACATTGGCTATCCTCCAATCATCTGGCACCTGGCCCGAGCACCACGAGCGCTCGTAAAGCCGTGCCAAAATGTGCAGACTGAAGACAAAATCCTGGCTATATCCTAATCAACAAAGTTATGCTTCCATTTGCTTGCTCACGGCTGCTGTCTGTGCTAATCCAGTGCTTGTGTTCAACCACAGCTCAAAGTAACATTGAGTGCCTATCATGGGAAGGCTTTCTGCACTATCAACCCTACCCCTGTACTACAAATGAATTATATCTATAATGCAGCTCTTGCTGTGCCTTCAGTATAATGTGGACAGATCCAAACCAGCCTTAAATGACCTAGCACAGATACTTGTATCAGTAGCCGCAGTAGCACAAGTTTCAGGACAGGCTAACTAACCGAGGACCTATGCTGTTAAATAGAAGTCTACCAGGTTCTCCAGCCTGTGCTGACTGCTACGAGAATCCAACACCTTATAGACTAACTAAATCACAGATGTATACCATAAACTCTTGTGAGCCTGAGCTCACTTCATCAGGTGCTGTGGAAGGAGGTGAGCACAGCGGAGACTGCACTGAACAGTGCTACCACAGTTTGGGTCTGCAGTGTAAAAGCAGAATTTCAGAAGTGCTCAGCACCTAAGGACTCTCATGTAGAGAGACCTGAATGAACTAACCAGTTCTAAACAGGGCTGTTAGGCAAGGTTGAAAATCTTAGCCCAAGTGTTGGTGTAGTGGATTCTTTTGTAAATTCTTTCCCTCTCAAATGCAGAGCTTCTATTTAAAAAGTTAAGCCAGAAGCAGAAATCTACATATCGAGCCTTTTAAACATAAAGGGAAAGTCTAAATATAAAAATTCCAAGCCACTCTATTTAAGCAAGTAGAAAGGGATGGAGCTTGACAAATCTTAAGAAACGTGACTGATAATATGCTTTAGTCTTAGAAATACTTCAAAATTAAGCGGAATAATAATGTTTAAAAAAAAAAAATCTTTTTTTTCCAAACTTTCTGCCTCCTAATTCATCCTACTATGAACTATGTTTCATTAAAGAGTATGTTTAATGAAGCACAAACATTTAAAAAATGATACTTGGCAAGATATTTTCCATATTTTTCTCATTATACCTTATAATAAAAAAATATTTACAAGTTGCTTCCTACCCAAATAGGAACATGACAAAATTATGTTTTAAAATAACCTTCTGGAAGTTTGCCTGCTTAGCTGTTTTCCCCTCCATCCCTTGCAATAGTTTCATTGATTTAAGACTTCTGTATGTGTTTTCTTTCTCCACTGGTGCTCTAGCATGCAGCATTCTTCATGTCATGTTACTTTATGCAAACTCAAGTGTTAGCATATATACTGTATATATATTTTGGGAATGTTTCCCAGTTCAAACTTATTTAGACTTTTCCATACCAGTTCTCTTGGGGTTCCTCAATTCTTCTTAGTTGCTCACCTATCTTAACAGTCCTTAGCAGGTACATCAATTAGTTGTTCTGGCAGATTAGAGATACTACTGTCAGTACATCCACTTTTTTAAATATTCTAGAACATATTTTGTGCTTATTGCTCTATACTAGTTACCTGACTTAAGCTTTTCTGTTATTCATACCTTATTTTATGGTCACTTGCTTGTTATCTACTTACTGACAAGCAATGCTTGGCCTTTTGAGTTATTCAGGTTGAGTCTAATTTTAATACAGCTCCTTACACTTACTGGTTTACAGCAAAAGCTATACCCATCAGCATTACCTAATCTTATCCATAGGCTACACTATGTATTTGCTATGTAACAAACCTAAATTTTATATGATTACAGTACCACAATCAGTGCAGAATGTTCAATGTCATGTACTGTAATATTGTAACAAACTATAATGTCCAGAAGCCTCCAGCAGACTGGAGAACTGTAGTGTAAAAAGCAACTGCCAAAAGCCTCCAAGAAACTAAAAAAATAAACTGCAACATATACTACAACTCCCACAAGATGGCAGGGTGCAAAAGAAAGCAAAATAAGCTGTGTGGGAGTGCAGGTTGTGCAGAAAAAAAAAAAGTGCATGGCCAGAAAGTCAGCTGGAGCAGCAGAGGTAAAACTGTAAGTTGCAACAGTGAGGCTCAAAGGTAAAGCGCAGACAAACAGCAATTAAGTGCTTTATGAAACCAAACAACTGGTTTAAAGAACAGTTGTGGGAGAGTTTAAGGTTCTCAAGTGTATATCTAATGCTGTTAGTGTTTTCTACCAATTACCTATTCTTAAGGAATTTCACCACAATGTCACTGTTTACTTAACCCCACCCCCCAACCAGGCTTCCTGTGCCAGTTCTTGGGGGTGTGGGGTTAGGCGAAGTATGAACATAAACAATGAAGTGCATAATGACTGTTCTTCTAAAAAACATCATTTCTAATTCCTCTGGTGACAGGATGGGTTTTACTACAACAGAAGCTTGTCAGATTAGCTACTGAAAAGCAGATTCTAACAATTTGTAGTGATGAGGTTCAGCCAAACAAATCTCAAGCTTTGAAAGCACTTAAGATAAAATACAGGTAAAAGTAACCTGACTTCTGACCCTTAACAGGGAGATGAGCCATTCTCATTAGAGCCAAGATAAAACAGTACTCAATTTCACATAGCACTTAGCAGTTTACTGAGCTCAGAAGCCAGGGTTGGTTTTTCATGCAGATTTATGCTGCTTCAATCAATCAATCTCCAGTTGATGTTATTTTTTAATGGTAAAAACGTGCTTGTAAATAATAAGGATAAAAAATGTATACTCTAATAATATGCAACATCTGTTCCTTTATAGAACAACAATGATTCATGGTATTTACTCCAGATAACAAAGACACAATGTTCATTAAAAAGAACGGCAAGCATGCCGAAATATATCAAAAGCAGTAAAAAAAAACAAAAAAAAAAAATCAAAGCAGATTTATATACTAATCAAAGGTTAATTTTAATAGTAAAATCTTTTATTCTTCTGACCAAGGTATCTTTCTATAATTCTGTTCCAGTAAAACCCTTGATGTTGAAAATGGAAATGCAAAGACAGTAACAAATAATAATATTTACTTCTCAGAGTGCTTTTCATCCCTAAAGAAACCCTTTCAAAATGAAATTGCTTACAAAAACATCTTGAGAATGTCTGCCTTTCAAATAATCCACTGAATTGATCATTGTTATAGTATGTTGATTTAGTCTGTGATTACGTTAACATTTAACACACTGGAATTATGTTACCTTTTGAAGTAATCATTCAATGATTCTTGACTAGCTTGTAAGAATATTCAAATACTCAATTTACAGAAATGATGTTCCAGTTGCATTTCTTTTAAAAGCCATATGGTACTCTCATTACCTCTCACAGAAGAAATCTGAATATCTCTGTAATTAAAAAGATGAAGCAAACTACTATGATGTCTGATTTCCTCTGACATCTTCTATAATGGAATAATATTTCAAAAAGATTATAAATCCCAAGTAGTATTACTAGATGCACTAAATTATATACAGTAGATTCCTGTTCTATGCATAGCCCTTTTTCCCCAACAAAATTACACAAGTAAGTGGACTATGACAATATGTAAAATGAGGATGAGGAAAAGAAAGGGGCTAGAAATGAGTAGCAGAATTCCTTGTCATAATGTGGCATTGTACTGCCACAGATCTATTTTTTTTTCCTTTTAGTCAGTTGAAGAGACTCACTAGCAAATAAATAGAAAAGTATGGCAATGGTTGTTAAATCACATCGTATGCCCCATTGTGTTCTTACACTTGACCAGCCGCATGTAAACAGTGAAAAGATAATCCCATGTATAACAAATCAGGTTTCTCTCTCTCAAACATGCAGCTAAATGAATGATATATCATGGCTGATGCAGTGGTTAAGGACAGGAAGCATGTCAAGTATACCACAAAAAACAGAAATGTGCTTATTTAATTTAAAACAACAAAAAACTTCATGTAATAATTCAGCAAATTATTCATGGGTTTATTAATTTGAAACATCATAAAGTGTCTGTTGTTAGCAGAAACCTCTGTCCATGCACTGCTCATTCTTTGCATTATTCAGTAAATCAATCCTAGGCTTTCTTTTTCTAGTTTTGGTTTTTATTCAAGAAAACAAAATATGCTAAAAGCCAATATGCAAATAGCCAAGTAAAATATATTCAAATAGATAGCAAGAGTTTCTGTTCTACAAGAAGACAAGAAAATACCTAATATTTGATAAAGCAGAAACTATCATATTACAAAACAAAAAAAAAAAGTGTTTGAAAAGTCTATTATATTTGTTAATTCCACAGTAAGAACAAAACATATTTCACTGTTAAAAAACTCCTGCCTTCTTCCAATCTTTATATTTAAACACACTCTTCTAGTACCATGAAGGGGAATCTTTTCACATGTTTTTATACTTCCATTAGTTTCAAGGACTTTCTTTCAAAGTCTGCTTTCTACAGAGAAGAGTGCATAGGGGCCAATTCTCCTCTCAAATCATGCATCAAGACCAATGAAGTCACTGAAAAGTCTCATTGTGAGCCCAGTGCACACTGGATCAGGTCCTAACATTGATATCATTCTGAAGAAATTTGCATTGAAATCAATGTAATTACTTCAGCAAAGGAAGCAGCAGACAACATGTAAATAAAATAGGGGATGGGGGAAATAAGTGATGCAACCACAGTTTAACTGTTCTACCTTTGTAAAGTCAGATTTTTTTCAAAATACAGTGAAAGACATCTGGAAATTCACTAATCCCCGCAAAACAGGTATGTTGATGTCATTCTGCTTCTATATTGATGAATACTCCTGTTTGCTTTGTTCACGTATTTCTTACAGAAGATTGCAAAACAAAAATACATTTTTCAGACTAGCACAGGTCTGAAAAAAATTACAGCCGCATCATTTAAGAGGTTTCTTTTTAATATTCTGAAAAATTAGATTCTAACTAAATTTTTATTCTAGCTTATTTCATATTAGTACGAGGCATTAGCCTTCACTCAGGCTTCTCTTCCCTACAATTGTTTTTTTCCCCCAACCACATCTAGTAGCCCTTGTCTATGCTGCAATCTGAAGTTAATTCAGGGTATGTCTGCATGGGACACACTATTCCTACACCACACACATAAATGGAACTGTATCAGTGTGATGCTACATGCAAACAAGTAAGCTCCACCACAAGGGTTACGCTATTTCCAGTTCAGGAACTAGCACACACATAGTGGGTACAGTGTTTCACAGGACAGCAGTGGCACATCTCAGCATGGCATTACCTTGCACCATAGACAATTACTTTTCATTAGCATGTGCACTTAGTTTCATCCCTCCTTCTTCTGGGACAAAGTTTGTCTCCTATCTTCCTGGAAAATGCAGCCCACTAAATGCACTTATTCCCTACCCCTTTTCCCCAGTCTGAATTGATCTAATGGAATCTGCAGGTTTTCAGCTCTCTAGATGAAAACAATCTAATCTCCAGACCTGCATGGATCTCAGTTTTCCTCCACCATTCTGCGATTCCTTGACACCATGATTTTTGTGAAAACCAGGCTGCTCGCAGGAACCCTTGATCAATGCTGCTTTCTTTGTGATGTTCCATAAAGTGGGATTATATTAGTTATTGCTCCACTCTGCCCTGTGGATTTTAGGAGAGGTATGCCCAGAAGAACCATGCTCCAGTTCACCTCAACACCCTCTAAAACCCAAAGATTGTCATGCTCATGAAGTTCTACAGGTCTTCCACAGGACATGGGAAAGCATAGTGCATCTCTCAACTCTTATACAGTTCCCAAAACGTTCATTTTCCAGGTTTAGCCTTCCTTTTGTTTGCAGTAGTAGCCAAGCATGGGACTCCTGGGCTTAGTTGATAAAACAGGAACATTACAATCACATAGAGAGCATAGAATAGGTATTTAAACCACAGACTAATATAAAAGAAGCATGCAGCTAAACAAATGGATTAAGTGAGAGATTTTTCTAAAAACACCATGCACATGATTCTGAGTCTGTCCCCTTCTTCTGTAAAACAAAATTCACTGGGTCACACTGAACAGTCATTTGCTTTCCCTTTTGCTCAGTACCGGCACCTCCCTGAAAACTGAAACCAGAGTATATCATTGCCAAGTCTGGAACCCAATTCAAGTAATAATTTCTAGGCTCTGTCTATGGAAATATCTTGGTGACATCCTTTACAAAACCGCTCACTGCTTTTCTTCTTTTCCAATATGCTATGTTTGCCTGTGCAATGCAGAACAGAAGGATATTCAGTAAGAATCTATAAAAGGGCCACTTTTTTGATAGATGTGTGTAGGAGGGAATCTATGGTGCCTAGAAAAATGAACTACTGGAATATGTGTTACAATGACAGCCCCATGTAGAAGAGAAAAAAAAATAGGGCCAAGTTCTATTTCTCATCCAAATGTGCACTGGGCCACCCATATAGATCACAATGAGGAAACGTGGCCAAGATTTGTAGCTCCAACTTTCAACAATCTATCCCAAATCTATTGGCCATTTGGGACACTGCAGTTGAAATGTGTTAGTTTATATGATCAACAGCACACACGGGAAGTGATATTGCTATCACGACTTTCCTTGATCTCCAGCTTGAATAACTAGGTACCCATACACAGCTGGATCAAGTAGAGGTAGCCTTCAAGAAGCAAGGCTTGAACTTATATCCCAGATCCACAGTAAGAGACCTTGTCACACCCCATATTGCAAACTTTTGTAGACTTAATATTAATTTAGGCCAGCAGTGAAACCTACTAATAATGGCCATGAAAAGATCTGCTGAATATTTTATTCTGTGATCAAAAGGCAACCCTATAAATTACTTCAAGCCATATCCTTTCCACTAATCAAGCACATCACATCCCAGCCTTACCAAATGCCTGAACAAAGCATTAACATATCTACTTCTGTAATGTGCTGTCACCTTAGCCTTAAAGATAAGTCACAAAAAGTGAGGAGCTTGAGAATTTAACCACCTTCTGCATAAACAGGTTTTTCTGGGACTTATGTAGGGGAGAATGGGATCACACTTGTACGTCTAAGACAGGGGTGGGCAATTATTTTGGGCGGAGGGCCACTTACTGAGTTTTGGCAAACCATCAAGGGCCACATGACAGACAGCCAGGGGCAGATTAATATTTATTTTCTAAATTTTTTAGGGGTCCCGCGGGCCGGATGCAATGGCCTGGTGGGCTGTATTTGGCCCACAAGCCACATCTGGCACACCCCGGGTCTAAGAGCATTTAGGAAGAATAGGTCTTAGAGGAACTAACTATGCTTATTGTGGAAGAGTTACTGTGGGAACTGAGATTTCATTGGTTTTTCCATGGGCAATGAACAATGTCTCTTAGATAACATGAGTTAGTAAAGGTTTCATTATATTTTCAGTATACTGAGCTTTTTTTTTTTAAACTTTTCGCTTCCATCCATTTTCATGTTATTTATAAGCTGGGTCTTATTTAAAAATAATTGTAGTATTACTAAAAAAAAAAAAAGGTGATGGTGAATGGGAATTGAGGCAGGAGTGTAGTTTAACTCGTCACTGAAATTGTACCCACATTTGCTCACACAAATTCAACGGCCAATTCTGAACACTTTAGAGCCCTAGAAAATTTCTGTTGGTTTTTTTTTTGGTTTGGTTTTGTTTGTTTTTGGGGGGTTTTTGGTGCCTTTTAATTCAGAATGTTCATAATCTGCCAGTACTACTGACTATGCTGCAGGCTGTTTACTGTTTCTGATTGCTTGACAATGAGATTAAAAATAATGAAAAACAACATTACTAACAATAATTCTCTCTTTTATGCTGTCCTTGTATCATTTGAAAAGCTAGCTATGAACATTTTTTCATATGCTGTAAAACAAAAAATGTAGTGCAGTATACAATAAATTAGTCCTAGACTCACAATGAGATTTTTCATATCAGATTTTGAATGCAAGCATGCAGATATTACAAGGTGCTTAAGAAATACCATTACAAATAAAATAATGTTCTGAGATGCTTCTAAAAATTCTTTTTCCAAAACAGAAGCATGGAAATGAATGTTTGAATTTCTATTAGTTTTCTATGGTTATTTTTTTCTTTTTAAAGTCTATCAAACCTGAGTAAGAATCACCAGGTAATCCAAGATCTACATTCAGACTAAACTAATGCTGATGTTTTTTTTAAACAGTGAACTGAAAAATCTGATTTAATGGCAAGAAATGGGTGGGGGAGTTTGGAAAGAAAGGAAAGACAGCTGTTCCTAGTGCAGTGTTTAAAGCCATGCCTAAGAGAAATCATGCTTGTTTCTTGTCATTGGAATGGAAAGCAAAAATCATTATTTATAAAACTTTTAAAGCAAATGCTGAAGTTTACAAACAAACAGGAACACATTGTGCTAGAAATATTTAGTATCATATAATTATTTATGATCAGGCAATTTCAACCAGATTTGCTTTGTTTCCTTTGAGATTGAAAGCGATCATCTATTTCTCTCCGAGTATCTACTATTCTGATGTTCCGTGATAATGTGACTAATTTGGAGAACAAAGGGCTATAATTCCCAGAGATAAACTCAAAGATTGAGAACTGCTTCAGACAATCACATGTGTGCGCAGCACTTGTAATTCTGCGCTGTGGTAGATACTATGGTTTTTCTAAGTGTGGCAGTTTTAGAATCTGTTTTATGGTATAAAAAAAAAAAAAAAAAAGACATTAACTTCTTGTTAAACATAAGCAATAAAACGTAAAGGCTGCTTGTCAAATCCACTGAAATAATAATCGTATAAATTGCATCCTAATAAGTTCTTTTAAATCATACCCAAATGATGTGATACATCCTATAACCTAGCAAATCAATATAACATGAGCTACTGTAACATGAGCTGATATAAATGCTGCATTAGACACTTGTTGCCGGCTCTGAAATCTTTTAAGTTCCAGCAGAGCTCGGAAGAAGGTGTGCTTTCTTTGCTTTGCCCTCCTTCCCCCACTTGAAAAAAAAAAAATATTGATCCTGGTTCCAGCTTAGTTTACATAAGTTCCATGCTTGCTGTCGACTAATTGTAGTCTGTAAGCATCCATCCTTCCAATGAGTACCACCAGAGCACAGAAAGCTGTTGGCAATACTTCATTCTGCCTATATAAGGGATGCAGTGGCTTAGGAATTTGCTATGCTAATCTGCTAAGACTGGGCATTATCCCACCCAAGAGAGATTCAGCTGCTTTCAGGCCCTTTAACCATGCAGCCAGGTAGCAGCTTAGAATCTAACCCATTATTTTTGTAGTCCATTGCAGAGAAGTTCAGGTAGCTGCACTGAAGGGGAGGAGGAAGAGAGGCTGTGCAAAGATTTCTTGTTTTTTTAAAAAGTCATCTTATATTCCACCCATTCTGATAAAAAGGGAAATTGAATGAGTACTCCGGCAGTTTTAAACTGTTCACTTTAAAGCGCCTCAAATTCTTTCCTGCTTGCACATCTGTAGTGCCAATCATTCAGAAAAGTGATTTTAGGATAGAGGACAGAGCAAGGCCTATATACTGTAATGTACCTGAACCCTGCTTAGGAAAGTTCTCTTTGATTTGCATCACATGACTACTTTCTGAAGGAGCCAAGTTCTTTTTCTTAAAGCTGCACAGAAATGATGGACACATTCATTTTACCTAATTTTAGTGAAACTTGAAAAATACTGGTTTAAACACTTAGCCTGAATGAAAATATTTATGGATTCACATTTTTGGTTAGGAGTCAATATAAAAGAGTATGAGAGAGAGAGAGAGAGAGAGAGAGAGAGAGAGAAGGAAATACCCATAGAAAATTTTGAGTAACAATGAAAGGAAGAGAGAGCAGAGCAAAAGCAAAGAAGGAAGGAATATATCATGAAAAAGGCACCAGAGGAGGGGAGAATAAAGAATTCTAATGAAACATATGGGGTCTGTTTCTCTTCTTTTTCTTACACAAATGTAATTAGGAAGAATTCCACTCCGGATAAATTTGGCATGAGTCAAGAGAAGAATTATCCTGTTGAACTGATTTGCTATACCCCAAAAGAACTCCTTCAAAAAGTACTTCATAAATCTCAGACTCCACAAGCTTCACTCACCTTTAATTCAAAAAGTGAGAATGTTCTGTGCCACAGCACAGAAATAATACTTAGTAAAAACATATGGAGTTCCACAACTCCTTTGCATAACTCACCCTCAGAGGGAGGGATCTCTTTTCTCCTTCTAGCACTCATTTTTTCCCATTACCTTTAGTCTAGTAGAGAAAATCCCTTTCCAGCAGTGCCATAAAAACATTCAGAAAACAGGTACTACAATTATATTGGAGAATGCAGTGGTGGATCAAGGCAGTCCTGCTGGGAATCTTAGGGACTTTTAATAATCACTGTGCATAACCCCTGAAGTCAGTGCATGTTTCACTGCACAAATGCATATCACTGCATTCTGTTCGTTTCCCATATCTTTTCTTCCCAATGGCAAGCTCTATGTAACCAGGACATACTGCTTGAATGGAGATGGTTCACTGCCATTTAAGGAAAGGAGGACAATTTTCTCACTCATTACTCTGTGATGAGTTAATTAATTAGCCCAATAAATCTGTTCTTTACAATGGGAAACTAGCACAGAGCTTTTTTAAAATAACAATTACTGGTTTCTTTTTTAAACTAGTTTCAAAAGAAGAAACCCTGCATTAAACGTTTTATAATTTAGGAACCTACTACATAGCAGCAAAACTACATTAGACTTTCTGATTTTTCCATAGTGTCCTTGGATAGATACACCACCCAGTAGACCATGTTAAATGCTCCAAATGTAACAGGAAATAAAATGCGCGCATATTTGTCTATCTTACTGGTGCCAGAGTTGGAGACTGGAGGAGCAGGAGGAACTATAGCAGACGCCTTTACAGACACTCCCAAAGTATTAGCTGTGGTCTGAATCTGCTCCAGTCTAGATCCGAGTAAATGATGCATGGATGGAGATCCAGCTGTGGCATGCTGGGATATATATCCAGTTAAAATTGGGGTGGAGGGAGGAGCTGGAGGTGTAGCTCTTGCAGAAGCCAATGTTTCTGTTGCACTGGCACGACTGAAAGGGTTTGGACTTGATGCTGAAAGAGTG
>NW_005842002.1:2537574-2549608 GCF_000455745.1 Alligator sinensis
GTCAGAAGACCCCTGAGTTACAGTAGAAGGTTGGATGGAACTGTTTCCTGTGTCAGTTCGGTTCCCACCATCACCTTCCAACTGTACTGTGGCATTTGTTCTTTTCCTCACATTGGAATTGGCATCTGTATTCTGCAAAGTTTCAAGAAATAATATTAATCAATTTAATTTTAAAGCACTTGAACTGAAATAATGGAATCTTTTTAAACGAGACCTAATATAATAACAGTCATGAATATCGAAATTATCTTTGAGCTTAGTGATCAAAATACTGCATACTTATGAACCTGGATTTAACTGTATATAAAAAACTGTCAGCAAGAAAACTCCTATAAGGCTAGGTACAGGCATTCAAAAAGCCTGAGATGGAATCAATCTAAGTTATGCAGTTTTCGGTAAGCCGCACAGTTTAGATCAGTAGCAAGCAGAACACACATTTGGCCTGTGGTTGGGGAAGTTGTGGGGGAGGGGAGGAGCAAATCTTCTGCCATTTTTAAACCAGCCTCTGTGAGCCAAACTTCTGTTCTGTAATGGACTGGCTTCTGATCACTTATACCAGTAAAATTGTAATGTCTGTATCTGGCCATAGGCTGTGTGTGGCCATAATACTAACATAGCCATATCTAAAACTATCAGCAGAAAGTAACATCAATTCAAGTTGGCTACCTTACTGTAAGACTATGGATAAGCCTGCCTTCTAACCATTGTAAAAAAGGAGTGGGCTTGCCACTTGGGAGTGCACATTAGCTCTTACATTTGGATGCCCCAAAGGGGTTACAAGTTATCTGTGTCAGGCTAACTTGAATGAAATAGGGTTAAAATTGCAAGAACTTGCTACATGTCTATCACTACAGAAGCATGCAGCTGTAACAGTTACTTGGTATATCAATATAATTTGATATTGATACAATTGTTACTTCTGTCTATAACCTAAAGCTTGTTGTTTAAGTTTCCCTTTTGGGGGAGTAAGGGGAGCACAGTAATATTTTTAACTCTGGGATCAGATTCACTGGTGGGCTCTCACTGCTTTGACGACATAAAACAGCTCAAACCCAAACTTAAAAGAGTTAGTTTATAGTGCTTTGGTATCAATGATGTTGCATAAAGCACGGAATCTGGCCTGTTTTCTACTGGTGTTGTCATTACATTTTAAATATTTGTCCAGAAACAGTTGCCACATTGTGGCCTAAAGATACTGTAATACTGCACTCTCCTGGAGGCCATTGTGAGTGCTGGCAAATGCTGATGTTTCCTTGATGACAGCATTCCACCTTTCACAGCAACTTTAAAATGACATTTTGCAACAAGACAAAAAAATAATGATTTAAAATAACTGTTATTTGAAAGACAAATGGCTGTAAACTATTCTTTATCTATTCCGTGTGCCCTTTCATAGCACGGATTTCATCTTGGCAGCAGGTTGTAACTATTTTACATGAAACTGAATTTTGTTCAGTTCAAAACTGTCATTTTGTTGAAAACAGAAGAAAGCTAAAAGCTTGTACATCTCATTTCTTTTTAATAAAAATAAGCATTAAAATATCAAAAATATCTAGCATTGAAATCTTTAACCAAGTGAAATGTAAGTTCATATCCCTTCACCAAATAATTACAGTCAATTAATCTCTATGTTGTAATAAACAAAAGCAAACCACTAGCATTCTCATTTGTCAGCTAACAAAATCCAGCTAAAAGCACAGATAGAGCACTGAACTGAGATTGAGAAGCTGAAACAAGCAGTTCTACAGCAGATACAATAGATCGCTAAAATCATGTGACTATTTATTATCACTAAAAATGGACAAACTGCAGCAGAATCGATCATGAATGCCAATACCCTCATCCATGTCCATCCTAGTAGGGAAAGCAGGACTGCAGCATATTTTGTAGACTATGACCACCTTGAAAATGAACTACCAGTATATACTGCACTGCTCCTTACAAGGCACAAACATTAGCTAATGACAATATTTAATTAACAATCACATCAGCAGCTTTCTTATGGGTCTGGCCATGACACATGGTTGACTCTAACACTTCCCCACTATAAGGGATTGGAAGACTGAATGTATGATATGATGTTTTCAGGAAGAGGGAAACTATTTTTCACAGCAGCAAATAATAATTGTTTAGCTGCAGCCTGAATTGAAAGAAACTAGTCTGATTATTCACTTGAATAAGAGAACTGAATCCCCCTTTCTAGGTCAGATCAAAATTGACATCAGCCTAATATTCCAAAAATGGTGAACAAAACAACTCAATAATCCTTCAAAATGTGGGAGAGGATATTAAAGCAAAACCTTAAGCAAAAGTATAGTCCACAGTTATTAATGAAGAAGAAATACCATGGGATGAAAAGATCTGGGAGAATTGCTGGACAAGTTGTCAAAGTGTAAAGCTCTTTCTAAATAAAACAGCAAATTTGGAGCAATTTAAATTGGAGGAGACGTTGTTCCACCTAAAACTAAACATGCAGTGCTCACTCTAACAAATATATAACTTCCTTAAGAAGGGCATTGTTATTCAAATGGAAAAAAGTGGCTTTTTACCTGAGAGAAAAGCACTATTTTTAAATCTAAAGTTAGGCATTGCAATGGTCAGCATTATCTCTTTGTGCATCCAGCTCTAAGTGCCTTTAGAACCTAAAACTCAATGACTTTAATAAGATCTGGGCTTGAGGCCCAGGACTAGTTTTACAGGGATGGAGAGAAGGAACAAAGGAGGAACAAAAAGCAGTCTAACCAATTTCCACTAATGGGGGAGAGGGAGAAAAATGCAACCTCGTGCTGCTGAGCTCTTCCTGTTCTTTCTGCATTGAATCACATCCTCCACCAAAAAACGGAGCAAACACAAACAAACAAAATAAAAAAAACAAACCCTTTCTAGATTCTGGAGAGGAGGGACGGGGGAGAGCTGCACCTACCTATTGCATCGTATGTGATTACCTTTTCTTCCACAGGAGGCAGGAAAGTGAGGAAAGTTGCCAATCAGAGGGCGTTTCCTTCTTGACCCATCTGAAAATAGCTTGAAGGCTGCAGCTTCTTCTCTCATGGCCAAACTGCTTTCAGCAGAGGCCAAAATCCTGTTTCTAGCAGTAAAATTAGGAGATTTGGCAACACAGATATATGCAAAGCCTCAATTTATCTGAAGCTGCCCCACGCAGTATATGCCAGTTCAACTTTGATATATCTATCTGAGTCTCTATGGTTTTGAATCTCCCTTTTCTACTGCCAGTTGATAATCACCTTATTTATTTATTCCATATTGCTACGTCTTGAAATGAATGAATTTATTGTGTAAAAACAAGAAAAAATGATAGTTCCTGAAAAAACACTACTGTTGCCATCTGAAATAGAGACTATAAGTTACTATTCCTTATAGTACACTGGTGTGCAATGTGGCTACATTGAGATTGCATGATTGGGACCCATGAAAAACAAAGCCAGTTTTGAGATATCTACATTAAAATTAAAATAGCACATGTTTGAGTATAAATTTGTTATGACAATACTGTAGGTAATACCCTAGCAGCCTATAAACATACATCAACTGAAGGCCAGCAAAGCTTAAATAAATGGAAGTCACTAAAAAGTGTTGTGGGCGCAGCTACACAAGATGCTTTACTCAAGCTTACAGCACAGTCAGCATCACTATCTATAGGTGCAGATGCTTACTGTGCAATAATTTGCTCTAATTGCAAGTGCTGGCTATGAAACGTCAAAGCTTCGACAGTGTCTCTTGCACAAAAACGCAAGACAGTGACTGGGGCAAGACAGCTGTGGTAACAAGCCTGCCACAAAGAATATCAAACTTCGTTTATGGCTTGCAATCCATTAGGTGTAAGAGAGAGAGAGGAGCTTGTGGTATCCAATACCAGACCTATACCATAAAATAATAAAAGAGCAATGGTTCTTCTAAAAGGAAAATTGTTAGCAGAGACCTGACACTCATCACACGTCTCTCTCCAAGCTAAGAAAGCCAGAGAAAAAGGCTGCGCCAGTGTAACTAAAGAAGGCAAGGAAACTACATATACATTTCAATTGAACTAGCAACTAAAGAAGAAAAAAGACTAAATTTATTTTTCAAGCAAAGCCAGTAAAAGGTGCATTGAATACAGGTAGAATGTCCTGTACATGACATCTTCACACTTCCCAAAACAGGCATCCAATATCTAAGGTGTCACAAAAGGTCTCAACTATTCAATGTATGTCTGGAGTTTGGTAAATCACCTGTACAAGCTACTGCAAATTTGCTCCATTGGTAAACAAATACCCCCAAACAGGTTCAGTAACCAATGCCTCTAGGTATCCTGTTTGACCCCTCAAGGCCCATCACATTTAACTGCAGTGGCTGCAAAAAACACAAGCCTTCACACCTAAACAAATCCAAAAACAGGACCCAGGCAATTTAACAATGGTAATACGATAGTCACCCTTTTCCTCCCTGTTTTGTTTGGACTTAATCGGCCAACCATCAAGGAAAAATGCTTTGAAGCTATATAATTAAAACAGTATAAAAAGCAAGACAGAACCGCCAGCAAGGTGTGCAGCCCAGAAAAGATCAAGAAGCCACACTGCACCCAGTCCATGAGTGAGGGCTACAAGCTGGATCAGCCTCCCTGCCTCCATTGGTGAGAAAACACTTCTCCAGCTAAATATGTACTGGGACTTTCTGTAATAGCTCATTTTATATTGGGGAAGAGTCTTTTTCTGTCACTTAGTTTTGTAGCTTGCTTGTGATATTGTTATTAAAGCATTTCTGCTATTAATCAACTAAATGTTGTGTCGATTCTTAAAGCACTAGGTTTAAAAAAAACCACTTTTAAGTGCAACAGCAAGTAAATTTGCTACCTGCAAATACAAGTAGCAAATTTACTCGAGATTACTTGCTGTGCAGTAGTGCACATATAGAAGTCTGACTAGGAGCAAATGTGCTCCTGGTCATCTGGGCAGCAGGAAATTGCTCCCTGCCCCGGGAGCTGCCTGCTGTCCAGGTGAGCTCTGCCACCAGAACCAGAGCTTCACAATTGTGGCGCTGGGAGATCCTTATCTTCTAGCCTGAGCCTTGCAGTTGTGGGGCCCTGGCTGGGAGACCCTTAACAAAACAAGCAGGAAAAGGGTGACAATCATATTGTTAAATTGCCTGAGTCCTGTTTTGGGATTTGTTTAGATGTGAAGACGTGTTTTTTGCAGCCACTGCAGTTAAATGTGATGGGCCTTGAAGGGTCAAACAGGATACCTAGAGGCATTGGTTACCTGACCTGTCTTTGGGTGTTTGTTTATGAATGGGGAAAATTTGCAATAGCTTGTACCAGTGATGGTTTATTTACAAAACCCCAACTGCAGGCTCAGGTGATTGTGGAATACGGGCAGGGAGCTCCCTGCTGCTAGGGCAGGGGGGCATTGTACTCCCCTGGGCTCTGGTGGTAGAGCCCATCCCAGCAGCAAGCAGCTCTTGAGGGTAGGGAGCAATGTCCTAGCCCCTGCCAGGAAACAGCTGTCTCCTGGCCCCTGGGCTAGCACCCTGGGCTGCAGAGCCCCAATGCAGGGCCACAGGGAGCAGGAGTAATCTGCTGCTAGGAGCAGCATATCTGCTCCTGTATCCCTGCATGTGTAGAAGTGTGGTAGTTTGCTCTAGAGTAGTTTACCATAGAATAAACTGTTCCAAGATTATTTACACATGTAGATTATTTGTACATTATTTGCACACGGCTACCAAGTACGCCCCTGAAACATGGAAGATGACAAATTTTAGCCTATTTGGGATTTTAAAACTTCACTGCAAAACAACATGGAGGTTTTTTTGGTTTTTGGGTTTGGGGGTTTTTTACCTCCCTGCCTGCCATCTGACACCTCCAGGGAAGAAATTCTACCTGATCAACACATCAAAGAGCTACTCAACACAGCTCACAAAGACACTCTCATGGACCCAGAGGGACAGCCTTCCATCTTCAGCTCCCTCCGTGCAAAAATGAAGTTTATTTCCTACCTATGGCAACTTTTTTCCATCTTGTACCATCTACACTTTGCCCAGAGCCTGACAAAGGGACTTTGATCCCAAAAGCTTGCAGAAAAGGACAATTTTCTTGCCATTTTCCAGTTGGTTTAATAAAAGGTATCATTTTGGAACCAAGAGTTCTAGTTTTTCGTATGTCTTTTTGCACATGTAGACACACCCTGTGAAAACCAATGATTCCATGTTGCAGAATGGTTGATCCTAGGGTTCAAAGAAGTGGGATCTGTTTCTATTTAATGCACTACTCTGTTAGTTACTGGTTTGGGCTCTTTCTTGAGTGAAATTCACCTACAGTACAGAAAGCCAGTACATCATCTGTACAATGTCTTCAACCCTAAATGGTGTGAGAAGACAACTGAAGCCATTGCACAGCCATTCTCCTCCAAGTACCACAGAAACATTTTGCATGCTAGTCTTTATAGGTTAGTATGAGAAGCCATAACATGGCAGTCTAACATTTTGATCAGCAACAGCATAAATGCATCAGATCTAGAACCACATGTATAAAAGGCATAGCAGGGCCGCAGTCACCACTATCCCAGCACAGAGGCTGGGGGTGAGAATGTGGGGAGTGAGAATATGGGAAGCACAGATGCACTGGATTCAGGATGAGGTTTGGATTTTGCTTTGCCATTGCCTCTGCCCTCTACCAGCAGGGAATCTATTTATTTGAGTTTTATCCAGATGAAAAGAATTTTGTCCCTTATGAGTATTGTTCCGCATTCTCGGTTTGTATTTTTTTTTTTTAATTGGGAATTTTTGTGGGTTTATCTTTAAAACATAAAAACCAGGATGAAACTGGAGTAAAAGGAAGAAAGGGGGAAAAAATTGATTTAAGGTGGGGGGTGGGGAATGGCAATGGGGGAGGGAGGGAGTAAGGCTGGGACTAGGGAAAGGAAGGGGTACAGCACAGCCAATCAGCCGCTCCCAGGGCTGCAGCAGGGAGCAAAGCAGGGACAGCAGTCAGTGGGTGTGGGGTGCAAGGGCGCAGCTCTTGTTGCTACGTGCCCCACAGGAGGGCTGCAGGCTGGGGGTCTGTGCCAAGCTCTTCCTAGGGGACAAGAGCAGGCTGCCGCCCACCCCAAGCACCGGGAAGAGCCTCTTCCCGATGATCCAGGCGGGCGGCAGCCTCCTCTTGCTGCAGCCTGCTGCCACTGCAGGCTGGGGCCGGCGGCAGCATCAGGCTCTTCCCGGTGCTCATGGTGGGTGGCAGCACCGGAAAGCGGGGGGATGAGACACCCAACCCCAACCCTGGCACCTTCCACCCTACCTGGGGTTGCTGCCAGGAGTCCCACGGCCCCGGGCAGTGTCTCCAGCTGTGCAGGCCCATGCTGAGGACCCAGGTGCAGCCCCCTGCCACTGGGAGTGGGACCAGGCTCTCCCGCCAGCTCCCCCGCCCCCAGAGGGGCTCGGGGCTCATAGCTCCCAGCACCCAAGCACCCAGGGCAGGACTGAAGCTGGAGCTCCCAGGGTGCAGGTGGGATCCACCTACTCTGGGACGGGGTCAGAGCTCGGAGCCCTGAACCCCCAGGCAGCGGCTCCAGCCACCCTCCCACGGCCACCACCACCCTCTTGCCCTCCGTTCCACATTTGGCCACTTTTAGCTTAGCAGTACCAGGAATTTTTCAGTTCCAATCTCTGTTAAACAGCACAAGTGGGGAGTGGCCCAAACAGGGATTTGAACTGAAAAACAGGTGTAAATCAGTAAAAACCAAGTGACTTAAAAAAAAAATATCAGGGAATTTATCAGTGGGAAAAAAAAAAAACAAACCAAAATTCAATAAAAACCAAAAATGTGGAATACTACTCATGAGTTGCAGATCTTTGATCAATATGGGGAACAGGAGGCAACTCTGTCACAATTCATGCTTTTCACCTATTTTCATAGACTAGCTTGCTGCCAAGCCCTCTCCGTATATTGTGATTTCAGCTGCAATGGGGAAAACTGAGGCAACTGCCTCCAATACTTCCCTAGTGAGCTCAAGCAGGCAAGACGAGAACAGAGAGGAGCAGGAAGAAAAAAGAACTCTGTCTGTACCACCTTCAAATCAGCAGTGACATTAGCCTTTGTGCCCACCACCTACTGTCACTTGTAAGGCAAAAGGAGCTATAGGAGAATGAAAAATATGTATAGCTATGATGAGATGTTCACATACAAATGATTACAAATTGCATTTATAAAAACATAAAATAGATTACACTTAATTTCATAGTGTTACAGCAAGATATGGAATAACAGATCATGGAGTTTGATCCATGAACTACACCTGATGCTTCAAATCTGCTTGGAACAGCTCAAGTGTAATTAGAGGGGAGTCACATTAACTGCATCTAAAAGGACAGACAATTCAAGCTAACCTTATATCAATGGCATATGCAATGATATTCTCTCAGGTGCAGGTTTAGCAACACAGGGAAAAAGACAATGAAACCATTTAAACATAAGAAAGAATACCTGAGATCACTGAATTTAGAGAGACAGAGAAACAGGACTGGAAGTGACCTCCACAGATTATCTAGATCAACCCCATGCCTGAGACAGGATCATCCCTATCCAAACCATTCCATGCAGCCATAATCTAAACTCTATGTAAGACTACCATCAACCCTGACATAACATAGGCATAACACAGGTAAAGCAGGGGAACCAGGGCAGCCAATGTCCTGTTTCTATAAAATGTTGTTAATATACACTGAAGAGGTCATGGGTAAAGGGCCACTCCTCTCAGTACAGAGGAAAGCAATCCCCTCCCCCAGTCTGTCCCAATCTGACCATGGGGCAAAATTCCTATCATCCCCAACCAGTGGCTGTCCATCCTCTTCTTGAACACCTCCAGTGATGAAGAGTCCACCGCTTGCCTAGGCAGTCTATTCCACTGCCCCTCTATTCTAACAGTGAAGAGGCTTTTCTGGAAATCCAATATAAATTTACATTGCTGCAACTTCAAGCCATTGGTTCACATCCTCCTCTCTGCAGCAAGAGAGAAAAGGTACTTTTCCTGTCTCTTTAAAGTTATGGTAGTGTAAGAGTGATGTTGTAGCCATGATGGTCCATAAATTATATGAGAGGCAAGTTCTTAGGAAGGTCTGTCTATTGGACCAACTATGTAGTTGGGAGAAAGTCAGACAGGCTTTTAAATGTAAGACATTCTTTCTCAGGTCTGATATCAAATTGAGGGCTTATAGTCATCCTAGGATCGACTAATACAACCAAGACTCTCCTCTTCAGCCTTTCCAAATTATGACTTCTATATTTGTGGCAGAAATTCCCTAAGCACATACATTTGCTTTTTGTTCTGTTACATTTTATTGCATTTCTCTTTCTTCAGTCTAAGTTAGTCCTGTTCTTCTGGTGTGATATTCTAATTTGTGCTTGTAATGATAAGGTTTCCCTCCCAACTTTGTCATCAGCAAATATTATTAGCACACTCCTACATTTTGTGCCAATATGTTGGGAAGGAAAAGGGACCTCCTGCCCCTTTGCAGGCTAGAAGACATGGCCTGACACTCATTTATTTGGGTCCAGTTTATAAAGCCAGTATGAAGCATAGTCCTTTGTGGGTCAATCAGGCCCTAATACTCCTTCTCAAGTCACTGTATCTATAGAAGGATCCCCTCTAGAAATCTTTCTTACTAAGCTGTATGGCCTTCTTGTCTAGCAAGTGACTGAGCCAGCCAGCTTCCACCTAGCTCACTCCCAACCCTTGAGCGAATGCTTTTCTCACTCTCTTTTATTTGTGGTTCCAAACAGTTGGTGTCTTGATTGTGTAGCTGCTAACTGTTTCCTCACTAGCTCCAAGATAGGTCTATCAACTCTTATCATGGATATCACTTCTCCAAACAGTAGGACAAGTGTTCTTGTGGAAGCCACCTTCCCCCTCCACATTCATGTTGGTATCCTGTTCTGTATTCACTGAAAGTGAGTACAGATGCAGAATAAGATTACAGCCCATTATCTACATATTTACATCTGATGGTATGCAGCTTCATCAGTGGCATATGGCCCATCAGCTTGAACTGATTTCATAGTAGATAATAGGGGGAGGTACCTACTGCTCACTTCACTGCCATGCACTACTTCTTGATATTAGCATAAGACTCTCCCACAGAATAGCTTTCTACTCAAATGTAACACCAGACATTCCTTGCTCTTGTATTTCTGGGGTAGGACTGTACAGCTAGTTCTGAAGGATCTATCTGCAGGATGGACAGGAAATCCTGTGCTTTTAGCTCTGGTTGATTACTCAGGACTTCTTTGGTTCTCTGAAATGTCATCTTGAGTATTTCTGAAGTGTCTGAGCATCTGTTTTAGATTTTTGGGTAAACCTCTCAATCAAGGCAGTACACAGACACATTTTTAATATGTAACAGGGCACAGACGCTTTCATTAGAAGTCCCTTGATCAGCTCTAATTTCCTTGTAGGAGCCCTCTCAGATGAACAGCTTTGGTAATACAACAGGTGCTGTTATTGAGTAAAGCAGTATTGGGAAGTGCACTGCCTAGTCTGCCACCACCAGTATACATTTGTCTAAAGTTGAGTGTTTCTTGATAAGCTTCATTATGTCCATCACAATCCACTTGAAATGGGTCTCTCAGAGGCAAGGGTACCAAATACACTGGCAAGATCTTCAGGTTGGTAGGTGATACAGAATTCACAAACCTCACAGACATCATGATCTACAGTTGCAAGAATAACAGAGGCAGTAACCATGAATATCTACTCTGTCCTAGGGTGTCCTGCAATCAGCACTTTGTGATTTAAACTCAATAATTCCTTCCCAAAGGCACTTACCGGTCTTCTGACAGCTTGAAGAGAGCAAGTCACTTATTCAAATTTGATCCAATTGTCTTATCATCCACTCATACCAAGCATTCTTTGTATATATGACATAAATTGGAGTTGCTGTGAAAAGATGCCTTAAGACTCGAGTAGTGCAACTTTTCTGATCCTGCTCCACTGGGCCAGTGGTCTCCCTGAGGGAACTTTAGTATAGTTCAGCAATAGCCAGTTCCTCTCTAGGATTTCTGCCCAATAGCTCTGGTTGTTCCAAACTTCTGTCTTCTTGGTCCATCAGCCACCATTCCTGCCTACTTCCTAATATCTCATCTAACATTTGCAGAAAAAACTCTCACTAGGAAAATAGTAAAGCACTGGAACAGGTTACCCAGAGAGGCTGTGGAATCTCCATTCTCAGAGGTTTTTAAGACCCAGCTGGTCAAAGCCTTGGTTGGGATGATATAGGTAAGGATGGTCCTGCTTGGAGCATGGGGATTCACTAGATGACCTCCTGAGGTCCCTTCCAATCCTAACTTCCTATGATTTTACCATTAAAAAAAAAAAAAATCACCATCAAAATGGTTCCTCTAGTTCCTCATCTTGGTTCACATTTCTGCCTTCTGACTTTAACAGTATTAGCAACAAATCAGAGATGCCAAGCCAGTCACTTTCTAGTATGACAGCAAGTTTTTTGCCATATTAGCTATCATAAAGTTTATCTGACTGCCTGTTGTCACTGGGTGTGACACAAAGGTAATCATTCAACTATGTTGCTACAGAAGGGCCAATTATTTCTGACACTGTTCCTCAGATACCATAAGATTTTTCCTCATGAGTGTCTGCATATATCGTGAGTCTAGCAACATGTAAACTAAAGCCTCCCATTCTTACTCATCTCTATTTTCCCATTCACTGCTTTGGTACCTAATGAAGAACAATGGGTTTTGCAAGGTATCAAGGCATCTTGGCATTGGGTGCTATGAAACCTATGTGCCTTTGTAGATCAAGCCCCGGTACTCCTTCCTAGAATCCTACTAATAACACAATCCAAAATTACATGGAACTGTGCAATTTATGACTTTAGTTCCCACAGCAGAATATGGTATGATTAGAAGGTGAGATGTTGAAGAAAGAAGAAAAATGTAACAAAAATAATATTTTTTCCCCTAGGATTTCTAAGAAAAAACCAAAAATAAAAATTTGAGCAGAACACTATTACCCACAGGCCACATACACTCTTT
>NW_005842002.1:2549639-2555338 GCF_000455745.1 Alligator sinensis
CCCAACAATAAAGACCTCCAAAGTTGGGGTGCATGTCTCAAATGGAGAAGCTGATTTCTGTCTGGAATAGAAACACAGGGCACAAAAGGCTCCTGCTGCTTTTCCTTTTCTCCCCTCATTGGCTGCATGGAGGTAGGGACAGAGTCTAGTCTTCAGGGACAATTGTATTTTTAAGCCGTTCACAGCTGAATTGAAACAAGCACAGAGCATAATCTTCAGCTCATTCACCTTCCCTTTCCTGCTCAGGCAGAAGCAGCCAATACAGCTGTGAAAGAGTTAGAACTGTAGCTTTTGCCTAAGCAGAAAAGGGAAGGCAAGCAACCTAAAGGTTAGGAGCAGGGACAGAGCTGTTCAGCCATAACTATATAAAAATATATTTCTTTATTCTGCCTTCCCAAAAACAAAATGTGTGCCTTATTTGGCACTTAAAATCCTCTGTAAGAGGATCTTAATAAGAGATTCCCTTGAAAATTCCTGGAATCAACCCCCTGGATAGTAAAAATCATGGATTAAATATAGACATTGGATTTATGACACATTATAACTTGCCTGACATCTGACTCCCCAGGTATCTCTCCACTTTCATCCCCCTTCTCTCTCTTCCCCCCCCCCCCCCCCCTCCTCCTCCCCCTTTCCCCCCCCCCTTTCACTCTGTCTCTCACTCATTGACTCCTCAATCTACATTTGCACTGACTACCTGCCTTGTATGCATACCAGCCCAGCCTCTGGCTTCTTTACTTTTCATTCCATCCAGGAAGAGCACACATCAACTGCTGAAACTTCCTTAGCCTGACGAAGCGTTTTTTAAAACCGGAAGCTTGCTTAATAATTGTTTTCCAACTATTTAAGTTCGTCTAATAAAAGATATCAGATTCACCCAAAGAACCTTGTCTGCCTATGTCCTTAGACCAACACGGCTACAACCTACACCCCTAGAACAAATATCATTCCCTTCTCTTTTCAAGCAGAGCATACACAATTGACAATAAATACAATGATATATTGTACACCATTAGCATATTGTCATATGTTGGTAATACAAGCAAAATAGTCTAATATTTTATTTTTTTGGTCAAGTTAAGGACTATGGGGGCTCAGGGGAAGTTTCCAAGTTTTCACATTAGACATATAGCTATTATGGCTTACAAACCTTGTTAAATATTGAATAGTTTAAATAGACATATAAAAACTAGTGGTCTCTGGGTTGGTTTTTGGGATAGATCTGTCACACTGTTTTCTTGGTGTATTCTTTCTAGAACAGAGAAGACGTGTGTGTGTATACACACAGAATATATATCTATATTAGACATGCGCACATGCACACATGTATGTATCCTCTAATCTAGAAAGAATACACCAAGAAAACAGAGTGACAAATCTGTCCCAAAAATCAACCTAGAGACCACTAGTTTTTCCATAACATAAATTTATCTTTTCTGTATTGTTTGTTTACTGTTGTTGATGGTGAATACAGCAACAGCTCGGCCAGGCCTACACATAAAATCTTTATGACTGAATTAAAATAACAGTGCATCTTGCACAAAAATGCGACGTGGCAGCTGGGACCATATAAAATAGAGCAACCCCAATTGGATTTATTCTCTATGCTAGATTATGTCAAATCAAGAAAATGGTCAACAGGGAACTGACAAGCTCATCACGTGTGTGCATGTCTCAAAAGCCAGTAAAGGCAAGGAAGCTACATATGCATTTCAACTGACCAAGCAGCTAAAGAAAACAAAAGGCTAAATATGCATCTCAAGAGAAACTTGTAAAAGATACAGAAAAGATGCCCTGTGTGTGACAAACACTTCTCCCAACAAACATCCTAATGTATAGGGTGTTAAAAATGTCTGAACCATTCAATGCATGTCTGGAGCTAGAAAACAAACCACCACCTGTACAAGCTACTGCAAATGTGCCCCATTGATATACAAGACAGGTTTGGTGACACCTCTAAGTATCCTGTCCAACTGCTCAGGCTCATCACCTGTAAATTGACCTACAATTTTGCAGGGTCTGCAGGAATGTACAAGTCTTGACACCTAGACTATTCAGAACAGCACCCAGGCAACTAACAGTTATGATATAATGATCAACCTTTTTCCTCCCTGTTTGTTTGGACTCTAATTGGCCAACTATCAAGGAAAAATGCTTTGAAATTATACAATTAAACAGTATAAGAAGTAACAGAATCTGCCAGCGAAGTGTGCGCTCCAGGAGAAGCAGAGAGAGATCACTGCTACATCACACCCAGCTTAACCAGCAACAGATCCTGCTTGGTGAAAGCTGCGAGACTGGACCAGCTTTCTTTGCTGGTATTGGTGAGAGAACACTATTGGTGCTAATTATGCACTAGGACTTCGTGGAGCAGCTCATTCTATTTTGGGAAGGAGTCTTCTTTTATTTGGTTTCATTAGCTTGCTTGTGGTATTGTTATTCAAGCTTTCCTGCTATTGATAAACGGGGTGTTGTGTCAATTCTTGGGGCAGTAGGTTTAAAAACCTGCTTTCTAAGTGCAACACTGTCACACTAAAATGATATTCAAATATGAGTCTATCTAACCTATTCAATATTTAATAAGGTTTGTAAGCTATAACAGCTATTTGTCTAAAGTGCAAACTTGGAAGCTTCCCCTGATCCCCCATAGTCCTTAACTTGACCAAAAAAATAAGATATTACACTGTTTTGCTTGTATTACCAGCATATGACAAGATAGAGCCAATTTTGCACTTCGCTGAAGTCAAATTGCAAATTTAGCATGAACTGAAGCAATGTGGAGTTGTTGAGCTCAGATGCACAGCAACTGGATCATCAGCATATTGATACACTGTACCAGACTGATAAACTTTAGTCACATCATTATAACACAAGAAAAATAAGCAGCAATCCCTTTACATGTTCCTTCTGATAAAGACTCATCTATAATCTATAGAAACAAGCAACTAGATCATTTGAAATATTGCATAATAAATGCCTTATACAAATCATAGGAAGTGCAGTGTTAGGCTAGCAATATTGCAGAAACGCTTATAGTAATTACTGTACATGAAATTATGGAACCACTATCAGTGTTTACAAAGCTAAACACTGAGGCTCGTGCACAAGTTTTCTTCAAGTTGTGGTGCAGTAGTACATCTCTTACTGCAAGTGCCCTTCCAAGGTTTGGTTTCAGTTTTGCTGGCAAAACTGCAAGTGGGTTCACACTCAGCTTTCCTGTTTGAACCCTTTCGTTCTGCTAGCAGAGCAATGGCTGGAGGCTTCTGCTACCACGGGGGAGCTGGGAGTAATCATGTGTTGATTTGCCCATCCTTTTTGTTGGCAACTGAGGCCCCTTTAACAGCTGGTGCCTCCCAGGGTACATTATGCATCCTGCCAGTATAGCTGCTGTAGTGGCTCCTGCTGGAGCTGTGCAAAGTTGCCAGAAACTACAAGGTAGGGATGCACTCCAGTGGGTTCCTTCTGTGGGGGCAGCTGTCTGCTGGCAAACGACTTGTGAGGCAGACAAGCCTCAGATCTCAAGAAAGAATTCAGCAAATTTTCTTGCAGAACATGAGTGTTCTACATAGCAGCTTTAAACCATTCTCTTTAACGTAAAATTGCTTTCCAAGTTTATATGTGGAGTCAGTTCTGTTGGGATTTGAATCCAAAATAACTCCACTATTAGTTAATCTAATGAAGAATTCAAGATACTGTAGTGCTTACATCCAATTCGTAGGATTTCTTTCACCAACTGCTGATAAGCAGGGATGTGTTAAGTCTTGGGTCAGATATATGAACTATAATTCACAGATACTCCAGGCAGCTTCAGCATTCCTTTGAATTGAGTAAGCCATGGCAGCACTTCAGTAACCCAGAGACTGACACAACACTTTAGCGCTGCTTTCACAGCCTCCTTTCCCTATAAACACAACTAGAGCAGCCTCATAAAAAGGTCCCAGGGCTGCTTTCATAGCATTTGTGCACTACAAGGAAGTCTTCCTTGCCACAGAGGAGCAGGATTTTGCTCAGATCCTTAACCATCTATTTATGACACTAACCTTCATTCCCTACAGTATTCAGATTCAGATCAGAAACATGAGACCATGACTGTAGAATAAACAGGCTCTCTTGCTGTAGGGCTAAATACACAAAGGAGTTAGGGTTGCAAGACTCAGCACTGTAGCACTTAATTAGCTGATGCTTTGCTACCTGGTGCGATCTTCAGCTCCAATTTGGATATCCAGGTTCCCTATACAACGTGAAACAGCCAAACAGTGGAGTAGTTAGGATACCTGTGCAAGGAGTGGGAGACCTTGATTTTAGGCCTTCTTCAGCCTGAAACCCAAGGAGGTTCCCTAACCATAAAAGCTGTTGGCTGGCCTGGTCAGCTACCCATCCTGTAGAAGCTAGCCCACTACCATCCTGCCAGGACTGAGGTTCCAAACTAGGTGGCAGTGCTTAGTCAGTGTGAGTATACCACCCCCAACTCCCATAGACACTAGGTGCCTCAGGAATTTAGGAATCTATAAAGTTAGACAGCAGCAGGACAGGGGATTTGAGGATCTCAGATATGTCTGTACTTCCACAATGCTCTTGAGAGGAAGCAAACAGGTCCCACCTTCAACTCTCCCACTCTGCATCCGACAAATCCAGAAGTGGGACAGTGAAGCTGGTCTGAGAAACACCCCTTGCAAAAGACACTGCCATTCTTGAACTCGCTGGAGGCAGAGACCTTGAGAGAGGCAGCAGACAAGGGAAGAGGGGAAACCCCCAGGGCTGATGCATTACATTGTTTCCATGAGCAGGTGGGCAGGCCAATGTTTCTCAGTAGCAATCTCCTGCTCTAGATACAGACAGTCAAAAAGCTCAAGGCCTAACTGATTCAGTCTTTGCAGGTTAGTCTAAACTGCAGAGATTAAATTGAGAGACAACTGGACACGCATTGACTTTTGATTCAGGAAGTTCAGCCACAGGCCTGCAGTGGCTCAGGCCAGAAGCCAGGGGATATTAGAGCATGGCTCTCTGGCACATAGTCAGCATGGGCTGTGTATTTACTTGCACTTCTTGCTGCCCCCAAGGCCTTTGGGATTTGTGGTCCAGAATCACAGAAGCAGAACTCTGCAGGGTTGCTCATCATTTCCTCTTCCCGCTTCCAGGTTCCTCTGTAGTGTAGCCCACAGTCACAGCTAGCAGTAACTTTCAGTAAGTTTAGCAGGACAGGGCAGCTCTGTACTCAGGGGAAGAGAGATTTAACTAGAGGAAGGGGGGTTTAACCCCCCACTCCCTGGCCCCAGACCTCAACTGGGATTTGGTGGAGGTCACGGGTGAATGGTGCCACAACGGAGCTGTGTTGGCTCCTCTGCTCCACTTACCTTAGGGGGATCAGCTGCTGCTGCCCCCACTGCTGCCTCTGCTACCGCCACTGCTGTTCAGGTGAGGGGGCACATATGTGAGCAGAGACCCACATATGCCCAGTCTGCTCCTCTCCTCTCTGCCTTCAGCACCAAAAAGTAAACCCAAATCTACATTTTTCCATGATTAAAATGAAACACCACTTTTATATATGTGTGTGTATACACACACACACACAAAAGCCAACTGCCTATCAAGAATGACGGACAGGGGGTATGAGTGGGGCCACAGGCCTGCATCCAACTCCCCCCCTCCCCCCAATCAGGGCTGGGCCTGCTCCCCCTTTTCCCCACTCCATGCAGGGC
>NW_005842002.1:2555354-2572628 GCF_000455745.1 Alligator sinensis
CCCACTGCTATTTCCAGGCCGTACTGGGCCCAGCCCACCACCCCTCCCCCCCATGCCCTCAATTTTGGGGCCAGGCTGGATGTGACATGCCCCCCCACTCTCCCACTGTTGTTGTGGGGCTGCCGCCAGGCCTGCCCCCACCTTCTCCACCGCCATTTCAGGGCCGGGCCAGCCAGGGCCGCTCCCCCACCATCCTCTGTTTCAGAGCTGGGCCAGGCCCAGTGGGTGTCCCCACCCTCCCTGCCACCATTTCAGGGTCGGCCCGCTCCTCCTACCCCCATCCTGCCCCGTGTTGGCCTGGATCTGCTGCTCCCCGCCTCCCACCATTGCAGTGGGCTGGCTTCTCCTCCACAAATTCGGGCCTGGTCCTCCCCTCTCCCCACCACTTTAGTGTCAGCCTAGGCCCGCTGTTCCTCCCCGCATGTCGGGAGGGAGCAGCGTGGGAAACAGAGATGGGGCAAGGCCAGCAGCGCTGGCCTCAGCCCTCCCTTTCCATATTCACCACCTGCAGGGAGCAGGGGGCAAGGCCAGTGCTACTGAGGGGGTGAGGCCAGCTCTGCTGGCCTCACTGCCCCACCCCATACCCTGTGTCCCCACCATCATGGCGGCGCTCTGCCGTGCCACCACCTCCTGTCCGAATGCTGTATTCACACTGTGATTGGCTGTTTCTGTCAGCTAATCAGAGTGTTAATAAAGCGTTATAGACAGACAGATTGTGGCTTTTATAATATTTGAATATTAGTATTGTTTCATTTAAAATCCCAGAAAAATGTGGATTTGGGGTTACTTTTTTTTAAACCAAAAATTGGGGATTTTTTAAAAAGCCAGGATCCCTGCTGACTTAAACCAGTTTATGTGTAACTTCTGTCCCTAGCCTTAAAGTACCACAGAAACATCAGAGACATGCTGGATTTAGCTGCTTAACTTCTGATCCTGACTGTTTTAAAAGAGAAACGATACAGCAATCTAAACCTGAAGAAGGTTCTGTGGTTATTTGGAGGTATTTTAACTGTTTAGAAAAAACAGTGAGCTCTAGAATCGAGAAGCATTGCACAAGCATAGAAGAAGTGAATGCTCAATAGACATATCTGTGCCTCAACAATAATTCTGTAGGACCAGAATTAGAGTCCATATTCATCTGTGGTAGTGTTACTAAATTCTTCAATAAGGTAAAGTAAAATTAGTGTACAAGAAAATCTGTAAGCCTCTAGCTGTGACAGTTATAAACATCACATCTCCAAAATTAGGGAGAAGAAAAACTTAATTACTGATGCAAAGTATGAATGTATAAGCTGGAAGATTTACCATGGCAAAAGGATGTGTCACACGCTTTTTAACTACCACAAAAAAAGCCTTATCATTAGACCACTGTTGAAGTACTTTTCCATTAAAGGTCCTTTCCACAAGTTCTTTTCTTTATTTTTTCCATTTCTTTTTCCTAGCAAAGCAGTGGTTTCCAGAAGGATACTAAGCTTGCCAAATGGCATGTGATCTGACATTTGCCAGAGAGGCAACATGTTGTCCTCAATGTAAATCACACTTGGCTCCTCTCTTTACTGTGCATTGTTCATTTGTCCTCCATATTTTTGCAACTGCAAGCTGACTGAAAACCAAAAATCCTTTCTGATCCTATGCATACTGTTTTGCCATAGTGCCGTGCCATTTCCACACATAAAGGCTAGGGAAATAAGTTACAAATAAACTGGTTTAAGTTACCAGAAACTGGTTTAAACCTGTAACAAAACACATTAAAGATAAACCTGGTTGAACGTTGTAACAGACTTAACTGATCTGGGTCAAACCAGTTTATGAAACTTCTGTCCCAGACCTCTTCCTGGTAAAGTTAAATCAGAGTTCCCCAGCATCCCAGCATGTTTTGCAGCCCTGGGCTAGGCTATGCAGTCTGCTCCAGAAAGCAGGGCTGGTCCTGCTCCTCTCATCCCTAGCTGGCAATGGCAATGTGTGGCGATGTGCTGAGAGCACTGGTGCACCCCCTGACAGGCTGCGCTCCCCGATTAGGCGATGGGCAGGGGAGGCAGGCTGCAGCACTGGTACCTCCCCTGTGAGTGCCAGCTGGGGAGTGGGAGCACCAGATGAAGTGCTGTGGCCACTTCCTGTTTGGCACAATTGGCCGTGGGGGGACCCCTCCCCCTCCCCGGTCAGCGAGATTGGCCACGGGGGACCTCCTCCTTGGTCGGTGAGATTGGGCATGGGGAGACCCATCCTGGTCACTGACTGGTCGCTGGGGGGGGGGCACGGGAGGGGTGCCCTCCCTCCTGGTAAACCCTGGCTGGAGTCTGGGGCTAGGAAAGGGGTGTTAAACTCCCTTTCCCCCACTCAAACTTACTGTTGGCTGCGACTATGGACTACAAATCCTAGAGCAGGGGTGGGCAAAATGCGGCCTGGGGGCCAGATGCAGCACGCCAGGCCATTCTATCTGGCCCGTGGGCCCCCTAAAATATTTAGAAAATTAATATTTATCTGCCCTGGGCTGCCTGTCATGCAGCCCTCAATGGCTTGCTAAAACTCAGTAAGCGGCCCTCTGCCCAAAATAATTGCCCAACCCTGTCCTAGAGGCATCTAGAAGCAGGAAGAGTCCTGAGGGCAGCAGGAAGAGTAAGCAAACACAGACCATACTGGCTATGTGCCAGAGAGCCGAGCTCTAGCACCTCCCCCCGGCTTCTGGCCTGAGCCACTGCAGGCATGTGGCTGTGTTTCCTGGTGTCTGTTCACTTCTGTTTCAGTTTAATCTGTGCAGCTTAAACTAACCTGCAAAGACTGAATCAATTCAGCTTCAGGCTTTTTGACAGTCTGTACTTAGCCAAAAACTTTGAACAGAAAATAAATCTCTCACAATTATGATCCAGTGCCAAGGAAGACGTACATTCAGTGGAGATGTAGCTCAGATTTTGTTTTGTCTAATCCTGCACTGGGAAGTGGTTTAGAGTAAAAGCTATACTTGCCCCAAGGAACAATGAATTCCAGTTCTCATGTTAGTAACTCAGATAGGAATGAGTTCCCTAATAATAAATGGATTTGGAAACTGAATAATTTAAAATTATTTTCTGGACAGAAAAAAAGGTTAGAAAGAAAAGTCTTCAAATAATCACCAGTAATTGCAGATATTCCATTGTGTCAAATAACCCCTTCTATTTATGCAGTATTTAGGGACAAGATGAAAAAGGAAAAGAAAAGAAAAAAATAATGTAATGTAGACAATGCCAGAGTTTAAGACTCAGGAAATGGAACTGAGCATGGTTTTCTATGCAAGATCTGATTGTCTAGTTCTCCTCTACTGTGGGACTATTTCCAGTGGCATATTTAAAGGATGAGAAAAAGAAAGGATTTCCTGCTCTTCTGTGACCTGAAGCTTCTTTAAATTCCTCAAAGTGCCTTTAAAAGCACACAGGCCCACGCTATGGACTTTTTAGCTTCTCATGGTTTATTTCCTTCCATGTCCATCCTCCTAGAATATAAATTCAGCTAAAAACCTTACAATCAGATAGAAAAAGAACTGCTTTACAGCTTGGGTGACAGGCTCACCTGGAATCAAACTTACTGTTCTTAATTTTCTTATGTTTTTGAAGAAAAACAAGCTTTTTAAAAGGAGGGCTGATATTTATTTAAAAAAAAAAAAAAATGCCACTCCTTCTATTGAGAAATTTAGTCTCATCTAGTGTATTTAAGTATTACGGTATATTAGTTGACTATTTTCATTATTTAATTTAATTTCAAATTAGAAAGAGACAAAAAAGTTCCAGTAAATCAGTGCAACTTGCTTTGTGTAACTAACATTGAATAGAAAAACAATCTAATACCTCCTGGATACCATGATGAAAGTTGTGGTATTTTTCCTTTTAGTGTGCCTTTATTTCTCTCTTCTCCCTGTTTCCACCAACTCTGATCCACCACCCCAACAGAGGAAGGCACATACATGCATAAAATATGTACTTAAGGTTTTTCTGAAAAGGGCTTTAAACAACATACGGGCTAAATACAGACAGTCAAAAAGTCTATGGATTTATTGATTCAGTCTTTGTAGGTTAGTTTAAGCTGCAAAGATTGAACCAATATGCAAATGAACAGACATGCACTTTTGATTCAGAAAATGCACCCATGTGCCTGCAGTGGCTCAAGCCAGAAGCCAGGGGGCTCCAGAACATCACTCTCTGGCTTGTAGCCAGAATGAGGTCTGTTTGCTTCCTCTCCCTGCTCCCCACAAGGTCTCTGGAATTTGCAGTCCAGAATCACAGCAGGACTCTACAGGGCTGCTCATCACTCCCTCTTACTGCTTCTAGGTACCTATGGGATTTGTAGTCTAGTCACAACCAGCACTAAACAACCACAGCTCTGTACTTGGGGGAAGGGAAGTTTAACCCCCCTCCCTAGCCCCAGACCTTAGCAGGGGTTTGCCTAGTGAGGCCAATGAGCCAGCCAGTGAAGTCAGTGAGCCAGCCCTCTCTGCTCCAGCAAGGGAGCAGAGGGGCAGGGCCAGCCCTGCCCTCCAGAGCAGACAGCCCAGCCCAGGCTACAGCTGCAAAATGCTGGGATGCTAGGTGGGGGACTCTGATTTAACCTGAACCAGGAAAGGGTCTGGAACAGAAGTTTCATAAACTGGTTTGACCTAAATCAGTTTAGTCTGATTCTACATTCAACCAGATTTATTTTAAACCAGTTTCAGCCACTTTGAAACTGGTTTATGTGCACTGAACTTCTAGTCTGTTAGAGGTTTAAACTAGTTTCTGATCACTTAAACCAGTTTATGTGTAACTTCTGTCCCTAGCCATGGTGATTCAAGCATAGATAGAAAATAAAGTAAGACCCTATGTAAAGACTATTTAAGTAAAATGGAAAGGCTTTCAATGACTTCAGCAACCAAAATAAATAATGACTTCTAGCTTGCAATCATATTCATTCCTCACATTACTTCCTGAAGGTGAGAGAAGCTATCAAACTACTATTTTTTCTAGTAGGGTTTTGCAGCAAGGAAACACTCTAGAAGGACTTCCTATTTATGTGAGTCAGGTGCTGAAACAGAACTCCAAGTTTTCCAGTTTGCAGAAAGAATGCATTTCTACATTCAATTTTGAAGTCAAACTGTGTTTGCTTTAATGACATAAACACCCCAATTATCCTCCTAGGCCAGATGTGTTGTTCATACAGCAAAATGATATGATTAGAATGTATGCTTGCAAACCTGTTCTAGATAATCTAGCTAGCATGGGTAACAACAGCAGGGAAGACATGGTATATGAGGCCACATTCTGATTCCATTCACCTGAGATGTAAATCCACAGTAAACCCATGAAATTAGCATGTGCTAGCAACAACAGTAAACACCCAGGATCTCTAGAGAGTTTGTATTGTTTGCTAGCACATACTAAGGTCCAGGTCACCACATTTTCACTACCATTGTTTCTTATGCTAGATTTAAATAATATAGGTATGTTGGCACATACTACAATCACTCTTTCATTTTGCTGAAGGGCTTTTAGTTTTGAAAGGGCTTATCCCATTCCTCCATTCTAAGGCCACAAACATTGTAGGCCTAGGTCTGTGTCCCTTCCTCTGTGCCCTCTCACCCCCAAAATAAAAGGGAGGGGTTTAACCAGAGACAGGCGTAAAAGGCAACATGCATCCTCCATCTAGAAATCCAATAATGATGTATATCTACCCTCTGACTTCGTAATTCAGTGGGTTTACTCTGCACTTACACCAGAGAAGAGTAATTCCAAATGTGACTTCTAATACTTGCTTTCTACCACGCAGGAATCATTCTGTTTACTGTTCAAGAGGAATGCTTTGGGATTTTTCTTCTGTTGCTACCTATAAAAATGTCATCCACATGTGTCAATTACCTAAGTTCCTGGAGAGCAACCTTAGAGTTATCAAAATTGATTCAGATCATTCAGAATGATGTAGCTCATGTGAAGCATGAAAAAACTGCCTTTAAAATACATGTGATGCTTGCCTTGTAGGCCTCAGTCTGCCCCAGTTAACACATAGACTTAACTTGATACTACTGGTTAATGAGACTGCTTGCAGCATGTCAAGCCAAACACAAGCACAGGTCCATGCAAGACCACAACCTTAGTTTAATTAATAGTGACATTTAGGAAGAATTTTTTCAGCAACAGAAAATCACTTCACCTGGACTTTATCTTTACCTATGCAAATAATCAGTATGAACACTGAATCACTACAAACGTAATCAAGTCATTGTCACTACTGTATATTTCAAATAGAATTTAGTATGAAACATGCCAGTCATTTTCAATCCACAACTCTTTGCAACCTACTCAAAAGTGCTGCTAGCACATTATTACTGTAAATTACTGACTTTGGAAATGCTGACTAATGAAACTAGTGACAGAAAATTGTTGACATGTCAAAGTAATTATTCACAAAGAACCGCAACCTTTCTTTTTTGGTTTGATCATTTCTGTGCATGTATGCACCACACTTTGCTAGAGACCAGTGCCTCTCACTTGGTTGCTATGTCACTGTTTGGCTTTTTTTCTTTACACTTTAGGCCAGTGGTCACCAACCGGTTGATCAGGAGCCTCTTGAAGTCAATCCTAGGCTGTGGGGGCTGACCCCCCAGCTCAGCAGGTCAGTGGGCAAATGCAATGGGGCTCGGGGTGCAAAGCACAGTCCTCCACGGAAGGGGGGGCATGTGGCCCCCAAATGCAGGGCAGCACTGACAGCTGCAGCAGCTCTGATGTACGGAGTGGAACTCAGGTCGCCGAGTGCAATGCAGGCCAGACCCGGCAGGAACAACCCAGTGCAGCTTTCCCCAGATCCGGGGACATGCATCCCGCTCCCTGTGTGCTCCTGGGCTGCGTGCTCCCCCTCCCCATGCCCTCCAGATGAGTCTCTCATGGCTCTGTCTCTAGCCCCGCCCCAGCTGTGCAGGGCTTGCTCCTCCCTCACCTCGTTGGGGCGGGGAGGCAGATTGAGGCCCCAGCTGTGAGGGAGGGAGGGAGGGAGGGAGTGGAGCTAGGGCTGGGGCCTCGATCTGTCCTGCGCCCCCGTAGCCCTCCCCTGCCCCCCCAGATTTACCTGCTGGGGGGGTGAGGGGGGTTGATCTTCAGTTCCTTAGTTCCTTTTAAATTCCAAAAGTGATCTCCAACCTAAAAAGGTTGGAGACCACTACTTTAGGCAATGGGGATAGGGATTAGCTACAACAGGTCAGAAAAAATGTTACTACACTTCGAAATTGAAACATTGGTCCACTTCTAGTGCTATTTAAGTCATACAAGTGACACTGACTTTGCAGCCAAGTAAGGGAATCAGAGAGTACTGGAACACCTCAGACTTGTTTGTGATTTATCTTGGCCTTGAATAGGGTTAGGCAAAACTCAGTAGGTCTGCTTGCCTACTTACTCCTTTTTTGAATTGGAAAAATGGGAAACAGACTGCCTCTACTTGATGGCTGGAGCAGCTGAAACAGGGGGAGGTGGCACTAATAGCATACTGTCAATACAGAAGCAAAGTAAAAGCAAGGATGAAAGTGATAGTTATGAGTTCATATCCATTACCTTCTAGGGCTGGACACTTATGCATTAAGGTGGGGCAGCTTATGCATTTCGCTTTGCTCAAGGCTATGCCTAAAGTCACAGGGAGAATCATGACTATTAAATCCAAAGGCAAAACTTAAATCCTGGCTTTAATAGGGCCAGGACTTAATCCATAATCTAAATCTGAATTAGCAATAATGAGAGGGCCTCTGCTATGCAGTTAGGTCTGGATATTGAATGACTGAAACCAATAGGAAGGGCACTTGATAACCAAAAGCTTGTCCAACAGCTCTCCCAACTACATAGTCGGTCCAATAAAAGATATCACAGAAAAATAAAATGATAAAATAATAAAAGATATCTTTGCCTCTTGTATATTTCCTGGACAATCACAGCTACAACAACACTCGAACTCTATTACAACATGGAAGATACCAAAATTTGCCACTTGCAATGGAAAAAAAAAAAAACAAAATCAAAACAGGGTGCCATCCTGGAGGCATTTGAGAATGGCTGCACTCCTGTAGCACTCTCTAGCCCCTGTAGCTGCGCCCCTGTGGCACCAAGCTCTCTGGTTCCTATAGCTGCGCCCCTGCAGTGCCAGACTCCCGGGCCCCTATAGCTGCGCCCCTGTGGGTACTAATGAGGTCTCCATCTCCCCTACAGCCTCAGTTAAAAACCACCAGTTTAAACATAAACTGAAACATAAACACTAAGCTCCTGGGCTATAACAAACAAAAATAATAGGGGCATTTAACCTGCTTACCCACGGCTCCATGTCTCTGGGTCACCCTGCTTGCTGCTCTCACTTGCAGGACTGCTTCACAGCTTCCTGGAGCCTTCAGTAATTCACCCTCTGCTACAGCCTGAGCTGGCCCCCATGGCTAGCTAAGCCCAGGGTTTAAATAGCTCTGGCCTGAGCTCTCACCCAGTCATGGGACAGTCCCAATCAACTAACCGGCCTGCAGGGCTACCCTTTAACCCCTACTCTGCTGGCAGGCTGCGTTCTAAAGACTGGTTTTAAAGGGGCCGCTCAGCTTCCTAGTAACAGGGCTAGGGTTCCCTATTACAGGCATCTACTTGCAGACAGTGGTATGTAGTTTATACGTCTGTGCAAGAAACATAACATGATCCCCAGGGGACATACCATCTACAACTAGTTAAAACACGCAACTCCAAAAATGCAACATAACTATGCAGATAGATCTCAGAAAATACTGAAAAACCATCTTTTTCACCTAATTTATTCTGGAAGCCTATTCAAAAAGAACAAGCTTACTTACTCCACTAAACTAAGAGACAAATGTAGTGATATACTTTACCACTATGCAAGTGACCCAAGTTATCTCTCAAAAAAACCTGCTGATAGCAATCCAACACAAGAGGAAAGTGATATAAATCATGACAGGAACCATCCCACAAACAGCATACCAACAACATAGAGGAGAATCAGGACAACACCACTGGAATAATACAATTTACCTATTACAACACCTGCTATCCCATTCTGACCACATTCCAGCCAAAACAGACAAGATCAACAGGTGCAGTTAGCCAGTTTACTCATGATTAGTGAGGTTTACTGCACCATAAGTATGTGCACATGCAGATGAACCCAGTCACTTAGATCCAGCAATGAAACAGTAATCAAACCTGTGGATAAAGAAGGATCCACAGTCATCCTAAATTATCAAGACTACATCACTGAGGCCAATAGACAATGATCTGACATTAATTACTATAAAGAACTTGTGAAACACTGCACACATATATTCACCCATGAACTGAAAAACATCAAATCCTTTCCATATGAACTGGAGAAAAAAACTGCATGCATTTATTCCCCACCCTCCCACTCCAGGAAAATTTTACTATATGCCCAAACCCTTGCAGACCCATTAGATCCACATTATGGTGCCCTTACTGAAGAACTATCATATGTCATAGAAATTATCCTCAAATACTTTAACACTCAAAGGACAAGTTTTCTACGGGGCACAACACACTATCTTAAAAAAATCCAGGCCCAAAGTTTCATAGATTCATAGATTGTAAGGCCGGAAGGGACCTTGAAAGATCACCGGGTCCAGCCCCCTGCACCAAGCAGGAAAGATAACTGGGGGTCGTGACCCCAGCAAGCTGACTGTCTAGTCTCCTCTTGAAGATTTCCAGGGTAGGTGATTGCACCACCTCTGGAGGGAGCTTATTCCAGTCTGGACACCCTAACTGTGAAGAACTTTTTCCTAGTGTTGAGCCTGAATCAGTCTTCCAGGAGCTTGTGGCCATTCCTCCTGGTTTTCCCCTTGGGTGCCCTGAACTGTTCCTCACTGAGCCCTAGATGTACTCCCCTAGTGTAGCAGTAAGCTGATACCAGGTCCCCTCTCAGCCTTTTCTTCAGGCTGAAGAGTCCCTCAGCCTTTCCTCATACGGCTTGCCATGTAAGGAATGGCACCTAATGCCCAAAAGGTTGTCCAAAAGCTCTCTGAACTATACAGTTGGTCCACTAAAAGATATCACAAAAAATCCATTTTTTTCCCCACATACAGCCTCTAATCATTTCCAAAAGAAAACCAATAAGGCAAAGGAATAGTATATCTAGCTTCATAAGGAAAAACAAAGAGAAACTAAGTTAGCGTGAGTGATACTGATTTGTAACTCATGATCCGATGAAGCATGCTTTGTATACAAAAGCTTGTCTAACTCTATCCAAATCATGCAGTTGGTCCAATAAAAGATATGACCCACAAAAATCTTTGCCTCTCACATATTTCCTGGAATGTCACAGCTACAATACTTCGACACCAGCACTGACTTGTAACTTAAGTCTGAAATTAAATAAATAAAATTAAATATTTTAAATGTTAGAAAACAGGTAGCTTGGGGTCGCCCTATTTTCTGGACTGCATGCTCTAAAGATACACAGCAAAGGTTAGAGATCTGGCTAATAGGGCTTTTTTTAAAAGTACATTTTGCAGTGACCCCAATTTGCCATGCAAATAATTCTTTCTTGACACAACGCATCAGTACACCTATAAAAACAGAATTTATGGGACTACAGGAAAATAACACAAAAAATACAAAAATAGAATCACAAGTGTGACAATAAACCATAAAATCATCTGTCTTCCTCTAACACAGACATGAGACCATATTTATGCTTTTCCTAAACAAAGTTCAAAGCACGCAGGCACAGATTCACTCTTGTTAGTGCAGGAAAGTGCTAACCTTATGCCACCCCTGCCTCCCATACAATCCAGCTGGGGGAGGCAGGTTCTGATATGAGCAACTCCTTTCCTATGGCTTTTGCTCAGAGGAGGGTAGTTTCAAGTTCTGCTCACTCGCTTTAGGAATTTTGCAGGAAAAGATTGCCTAGGAGAGATACAGATTCACTGCATCCTGGCTTGCCATAACCCTGTATTCTTTAAGGATGAAAAAAACCATGTGGCCCACAAGTCCAAGGCAGAAGAATGTTAATTAAACAGAGAGTAGGTTTCTACTTGCTGGACAACAACAAAAGAAGTTGGCATAATAAAGAGCGGGGTGTCATTAGGCAAAGAAGCACAGAGCTACCAGTTGCAAAATAGGTGGTCAAAGGGGCTGTGTGGGACGGGAGATGGAGAACTGTGCTATCTGAAGGGCTGTGGGAGGACAAGGGGCTGAAAAGAGCAACGGAAGTGAGCTTAACTTTGAGAAGAAGATTAGGTAGGCAGGCAAGTCTCTTTGTTCAGAAATAACATGTAAAAGACAAAACGAACAATGAATTACTCAGAATATACCCAAGATGGAGCCCTTAACATCAGTAAGTCAGTTCCCCCTCTTTTCCTTCTTTAGAGATTATTTCTAACCCTGGAAACATATTTCATAATAGAAAATGATGAAAAACAATCTTTTCTCTAAAGTTCAGTTTTTTATAGAAATATTGACTATTTTGACCAGGTCCCATATATACAGATTCACTATAACTACAAGAAATATCTAATATCAAACTGGTCACAGGGAACTTCTACTCCTACAGAGAGTACCAACTCTAATTAATTTCAATAGGAGCTGCGCATCATAGTCTAGAATTTGACCTATAAATTAGCAAATAATTGACTGTATGTGTCTCTAGCCAAACCAAATAGCAACTGGACCAAAAAACTGTTTTGCTAGACCCAAAAGAAAGTTCTTTCAAAAAATGGAATACAAATCACAACATCTGAAACAAATATTTCATTTGAACCAAAAAGAAATCTTTCTTAGCAGTTTTTTAATCCTTTTCTTACCAGTTTTTGTAAAACTGCATTTTGTCAGGTTCAAAACAAGCATCATTTTTAAACGATAAACTTGAAAACAGCAAAAGCCAAATATTTAAACTATTCTGAATTTTTATTTTGTACTGTTTGATACGAAGTATTCACTAAATTCAACCTACAGTGCAAACATTTTCAGCTTTCCCAATGCTATATTTTTAGTACACTATTAACTAGAAAAATTTACCAACTCTGCTATTAATATTACATTATCTGCTTGTGTAAACCAGTTATTAATTTGTTATAAGCACCTAACAGCTACAGATAATATTAAGCAAAAACCAAATATCTTTGTGTGTGTGCATGTGCACCTCCTTTACATATCTCCATATAAGATAGATGGAATCTTCAACAAAATATTGGCCACTATCTTATTGGAACAAACTAGAGAAAGATATGAAAAATAGCATAAATGTTATGTAAACAGTTCTTGTTTGTGAGTCACATGGTTTACAATTCTTATAGGAGCTAATAAAGCCAGAATAAAGCAGAGTAATGGATGTAATGCAATAAAAGTTATTAAATTTAAATTTGTGAATGAGGTACCATGACAACTACTCTTTAAAGGCCTATTAGTAAAAATCATTATAAGAGCCAACAGTCTTGACTGATACTGTAAAATAGAAATAAATTTGTGTCTCAGTGACATAAGTACTTTGGTATTATAAACAGAACTGCAAAATAGAAACCAATTTCAAAAATAAAAAGGAGCAAAAAGAGAAGAAGAAATTATTTCACTTTAGTATGAATCATACTAGAAAAAAACTCCTCAGACAAACATCTGTTTGCTATTTTCTTTGTTCCAGTCCGTTCTGTTATTTAAGCTGACAGCATTGCTATGCCTTTAGCAGAAACAGTATAGTATAATGGAAGTTTAAGGCTCTGATCCAAAGGCCAAAGAGGTAAACAGAAAAGACTCCTTTTGAAGTCAACGGGTTTGGATCAGACGCAAACAGGCCATGACTGATATGAGAGATGTGTGAGGTGTGTTTAACTTAAAGCATCCAGCTCAGGATCCAAGACACTGATCCTAGAATTTGTTTCACAAGTGTAGGGATCCAACCATCTGGAGTGAATTGCAGGACTGGGCCCAGCTATAAAAATGTATCAACTGGTAGCAAGTTTTGTTAGACCAGCAGTGGAACACGGTAGCTTGAGTTAACATGTATCCATTTATCTCATTCTGCTCAGAAAACATATTATTGTACATTATTATAATTTAATTTAAAATGTTCTGGGAAATTATGTAATATCAGTAAAGCAAATATAGAAAGAACTTGGTACAGAATGTGGCCAATAGGGCTGTGCAAAACAGCACCATTTCGTTTCAACTTCTATTTCGCCATTTCAAAGGGGCAGTGTTTTGTTTTGTCATTTCAAAGCACTGTTTCATTTCATTTCCTTGAACCTGTTTCGCTGATTCAACACTTTTTGATGTTTCACCCATAAGCTATAAGGGGGAATCATGAAAATGCCTATATCTTTCTCATTTCTTGCCTGATTCAGATGAAAATTGCGGAGCTGGTAGCCCGTTCTGAGGGCATGAAGCCTGCCAAGACCCAAGGAGATAGGTGCAGGGGTTTCTGGGAAACTGCACCTCAAGGTGCTGACAAGCAAAACTCATGCCACTTGCTGGCAGCAGCAGCCTCCTGTCATCCCTCATACAGATCTGGGGGCCTGCACCCCTGGGAGGGTGGTGGGGTTGTGCCAGATCCCTCCCAGGGGTTCAGGTCCCCAGATCTGTGTGAGGCATGACAGGAGGCTGCTGCTGACACCCAGCACCAGAAAGACTGGTGCCACAGCTGGCCCAAAGGCAGCAGCCTCCTGTCATCCCATGTACAGATCTGGGGGCCTGAACCCCGGGGAGGAGTCCAGCAACACTGGGAGGGCAGGTTGAGCTCTGTGGGGCTGCTGGAGCTGGTCGGAGCATAGCCCTGGCTCTCCCCACCTCCCACCGCTGGGTTGCACTCTTCGTGGCTCAACCAGCCCCCTGGAGCTCAGTGCAGCAGCAGAAGAGCCAGTGGTGGAGCTGCTCAGAGCACAGCCCTGGCCAGTGGCTCTAGTCCACCTCCTGCCACCGGGCTGAGCTCCAGGGGGCTGACGAAAGCGGTTAGAGTGCAGCCTGGTGGCAGGAGGCGGGAGAGAGTCAGGGCTGCACTGCAACCGGCTCCACCAGCCCCAAGAAGCTCAGCCTGGCAGTGGGAGGTGGAGTGCAGCCCTGGCTCTCCCCTGCCTCCAGGCTGAGCTCTGTGGTGCTGGCAGAGCTGGTCAGAGTGCAGCCCGGTGGCAGGAGGCGGGGGAGAGCCAGAGCTGTTCTCCAAGTGGCTCTGCCAGCTCCACAGAGCTTAGCCTGGTGGCAGGAGGTGGAACACAACCCTAGCTCTCCCCCACATCCCACCACCAGGCTGCTTCAAAACTCAAAATGTTTCAAGTGACCTCATTTCATTTCAAAGCCATTTTGAAGCCATTTGTTTCATTTTAATTTCACTGTTTCGAGCTCAAAACACGTCAAAACAGCTTCTAAACAAAGCATTCATCAGAATTTCGCACAGCCCTAGTGGCCAATGCGTCTGGCCAGGGTGCCTGTTGCAACTGTAGCAGAGATATGCATTAGTTCAGCATAATGCAATTAATATATCAAAATAAACTGAATTGTGGTGGTTTGCAATAAAACTTTTTTTTGGAAAGCTCTCAGAGATGGGCAGAAAATGTACTTTTGATTGAAAATCTCAATCTCTAAAAGACCATTCCATTGATTTAAGTAATACACAGATTTGACAAACCATGCAAATCACATTTTAAAGTTATGGCAGGTCTCATAAAAACTGTCATAGCTAAGTGGCATAGTTAAAGATTTTTAACTGCATGAAATATATCTTAATTCTACAAATCAGTGAAGTTTCTATACCAGCCTCATCCAAAGTTGCTAACCTCGAGTCTTTTCATGGATCTCTCTGGGTTTTATATCCACACTTACTCTTCTCCTGAATTCCTAGCTTTAAATGGGCCCTACAATCCTTGCTCCTTTATAAAGAGCCCAGTTTCATTTTCCAGTTTTCCTCCCTCCTCATAAAACAAATGAAAGAGAGAAAGTTCAATTTGGCAAACCATTACTTATGCAATGACCCCACTGAAATTACTGGAATAGTTCATACAGAAAAAGAACTTTATGTGAGTTAGGCAGAATCAAAAGCCCATAGAAAGGCAGAGATTAGTCCTATTGTGAATGTATAACTTTTCCTAATTTGTTTTTCATATGATCCTCTATAATATTTTATTTCTGTTATTTTTAAGAATCTGAATGGTGAAAAGGTGATATAGCCTTACCTCTCCAAAGAAGTCTCAGTGAGGGAACAGAGTTAGAAAGAACTCCCCCTTCTGTATCACCAAAAGATCAGAATGCACATACACAGGCTGTCTCCTAAGGAGTGTATTTAGGGCTATAGGGGCAGCTCCTCTCAAGCTGACTGGAACCCTCTGAATGTCTGCATTCGTCACTTCTCTCAAAATTCTGACAAAAATCCATAATTTCAAGAATACCACCATCATTCGAGACAAATTTAAAACAAATTATATTAATTTCCATCAAATAAAAATAATTTTCCATAATTTTTCCATCTTCCTCATAATACAAGTGTTTCTAGCACGACAATGTCAACACATGAGAAATCAAAAGTGACTGAGATAAGAAATCAAACCAAATCACTAAATTAGGAAAAGAGGAAAGGGGTAATAAGGGCCGATAAATGACAATTAAAATAAATGGGTATTGATTTCATTTTTTGCGAATCCCAAACTCTCAGGGAGTCAGGATGGGATGGGTTACCACTTTTAAGGTCTGATCAGTATTCATGTAAAAAGGTGCAGCTGTACAAATGAAGCCCATTTACGCCTTTGGTTTAATATATCCTCTTAAAGTTGCAGCAGCATGAAGTTTAGAGACAAGGTTCAAGTATGGAGACAAGGTTCAAGTAAAATCATATATAGCTTGGAAGGTGCTGCAGAGTCATATAACAGACATTAGTTTGCAGCAACACTAATTCCTTCTGACCTGTTCTGTGGTGCAAGGTGAGAAAAACATAAGGGTCATTCTCCAGTCATTAAAGGGGTCACTAGTGATACATCATTCAACAAAATTGCTAACATACTCTAACAATTTCCACAGGATCAGCACATGCACCTGCCTTGGGGAGCAACAACTCCAAAAGTTAGCTTTCCATTATCAGAGGAGAGGCCATGAAAATAAATGTTGACAAGAACACAGAAACCTCCACTCACAAGTACAGTTACAACATCGCCAAAACCTTCAGACAAGTGCATCATTCCCTCCAGCACTTCTCAGCCCTTTACCCTGTCTGTTTTACATTGATTAATATAGCATTCTAGTTAAATTGGTTTGGTCATCTTTCAAATTACATATTGTTTAATAAAATTCTGTTATTTTGGTTAATATTCCCCACCCCCGTGAAATAACTAAACTGCATAAAAGGTAAGACAGTAAAACACCTAGCACAGGGGTGGGCAATTATTTCGGGCAAAGGGCCACTTACTGAGTTTTGGCAAGCCATTGAGGGCCACATGACAGGCAGCCAGGGGCAGATAAATATTAATTTTCTAAAATTTTTAGGGGCCCCGTGGACCGGATAGAATGGCCTGGTGGACTGCATCAGGCCCACAGGCCACATTTTGCCCACCCTTGACCTAGCAGTTTTAATTGTCCATCACATCACCTTAGTTAAGTACTTACTTGTTTTACTTAACAGACAACCATTTTCCTGTGTTTATAATCTGACCCTAGAAATAACTCTGGGCTGAAATTTGAAATGCATATGTTACTGATATAATAATTGTTCTGGAAACTTAATTTAGTTAATTATAGTTGTGGGCCAAGTCAGAACCCAAATGTCAGAGTTTTTGTATTGCCACAGATTCATTACACCTATAAGCCTCTCTAGGGTTATGTCTGCACAAGGCACTGACTGCGCAGTCATTACTGTGCAGTCATTTAATACTTGTATAAGCAAGTACTAAATGACTGTGCAGTAACTAGGAGTTACCACGCAGTAGCATCACTGAATGGCTTTTTTGTGATGCTGACTGCACAGAAGCCCAAGACTAGTGTACAGTAGCGTTGCATCATGCTTGTTTCTACGTGATGCTACTGCGACTACAGCATAGTTAGCATGTCATGTAGACATGGCCCAGGATTGCTTGGGATGTTAGATCAAAAGAAGATTGTGGTAAACTGAGAGCAGTATTAACACTGGTTGCTAGGAGTACACCTACAGTTAGACACTATTACAAAAGTAAACAACTTTTACATTTACTTTGCACTCAGATAAAATCCATGGAACAACAATAACAAAAAAAACTGTCCACATGAATGGCTCCCATTTAAACAGGAGTTTCCTGAGATAGCCCCAACTTCTCTATAGAGAGCTAGTGTTCTAAGAAATGCCCCC
>NW_005842002.1:2572718-2574790 GCF_000455745.1 Alligator sinensis
GGAATGCCCCCAGAAACTACCGTGCTAGTACTAGATTCTCTTAGATGAAGGAAGTTTGGAATCAAGAGCAAAGACGTGCTTTCACAGCCGAGGGAAAGTATCAATTCACTGGGCAATCAGAGATGAAGGATGCTTGTTGCAGGGATAAGAGACACTATAATCTAGAGAAGAAGCTATGAATTGCAGTAGCTGTGAAAAAAGTAAGAGAAAAGTTTGAAATGTTATCATTTTATTATTGCATGTGTATTTTTCTTGTATGGTCTAAAACAGGAATGATCAACCCCTAGCCTGCAGACCAGATCCAGCCCATGAAGGCAGGGTAGTAGGAAGAAATAATTGCTGCTCCTCTGTTGCCAAATTCATAGACCCATGTGGAGCCCCATGAGCTGGAAAGTCTGGCCCCATGTACTAGACTGGGCCCACTGGGCCAAAAAAAAAAAACTTAGCATTACTTGTATAAAGAATGACTGTCAGAAATCACTGCACAGACAACGTTGGCATGCTTCTATTAGCATGTCCTGAAGAGACAAACTGGAAGCTTATAATGTTCATATGGTTGAAGCTCTCATAAAAGGTACATTTAAAGAGCTAAGAACTCTCAAGAAACCAGCTCAAACCTCAGGGTCTAGGCAGTTAAACCATGGGATTCTTCTTTCAGAAGCACGTGTTCTAGACCATGTCCAAGAACAGATCTTTTGTTCAGTTACCATGAAGTCATATCACAGGCATGAGTTATAAATAATTCAAAAAAAGCTCAAGAAAGGCCAACTTTTGAGCCTTGTATGAACCATAATATTGGTCCATGACTAATATAAAAACATCAATGTCAGTACCCACTCTGTTCACTTAATCTTATGATAGGATGGAACACTAATCCAAATCTGGAGTGAAACAAGAAAAAGTCACAAAATGAAACATGTAGGTAGTAAGTTTAAAATTAACAAGAGGAAGCTTTTTTTTCCCCACAGAGCATACATGTGATGCATGAGGCTGCTGAAGTGTGTCAATTTCTGTGCTCCAACACACTCAATTACTCAAGTCTGCTCCAACGCACTGTGCATTGGAGCAGGCTCCCCACATGTGTGTAGGAGCCCAAACTGTTCAGTCAGAGACCTAAAGAGAACTATGGAATACACAAGCCCTATCAACTGGGTTGGCTGTAAAAGTTTCAGTTGACAAGCAGACAGCCAGGAAAACATTCTGGGGAACTTAGAGAGAAAAGGATACAAGTTATTTTAAACTTGCTTCCCAAATGAGGGTTTATATAAGGAAATAGAAAATACCGTTTTACAGACATTTAATTATTCACAAATTCAGGTCAAATTTGGCAAAGTTTCAGCCAAAGAAAACAAAAATTTGTAATAGTTAACATGCTTCAATAAATGTCTCTTCAATTTAGGCTTTGAAAATGGTAAAAATTAAGTTAACAAAAAATGGTTAAATCTACTCCAAAAAGGACAATTCACTTCTGGGTCAAACAAATTTTTTTATTTTACCTAAAATAATTTTATTCAGTTATGTTTTGCCAAGAAAATCAAAAATTTTTTTGGACAATTTAAAATGATTTCGGGGGGCTTTTTTATTTTTCTGTTTTCATCAAACTGAACAAAATCAATTAGTCACACATCTCTATTTGCTAAACACTCAGGTGAAATCATAGCTAGAATTCCTTAATTGCACGTTGATTCCACAAGTTCTCTCACACAATTTGTCAGGTGTTTCACAAGGTGCTCATTCTTCTTCCAAGATGTTTTTATTTTGCAATTGGTTTCAGCTGCAAGAAATCTCTTTTGCTATTATTTGTTTGGCATAAAACAACTCTAAGGCTAGGGACAGACATTACACATAAACCAGTTTAAGTGATCAGAAAGTGATTGAAACCTGTAACAGAACAGACATCCAGGCTAGGGCCAGATATTCAAAAAGCCTAATCCTAAATTGATTCAATCTTTGCACGTCAGTCTAACCTGCCTAGGCTGAATCAGTTTGTGACTGTACAGACATCCCCTTTGGATGCTAGATGAAAAAAATACAGTGGCTCAGGCTAGAAGCTGGGGGGGGGGGGGGGGGGG
>NW_005842002.1:2574800-2587595 GCF_000455745.1 Alligator sinensis
GAGAGGGGCCTTCTCTTCCCTTTCACAGTGCAGAGCTGAGGGGGAGCATGGCCAGGCTCTGGCAGGACACTCAGATTAGGGAAGGGTTTTCCCCCCGCTTTGCTAGTCAGTGAGGGGGCCAGCAGGGATTTACACAGCATTTAGTTATACAGCAGGGAGCATTTATTACCCCATCACCAAAAGAAAAAGATCTCTCATTAGCAAGAATCCTGGTTTCCTCCAATTTTCACTTGTTGAATCCACAGGAGCCACAGCTGGAGGCAAAGGGAGAAGAAACAGCAGAAACCATCTTTCCCTTGCCTACAGCAGTTATTCCCCCTCCCATTCCTGCCACTCCTGAGCTACTCTGGGAGGTGGGGAAGGGAGGGGGAAGCCTCTGCCCCACACATGGAGCTTTGGCTGCAGCGTTCCACCTATGTGCCTTCCAAGGCATCCAGGAGCTGGAGCTGGAACTGGAGCTCCATACGTGGGGCAAAAGCTTCCTGCCCCCTCACCTGGTGTGGTGTGGCACAGCCATGGCAGTGGCAGCTCCAGCTGTAGGCAAGGGGGTGCAGAACAGTCCCCCACCTAGGTGGGGCCTCAGCTGTTTGTGCAGCTGCAGGCCCAGGTGCTGCACAGGAATGGGGGCGCGGTGGTGGCTGCCAGGCTCCAGGCTCCTCCGAGCTGGTTGGGAAGCCAGCTCCCCAGGCAGCCCCCACCTGGAGGGGCCAGACACCAGCCGGCAGGGCCCCTTGGCAGGGGGGGACAGGCATAGGGGTTATTCCCCTCCCTCTCTCATCCCACGGAGGGGACAGAAGGGGCTTATTCCACTGCTCGGCAGCAGCAGTGCTTGGGGCAGGCAGACCTGGGTATGGTCCGGCAGGGGCAGTGGAGGTATATGGGAGAATAACTCCTCTCCCTGCCCCCTCTGGCTTGGGGGCCACACTGGCCCGCCACTGCACCAGTGAGTGTGGAGCATCCAGTGGACCCTGCTCAGGTCCCTGCTGGTGGGACAGGGGAGGGGGAATTAAACCCCTTCCTGGCCAGTTCAGCCTGGGCTGGCCACACCACCTCCTCCCCCACAGCTTCTCTACGGCTGAGGGCATACTCTAGCACCCCTCAGTTCCTTGCCTGAGCAACTGCAGGGATATGACTGCATTGCCTCACTCCAGAGGGACTGTCTGTCCTGTTACAAACTGGTTCAACCTAGGCAGGTTAGACTAACCTGCAAAGGTTGAATCAATTCAGACTTCAGCTATTTGAATGTCTGTCCCTAGCCTAAATAACACAACCAGAGTATCAAAGCATCCCAAAGGCCCTAACATGTCTGAATTAAAATGACAAATGGACACAGCTGTCTTGATTAAAACTACATGGTTCTGCCCAACTTTCTACAGACCTGCTTTCTCTGCCCCATATTACTGGAATAGAAACTTTCAGGAGCTATTAAAAACTCTGACTACTGAATATCATGTCTAGCCAACCTGTTCAATAACAGCATTCAGATTATTAAAAACAAACATGAAGACATGGTCCGCATCCTTGGCCCCTGCCATGGCTGCTTTATGATATTGTAAGCATCATAAAGCTTCTGAGGGATTCAAAAGTGAAGCCAAATAGAGGTATAACTGAAGATTTAGTTCATGAACTTTGAAAGCCTGACATGACTCCTATTTTCCTTAATGAGAAACCTCCACTGATTTCAATAGGACTTCAGGTTGTTCCTTTAATTAACAAGCCTGATTATCAAGATAGTTGATAAAGAATCACTCTTACAACCTCACATATCATATTTAGGGCACTGTGACAGTTAAAATTCATTCTAGGAAAAAAACTGAAGAAATACTTATGTTGTGTTTCTGTCTGTGCAAAGAGACAACATGAGCTTGAAAACCAAATCCACTGATGAAATGAAAGAATCTTAGGAATCCTGGATGATGGAACTCTAAACAACCTACTGATTTGGTGGTAGAAATCCAGTTGTGTAGAATCTGAATGTAAAAAGGACTTGACTAGGAGAAAGAGGCCTATTAAGGGCAAGACTAGGCCACCTTGCCTATTTGGATTTCAGTGGGAATGTTGACAGGGAAGAAGGCACTACTCACTGTAAGGAGGAAGAGGAATCTAGCTTGTATGATCAGCACTTTAGAAATTAATATATATTAAAGATGCAAGAGCATAATGATCTCTCAGAAGAACCCATCCCAATAGACTCATAACAAAACTATTCAATATATATTCAGAGAGGAAAAGAGATAACATTATAGGAAGAACATCCAATACCAGAAGTACGCTAAGATAATATGATCTAGATTAAATTACTCTAAAGTGGGTATAAAACTAGTACATAATCATGCTCACAGAGTAGCCATCAATGGCTGATCTCCTAACTGAGGGAAAATATCAAGCAGGGTTCCCAAGGGTTAAGTCCTGCATCAAGTATTGTTTGGCATATTCACTAATGACTTCCAGGAAAGAATTGAACATACTTCTGTATTTACTCAAATATAAAATGATCCTGAATACAAGATGACCCCCAATGATTACATTGTATATATGAAAAGTGTATAAATTAGGTATCATTTTCCAGATATACAATCTAATTACTGGAGGTCTGCCTTTTATTTCTCCCCCTCCCACTGCTACAGGAGGCAAAATAAATCTGGGGATGGGGTCAGGGAATCCCCTTGCCTTCTGCTTCCCCAACTTCTTCTCCCCACAGCCTCACTCCCCCCCCCCCCCGACATATTCTTACTGTCAGACCCTGCTTTCCCCAAGCACATGAAAGGGAGGAACAAATCTGAAAACATACAAATAAACATACCTATAGTATTTGCATATACTAGTATAAACACTAGTACTAGTATAAACATACCTATAGTATTTGCATATAGACAAATTGCTACCGGTACCCATACCCAGACTTAGTTCCTCCAGAGTACCTGTCCTAAAATGTGCAGCAGTTTCAAATAAGGCATTTTACCTTATTTGAAACTGCTGCACGTTTTAGGACAGGTACTGTATAAACATACATTTAAGCAGCACTTTTCTATAATACAAACTATGTATGATTTCAGTCTACAGCCAAAGGCTCATGATTTACCATACAGTTCATTGATCTGGCCCTAGCAGAGTCATCAGCATTTCAAACCATGGTGACCCCACAGCTCAGCACTACTCAGTATTTGTTTGCACTCCAGACACCCGCCTCTCCCCGAAAGATCCACATGCTAATTAGCCTCCCACTCATGACTGGATCTGGGTATTCTTGCTATTAGTCCTAGAATCCTCCAAAACATGTATATGCAGATGAGGAGCCATCTTCCAAAACATTGATGAAGAAATTGAACAAAACTGGCCCCAGGACCAACCCCTGGGGAATCCCACTTGATACCAGCTGCCAACTAGACATTGAACCACTGATTACTTTAAGCCCGACAATCCAGGCAGTTTTCTGTCCACCTTACAGTCCATTCATCCAACCCATACCTCCGTAGCTTGTTTGCAAGAATGTATGTGACTGGGATGGTTTAGTCAGGGATGATCCTGCCTTTAGCAGGAGGTAGACTAGGTCACTGCTTCCAGCCCCACTTTCCTATGATCCACAGAACTCCCTCAGCACATGGCAACTCATGCTTTACACACCACAGCATGAGAAAATGCACAGGAAGCTTTGAACACCCTGACTGTGACAAAGTTTTACCTCCATTACATAAGAGGACCCAGTGGCTGCAAGCATGGCAGTAGCATGTCTGAAGCAAATCTGTTCATGAGTCTGTATCTTTGTTCTCATTAGAGCTTGTAGCTGTGTTTTATTTAGAATTGGGCCTGAACTGTTATCAAAGATCCAGACCTGACTTTTGGGAAGCTGGGATCTGAATCTGTGACTTACCCCTGCGTGTAATATGGTCCTGAACTGGAATAATTCCCAGCACTCTTGGACTTCGGAAAAGGTACGATTTCCATTCCATTTCAGTTGCAGCTTGCCAGTTTGTGAAGTGCTTGGGAGACTTCCAGTTCCATACAAATACCCACGGCTTCAAACTCACCTTTGAAACTGCTGGAGTTCAAATGCGATGTTTACGCTGGCTGGGTGGTGAATCGGCGCCGGCATGCCACCATGAAGTGGGTCCATGCCAGGGCTAGAGGTGATCCCGGCTCTTCCTCGACCCGTTGTTTTTTGGGGTTTTTTTCTTTTGTTGCCGTGGCATTTTTCCTTGCCATGGTTTCACCCCCACCGGGCTTCCAGTTCTCTTCAGTGTCCCACTGGCTCAGAAGCTCTCTCTTTCAGAGTAAGTTTTTTCTCGGGGCATTGCCCCTACCACAGTTTCCATTACTGAGCACGTGCTGATTTTGGCGGCAGTTTAATGATAGACAGTGTATTTAATGAGGTTTCCTTGAGTTCAAATCTTAGGACGGGAGTTCCCCTCCCCCATCTCACCTTATGTTTGGGTAAATACAGTAAATGGACAACAACTGACTTTAATACCTAATAGCATAATGGGATGTATTGAAAAGAAATACTGTATATGAGCCACAGAAAGTTATTCTTTGACTTTATTCAGCAGTGATGAGTATTCACTTTGAGTACTGGCATCACACTATAAAAAAGAGGCATGGACAAATTAGAAAGAGTCCAGAATGAAGCAAAAAAAAACCCAAAACTAAGTCAGATGCCTAAAAATGGTGAAAAAATACTTGGATTATTTAGTCTAGAGAAAAGGTTGGTGGGAGGATTTAATAACAGTCATTGAATACAAAAACAGGGTTGTTATGAAGAGGATGGTTACTAAATGATGTCCTGTACTCTGTGGACATACAGAAGATATAATGAACTTGCAGCAAAAAGATATAGGCTGGGTGTTATGAAAAAGGCTTGTAACTATGAGAGTGCTTATGTACTGGAGAAGATTACCTAGAGAGGCTGAAAAATCTGTCAGGGAAGTTTTTTAACATTTATATGAAACACAATTTGTCAAGCATGCTTTACACAGGAGTGTTCTTGCCTTCAGCAGGTGTTGGACTACAGGCCTCCTGAGATCCCACCTAATCTTAATCTAATATGGCTATGGACATATAAGTTTGAAGTGTTCAAAGGTGCTTGGAGCACTACAAAGAGCAAAAGTGCAGACATTCATAGCTGGTAAAGTGCTTAAAAATGGGCAAAACACTTAAAAAATACCCCCTTCCCCTCTTCCCACCCCCAACGCCAAATTAGAAGAAGAGGAACATCTCTGAAACACTTTGTTTGGAAGATCTTCCTGAAATGTCTATGCCATTAAGTGGACCATGAGGATCAGTGGGTTTTGTGGGATAGATCCACACCTGAATCAGAGTCATGAAGAAAAACAATAAATACTATGAACTGCTTGGAAGGAAACTCTACAAGAGGAACCCCATGAGTTTTCCAAGTGAATTGTGCAGTTTGGTCTTTAGCTCTTCAATATATACATGTGAGACATAAATGCTATTTCATATTCTAATTTCTTTTCCATTCTATTTCATCAAGATTTGGCCCCCTATGCAGGAAGTACAGAAACTTGTTCTTCAAAATGACTGATATGCAAAGATTTTTAGAAAGCCAATTCTGGAATCAAGTGAAGACCAGTAAGGAGGAAAAGCCTTTCAGTGGGATTGGGAGTAATCCTGTAGGTGTGTCTACCCCTACACAAGAATATTATATAAAAATGTTTATGTGCTTTGCTTATAAAACTTTGGGCTAGGGTCCCAAAAATAGTACAACATACAAAGAATAAGCAAAAACATACCATCAGCGCCTCTTCCGTACACTTTTCCCTCTGCACTGGAGTACTGGGAAATTCCAGGAGGGATTTCACGGTCTTCTTTTTGGCTTTTTCCATTTGAACATTAGTAAAATAATTGACAGCAGCAAACTCAATAAGAGCAGAGAACACAAAAGCAAAGCAGACAGCTATGAACCAGTCCATGGCAGTGGCATAGGATACTTTTGGCAACGAATGCCTTGCGCTGATGCTCAGTGTTGTCATCGTCAAAACTGTAGTTATTCCTTCAAAGCAAAAAGACAAAGAATGTATCATTGCAGTACATAGGAATAAGAGTAAAAATAGGCAGGTGACTTCTAGGGAAAAAGAATACCTACACATACTACTTAGTATTCCTGAATTTATCATCATAAAGCCTATCATCATCAACAAAAATGCCATTAGACTACAGATATTAAGATAATAAATATTGAACTGAAAATGCCACTTAGATCATCTCACCAGCAAATAATGAGATACGTACAACCTTGAAGTGAAAAAAATAATACTAGATAAACTTAAATCTTTAAAGGAACATGTACCAGAACAAGTCATAAGGAAATCCTGCTATGGGCAAGTTTGGCTTCGCATTGCAACAGTAAGAATACTCTAGTGCCGTAAGTCTGAGCTCAAGACTTCATGTTTCAGACTAGTGTTTCCATACTAGCAAAAAGTGTGGTAATCGTGATGAACTGAAGCTCCTGAATATATTTCTATGTGTGATCATAATAGAGATGAGCTTCCCCAATACAAAACCTATTGGGAAAAGGAATTAAAGGAAAACTAAGTGGACCCTTTTAGGTTCACCTTATATAGGGTTATGATTGTGTCGCATTCCTTGTGTAATCTATCTGACAGATGAAGAAAGACAATTACTTCCTTTAAGAATGTTATGGTACTATTAGAGTGATGTTGTACCCATGATGGTACAGGAATTATCTCTAAGAGGCAAGGATTTCTTGGGGTGATATCTTTTATTGGACCAGCTGAACCATTGGGATAGAGGTAGAAAAGCTTTCAAATGCAAAACATCAAAACATCAGGATCTGATGAAGAATGTCTTGCATTTTAAAGCTTGTTTAACTCTATCTTAACTATGCAGTTGATACAATAAGACAGCAACCTAAGAAATCTTCAAGGAATTTACTAATTTTATACTTAATAAAAAGGTTGTGTCATTAATAAATCCAAACTCATGACAACATATTGTTACTAACCATAATATATACTCTATAAACAACTAAAAGTGTTAATACTCTTTGGACAGAACACATAGCACTATGAAAAGCCACAAGTAAATAATATTTTCTATTAAAACTTCATATTGTATATAACGTACTGGACTCCTCAGACAAAATGTTCCATTGTGATCTGTAAGGTCAGCTTCCTGCAAATGCCACCTGTGCACCACGTTTTTTGATGAAAAACCATGTAAGAGGTCATACTTGATAGTCACTTCGCAGCTCTGGATCTCTTCCCCCTTGAAGCCCAGAGACCAAGCTGGGACATCTTCTGGAAGCGATTTTAGACCTTTTTTATTTGGGCAGACTTCTAGCAGGCTGGGTTAAGTTTGGTGTACCTGTTTGAGAAGCCTGTTTAATTATATACTTTTTATTTTAACATTTTTTCTGTTTTTATAATTTATTGGGTTTGTTTGTTTTTTTAGTTTAGGCTGCCCTGAGCCTGTTTTAGGAGAGTAGCATATAAATCGAATAAATAAATGAATGAATAAATGAAAAATAATAATCTTTAGCATTTCAGAATTAATGTTTTCCATAGTAATAAATCTTGTGTTCCTCTCCAATCTAATTTATAATCCAGATGCTGTTAAATTTAAAGGAAACAATTTATTTCCTTGCTTAGAAAAGCTGGAGTATTGTCATACTGACAACTCTGTTAATTAACAAGGCACCACCTAATCTTTTAAACCTTTCTGCTGGCAGTATGCAGATGAAACTCAATTAGGATTTTATCACCTGAAAGAGAGCAATTTTAATTAAAATGAACATTCATGAAGGTTTCAGCTGAGTGCAAAAACTACTATAGAAATACTTCAAATGCAAAACATAACACAGCATAAAAACAAAGTTTAAGATCTCTTCCTTTTTTTTTTAAACAAAGCATCCAAAAAAAAAACCCATTCAAGCCTCATAAATCCCACTTCTTTAAAAAAATAAAATATGCTCATGTATATAACATATGCTGCTTAAATCCTAACATGACAATGTAAAAAGTAATCTCAGTGACAAGTGAAGCTTTCTTTATTCTTCACTCTATTTATGGAAGTAAAAAACCTATGCAGCTATTTTACTTCAGTGTCTGATTCATACATTGAAAAACTCCCCCTCCACCCCTAAAATCCCTATATTTATGTTGGATGGCCCCATTTCTTTTGAAAAGTAACAGTCTCTAACACTAGAAGCATGAAAATCTAATGCCTAAAATACCCCTGCAGACACAACTATACTGGGTAGAGGTACGCAAGGAGAAGTATTTAGCCATGTTAGTCTGAAGTCAAGCAGAAGACAGGATAGATATATACCTTACAGACTTCATCTGATGAAGTGAGCTCAGGTTCCTGAAAGCTGATATTCTCTATACATCTTTTTTCATTAGACTATACGGTGTGCATCTATCCTGCCTTTTGGAACACAAGGAAACCACCAATGCAAGCTGTCCGACAGATTGCATCTATAGAGCATCCCTATGTCTACCACTAATAAAATAAAGCCCTGTCCACTTGCTCCTGCTTGGCTGTATAATAGATGACAAAGCAAATTACTCGAAAGTGTTCATAAGAAAGCTGCAGTGCTCTGCTAGCCCAGCACTATGCTTTGGCTCGCCTATGGGACTGACTTGGGGCCAGTCCAGAGCCATCTACTCTGACTACTTCAGTGCATGGAAGTGGAAGTGAACAAGCAAACCTTATTTTGTTGGTGGTTGACCCAGGGTCAGGAAGGAAGCCATGTTGACATACTCAAACACTTAGAGTAGGCCAGTACTACTGTATGAGGGCAAAAGGAGAATAAAGTCTCTGCAGGCTGCAAAGATGGGAGGAAGCAAGACTCAAGTCAAACTCAGAAGATAAAACTGAGGCTATTGTGAGTTTGCAGCTTCTTACTCAAAGATGCTAGAGGACGCACTGTGGGTGATGGGATTTTCCCAGAATAACTAGTCATTCAGCTAGTGAAGACATCTCTATGGAAACCATGGTTTCTAAGGAACATGACTATGCTTCCTGAGCTCCGTCATCTCTGTTTCTAGCCTTGTCCACTGTGTATGCTTCAAGCAAATGCTTTAGCTGGCATTTCTTTAGTGACAAAAATAGGACAGCAACAAAACGTAAGAAAAATAGTATTATTTTCCCCTCTCTCTTAAAGAGCACTAAAGTCCCATATTCACTATGTTCAGTTCTCCAGAAACTTCCAGGTATACAGAATCACATCGCCTAATATGCAAAATGAAACATTATGCATATTTTATTGTAATATTTTGATACCAAATTTTTTGTAAAATAGTACTAAGACTTTACCTTATTATTCTATATATTTCTATTACTTATTAGCATAAAACACATCTAGTTAGTATAGAACATGAACCAGATGAGGTAGTAAAATTCTCAGAGGTTTCTGTGGCTGGCAGAAACCAACCGAGTGTGTCAATGAATTGGTCCCAAACAGTGAACTTTCCTTCCTATTGTAACTTGTTTTAAGGAAAGATCAAAAATAATTGTGGCTTGATGCTTCCCTGCTGATAATATCACAAGTTCTTTTTTTCTGAAAACTAAAATATCAGAAGCAAAAGACACTGAGAAATGCCAGCTTTGAATACGCTGGCTTGGTTTTGATTCTGAAAGGTAACAAACCTGGCAGAAAGGATGAAGATGAATGTTTAACTGTTCTGCTCAACTAAAAAAGAGGCATCTTAATTTTTGTTCTAAAATGTACCCTTAGGGTGTACTGTTCTCAAAATGAATCTTTCCCACAATGACAGATGCCCCTTAGGGCACAAACAAGGCTCCACCACCCTTATTTATCCTAGGTTATTCCCTTATATCATATAGTCCTATGAATTTCCATTACTAAATTATTTTCTACAGGAGTCTTTTCATCAGTCCCTTTAGACTTTTCCTCCATTTCTCCAACAAGACACCTGACATGGCAGATTCTCCAACTTCAGTCTTATCATATGTCCCAGATATTTCTATCTTCTCTTCTAATAACTGTAGAGATAAGAAATTCTTATGTGCCTTGACAAATCTCAACATTTGTTACTCATCTTTTCCCCCACATAATACATACTATTCTTGAAAGCATTTGCTTTCAAGGGTGTTTAGATGTCTATTGATACCACTGGTGGATTTTCAGTTTTTATATCAAGAAGTAAATAAGACATGAGTAGCAAATTTATAGTTTGTTCTTTAAGCTATCACAGTTGCCAGTTTAACAGTTGTGATGTTACTTCCTTGTGGACATAACCATTGGCTTTACTGTCACTACCACATTAGGTTAATTGACTCACCAGCAAGCTCTTTGCCTTATGCTGTAATGTTTGAGTTGGGACGTGACAGTTATAGTTGCTTTATCATAACTGATTACCATATTTACTCAAATATAAGGTGACCCCCCAATAATTAGACTCAACACATGGACAATTTATAATTTTTTAAAATAATTTTTCCAGGTATAGAATCTAATTATTGGAGGTTGGCTTGAATTTGTCCCCTTCTCACTGCTACAGCAAGGAAAAATAAATCTTGGGGGTCAGATAGACCCCTTGCCATCTGCACCTACAACTTCTTCCCCCTGCAGCCCCTTCCACCCTTACTATCAGACTACAGATACCCATAGACTTAATTCATCCAGAACTGATGCATTTTACCTTATTTGAAATTGCTACAAGTTTTATCACAGGCACTCCATAAACACACATTTAAGTAGCACTTGTGCACCTACTATAAACTATGTATAATCTCAGTCCAAAACCAAAAGATTAATGATTTATCATATACAGTAGTTCATTGGGCTGGAAGCCTCATGAGAGTCAACAGCAAGTCTGCCTATGGTGACCCCATACCTCAGCAGTGCTCAGTATGTGTGTACTCCAGATACCCCCAAGAAAGATCCATGTGCCAATTACCCTCCCTTCCCTGCCATGACTGGAACCAGGTGTTCTTGCCATGAGTCTGGGGAGGATCAAAAACATATATGCAGATGAGGTGCAGGGCAACCCGCTCCACCTCAAGGAAGGCAGAGCCACAATAATCATGTTAAACAGGCTGAAAGAGTAGGTGACAGAGGGGTTCTGGGTGAACTGTTTGGGGCCCTGTTGGGTGATGCTTGCCAGACATTTCAGGCTGGTGAAAAAACATGAATCATTGAAAATGCACAGCTCAGCTGTGGGAATTAAAAGGAAGTCGAAATGTATTCAGTGTAGTGGCTCATTGTGACTTGGACTGGAAAAAAGTCAGTGCTGAGGAGGACTCTGCACAATGGGTATTACCATATATCTTATTCAGATAAGCTGCACTAACCCATCCTTGTGGTAGGTTCCCAGCATCCCAACATGAAGACTTGAGCTCAGCATCTTGGCCTTTTGGCTCAGATCAAGTGTGGGCATCCAAATATAAAGATCTCCAGGCTTGGGCCTGCACGTAGGATGCCTGGCAATGGATTTGGGAGTATCTGAAGTCCCAGGGTGAGAGCCTGGGATGGAGGATGCTTTCCTATACTGCCATACACGGAGTTCTGCCTGCTCAATCAATCTGGTTTTTGGAACAATTGAGTTCTGCTCAATTGATATGATTTGGCTGATTTGACCTGGAACACAAAATATATTAATAAAAAAAAAATAAAAATCTTGGCCTTTTGGCCAATGATGACGCATAGGGGGTGCGCCCTCTGAGAGCACTGATGCACCTTCTGACAGGCCGCGCTTCCCGCTTAGGTGAAGGGCAAGGAGCAGGCAGGAGCGCCAGTGCCCCCACTGCAAGCACCAGCCGGGGAGTGGGAGCCCCCCGCCAGTCGCTGACTAAGGTGGCACCAGTCGCCCATGCTCTTGGCTGAGATCAAATGTAGCAGCATTTCTGGCACCAAGGGAAGAGAGTGTAAAGGCTGGCTCTGGCCCTCCTGGTGCTGGCCTGGTATTATAGTACCTCGAGTGCCAGTTTCATGTAGAAGTAACACCTACCCACTATTTTTCAGGGCTAAAAAAAATGTTGCCCCATTAGTATGTTTGCCCAGCGTGGGCATGTGTTTTATAGTCATGCTCAATCTTGGCTACATTTAATCAGCTTCATAGTTGGCTTCCATTACTGAGCATATGCTGCTTTTGGCAGCAGTTTAATGATAGACAATGTAATATATTTAATGAGGTTTCCTTGTATGCAAAGAGCTTGCCCTCCCTCCCCCCAGCCCCGCCCCCCCATGCCGATTGGGGAAAAATACTTCATTTGAGTAAATATAGTTATTAATGCTGACTTTTTTGCGATCCTGGACAGTCTTTCAGGCTTTGCTTGCATGTTAGATGAGCTGTCACTTAGAAGTAACAGCTACTACTATTGTTCTCTGAAAATGTATATATAATAAGTCTCTTGGTTCAATGCTCTCTGGCTGATTAATCTCGCTTCAGAATATGGTACAGAATAGAATCAAATGTTGAAAAAAACATCTGCTTTATGAAATTGCTTTACCACATCTGGGTGTTTTCTTATTCCTTTCTTAGGAACCAGATTTCCTCTGACTTTCATGTGCTTTGCCTTCCACACATTTTATTGGTTTCATTTTCAGCATTTGTTGTAGCATCTTATTTCAAATTGTATTTTAATGTGTTTCATTTTAATATCTTGTAATCATTTCCTTAATTGCTTTTTCAATTCCGTTTTAAATGTGACAGAAAGGTAAAGGAGAAAACATCACTAAACATGAAATTATAAATATAGGGACTTTCTCCCAGAAAACTTCCATGGATGTCAATGAGATGTGTGTATGAGAACTGCACATGCACACACATATCCTAATGGAATTAGTTCAGC
>NW_005842002.1:2587626-2591791 GCF_000455745.1 Alligator sinensis
TCACTCCAGGAATGAAAGCCTACATCCAATGAAAAATAAAACTGGCCTCTAGGCAAACTAAGGGCTTGATTAGGTGCTCAAAGTCAAATAGTTCTCCCATTTGTTTCCAATGAGTCCTCACAAAAATTAACCTAGAATACTCAACTATTTCCCCCTTCATGTTAAAGATTCCAAATTGTCCTCAACAGTTTAGTGTAATAGTGCTCAACCTTTTACCCAGTGGACCAGATGGGCAGTGCCTGATCATTTTGTAAGCCAGATCTACCTGGTGGACCCAGTCCAGCACCAGAGGGGGCTGTGACTGGGCCCCATTCAGCCACACAGACGGGAAGAATGGGGACAGCCTGGCCCTGATCCAGCCCTATGGGGGAAAGGGTCTAGGACTGGCCCCAAACCAGCCCCATGGAGAGAAGGGCATGTGATCCATCTCTGATCCAGCTCCATCAGGGGAAAGGGTATGGCCCAATGCCACAGGAGAAAGGGGGCATCACCAAGCCCCAACCTGGCCAGGCAGGAGAAGGGGGCATGGCTGAGCTTCAAACCAGCCATGCAGGGGGAGGGGGCATGATCCAGCCCTACAGGGAGAAGAGGGTGCAACTTGGCCCCAACCAATCCACACAGAGGACAGGGGGCATGGCCTGGCCCTGATCTGGTCATGCAGGTGGAGGGCTGTGGCCCAGGTCTTACCTGCCCTGCAGCACTTGGGATTTGGACATCAGGGAGGGATGGTAGTATTAACCGTCACTGCTCCCCCACCACCAAATTTGCTGACCCATGGGGAACCCTGTGGGATGGATTCTAAGGCTCCATAGGCCACATGTGGGCTATGGGCCAGAGGTTGAACACCCCTCATTTAGTGTTTCAAATGATATATTCCTACTATTTAAAATTAAGTTAATAAGGAAAGACCCATCTGCTTTGAAACTTAGTTCATTCTCTCATGTTACCCAAGAGGCGTTAGAGATAGCATGCATATGGTGCCCCAGAATGGAGAACTACTTTTAGTGCAATTCATTACAACAAGAAATACAATGACATAAAAAGTATGAAAGAAAGATTATAGTTACCAAACACAGTCCTAGCTGGAACAGATTCCTTATTTATCCAAAATGATACTTGAGAGAGGATCACAGTCATAATGCATGGAATATATGTCTGAATCATAAAATAACCCATTTTTCGTCTGAGGTGGAAGTAAACTGTCATAACAATATATTCACCTAAAAAAATAAAATAAAACCAAAGGAAAGTTATGTTTCTGCCCATCCGTGCAATTCTTCTGATGCAGAATAACTGTTTCAGACAGTCAGCCATGATTAGATATGACAATAACTTAAGCATTTAGCAATTCAAATAGTAAATGATGAGGTTTCTTAGAAAGGAAGAATGAAAAGAAGCTTAGTATCAAACAAAGATAACTGTAATATGTCCTTACAGTGCCATTCGGTAGGCACAACGTAAGAGACTATAAAAGTAACAGATCATGTTGTATTATGTTTTACAGAATGTGTGACTTAAGAGCTCTTCTGCCATCTAAAAAAAAAAAAAAAGTAGGGGGGGAAAGATAACCACTCTCAAGGCATAAATGTGTATCTAGCATTACTCTGGATGCAATATTGCAATGTCCATACACTGTGGTAACTTGGTGCAATATTACAGTATCTAGATTTTACCTATTGATACCTACTAATTCATATGGAAGATTAACTGGTTTATAACATGTTTACATTCTAGTACTGGTTTCATAGTTTAATCATCTATACTGTGTACTCTAGTGCTTTTAATATTTTACTTGCACTAGTTTAGTCTAATATCACATGAACTAGGCATTATTTTTAGAAGCATGAAAAAAATTTAGAGTGCAAAACAAAAGCTGAGTATGATCTAATTAGGTTTAAAGTCAATGGGAAACTCTGGTGAATTCTGAATCAAGCCCACTCTTAAGATGACTATACATGTGCTCAGGGGTGAAGGGGGCTGCGTTTTAGTTAGAGTGGTTCTTGGGAGCTGCTCTAAAAAGCCCACAGCATCTTTTGTATTCAGCTTTTCAAAATGGCAGCAGGGGCACTAACTAAAACTCGTTCGCAGAGCTTTAGTTAGAGTTTCAGTTAAAGCGACCTCTCTGCCATTTTGAAACACAGGATGCTGAATACACAAGACGCTGCAGCACACTGAAGTGTTCTGATTAGAATGCCCCAGCAGACGCAAGTCTGCTCTGACACGCTGATTGTAATCAGAACACATCGGAGCACATGTAAAAGTGCCCTTAGTTATCTAAGGGCTTGGAAGACAGATTGAGTAAAATGCATAGGTCCCAAGATTAAGATACATAGGAATACTTAAAATCTCTATAATAGCAGGCCCACAGTAATCAGTTTAACTTAGTTTCATAGGCTCTGGGAAGGTAGAGCTGGAAGAGACCTTGTGAAGTCATCTACTCCAGCCCTTGGCTCAAGGCAGGCTCATCCCCGACCAGTTAAACCATCCCACAATCAAACTGTTGCTTGTGCATATATCACTATGACAGAAAGGAACAAAACTGAATTGGTGCAAAATAGTAAAATCAGGCCTTGCTATCTATCATATAAACCTATACATTTATTGAGTGATGGAACTCCTTAAGAAAAGGACTCGTTGGAAACCAATGAGGCTGTTTCAGTGATTAGTGGCTATTTCCAAGATCAAAGAGTTTGCAAGATCAGTCCCAAGACTATCCTAAGTCCTACAAAAAGTACCTCCTTCAAACCCACCCCCTCTCCCAGTAAAAAACTAATCCTTATTTTATTAATCTAGTCAATGGAAATTCCCTTCCAAAAACCAGACAGAATTTATAGGGAGGAAGCAGACTTGTTTGATCAGCTATCACCTGCATGCACAGAGAAAAAAAGCAAGCGTCCTGGAAAGTTTCAGCTTACTGCCTGAGACTGAAAATGATGTAGGGTCAGGGTTTACCTCATGCATCTCTGAGCTAGCATTCTGGACAGACAACTCATAAAAAAGGGCTACAGAAACTGTTCTTTGGAGGAGTAGCAAGGAACTGATATGATCTGTCCTGTTACTTTCTAGATGATCAGCAATATGCAGGGTATTGAGGAAATACAGCTTCATGTTGGTATTAAAAATACCAACAGAGAAATCTGTTGAGTACATTTACTCAAGCTGTTGTTTTTGTCATTATTCTGCCACCACCTTTCATCAGAGAGTGCTGAAGTTCATTAGCTTAGTAATCTAAATTCACAGCAAATCAAGAATAATATTTTTAAATATATATTATCAACAAACTGATCATCAGTGAGATTTCACTTATTGGGGCTGCCTGTTGTTTGCTTAAAAAAAATCTAATAGAACAAAAGTCAGTTGCAGTGCCTATTGCATTACAGCATTTGCTCTTCCACTAATCTGAATATCATTTTAGTTTATGACTTTAATAACACATTTGGCATCTTATGTGTTTATTCTGGATTGTCTGCATTGTCAAACAAAAGCAATTCTTCTCTGCTTAATGCAAATACAGTATTGAGAAAGTATTTCTACAGCCACATGTCATGGCCTCTAACAGCCTCAGATATATGGCTTCTGACTCTTTAAATTACATTTTAAGCAGTTATTACAAACATTTATTTATCTGCTCTGTCTGTGGCCTCATCCCAGCTTTATGAAGGGACTTGGGATTTCACTATAGTGAATCTGCAAATGAAATCTCTGAAGACAGAAAACCTAAATCTGCTTTATGTACTTATCCACTTACATTTATTCTAAAAGCCCCAGAATACCTTCTTTAAAAGTCTAAGACAAAATGTCACTGTTAATTCTACGTTACAAGCTTATTTTCATTTACAAGATTCTTACCTGTAATAGATTTAACAGTTTCACTGGATACAGTATGTCCAAGGAGGTCATACTGAACTAAACTGGAAGACTCTTTAGGGACTTCCACTGACTTCTCAGGTCCTTTTGTCCAAGTGTAAATCATTTCAGTCATTGGATATGCATCTGAAACAACATATCATTAATATACATCAATAGGTCATGTTTTATCTCGCTATTTTGAAAGCTTGATCCAAAGCCAAATGAAATCAATAACAAGGCAGTTACTTGCTTAGATCTTTAGTTAAGATTCTTAATGCTTGTGCTAATGTATCTATATCATCACAGGAAAACCCTT
>NW_005842002.1:2591822-2600215 GCF_000455745.1 Alligator sinensis
AAAAAACATCTATGTTTGTAACCCTCAAGTGCAGGGGATCACCACAGAATTCAGTTCAGTGGGAATTCTACATGTAGGATCTTTTTAGGGTCAGAACCTAAATATGAAGCTTCAACTTTATTTTCATTTTTTTAACTTTTTGGAAAGATATTGACAAGTTTTATCTTGTATTTAAATATACTGCTATTGAATCAATATCATTTATTAGCTACAGAGTTTTTTGAAGGATAGAGGGATATTTATTTGAGGGAAATAACATTTATACTGAGAACTACTCAAACAATCAATATGAAATCAACTGTCAACATTTACCTTGAAATGCCTACAAAGCTGAAACTCTTGCTAAAACCAAATTCAGCCCCAGTTTTTTAATTGAAATCAATATGTCCTATTTAACATTTCACGGAGCATAAGACCAGCTTGTACTGTCTGCCAAAGGCAATGTCTGATGCATCAGTTCAACTGGCCTGGGACTTCTCTGAAGAATTCTCCCTAGATAGAGGGAATGTCTGCTACTGTGAAATTGATGTAGGAGACTAGGGCAGTGCAAAGCTTCAGCTGCTGATTCAATCTGGAGAAGATTTGGCCCGATTCAATGGCCAAATCTCCGAATCCAAATCAAATCAGGAAACCAATTAAAAATTCCGAATCGATTCGGAAAAGATTCAGAGAGCTTCAGCAATTTGGGTAGGCCCTGCTGGCTGTAGCATGGAGCTTAAAAAAAAGCCCCTACTCACCGGGTGCTTCCAGGCAAGGGGGCGATCCCCACTGCCCCACGCCACATAGGGGCCTCTGCCACGAGGCCCCTGATCCCTGGCCACTGTCCCAGCCCCATCCCCCCGCCCCTGGTTGACCTGCCTGCCCCAACTCCTGACCCTTTAAAAAAAAAAAAGAAAAACAAAAAAGACCCCAAACTCATCAGCTGGTACAGCAGCCTTGGGGCTTCTGGGGGCTTGTGGAAGAGCCCTCCATGCAGCGTGGGGCAGTGGGGAGCAGCAGGGAATCACCCTTCACTGGGCAGCAGCTGATGAGTCAGGGTTTTTTTGGTTTTTTTTTTTGTTTGCTTGTTTGTTTTTTAAAGGGCCAGGAGCTGGGGCAGGCACGGCAGCCGTGGTGGGGGCTGGGACAGCGGGCAGAGGTTGGGGAGCTCATAGCAGAGCCCCCCATGTGGTGTGGGGCAGTGGCGGGCAGCAGGGATCACCCCCACCCTGCCTGGCAGCTGGTGAGTGCAGGCTTTCCCCTCCCCCCCAAAGAGCCAGGAGCTGGAGCCAAGCAGGGCTGGGAGAGCAGGCGGGGGCTGTGTGATTCGGAGATTCAGCTGATTTCAGCAGCCAAATCTCTAAATCAGATTCGGCGGAATCGATTCGGGACAGTGATTTGAATCACCAATTCGAATCATTGTCCCCCGAATTGGCCGTATCTGAATCTGAAGCAAATACTAGCCGCCTCGCACAAGCCTATAGGAGACATCACTAGCTGCTCTCTAACCTTTGCTTTAAGTGGGAAGATGAGATCTGACAGGGGTTATGAAGGACAGGGGCACAGCAGAGCCCAGCTCCATTACACTGAATTCCTCACTGCTTTAAGTCCAATGTATGCCAATAACAGAAGTTTCACTGGAGCTGGGTGCTAGGGAGCAAGTTGCTGCAACCACCACCAATGACAACATCCAAATGCTGCACAGGGAGAAGTGGACAGGAGCAATGAGTGGTTCACAAAGCTCGTCAGTAATCCCTAACTAATACTTGACTCCTCTAAAGCCAAACAAAAGAACCAGGGGTCTTTTCCAATGTACTGGGCCCAGTGCAAATGAAATATAATACAGAATCTGGCATAATGCTCCCACTAAAAAAAAAAACCAAACAATACTGCAAATATCTAGTGCTTAATTACTAAAAATTATCTTTTCTCTCCAGAATCGACACTGAGGTTACATGTTTATGGCTGCTCTTGAGACCTGTCTGCAGCATGTTTGAAAGAGGCCTTATCTAGTCAGAAAAGCAAGATTTAACTTAATATCTCAACCTGTGCCAACCTGTCAATGTTTTGCCTTGATGAACCCTCTGGACTTTAATTTGCAGTCCTTATATAAACAAAACACATTCTGAAGTCAATGGGAATTTTTTTTCAATCAAAATTCTTGATCAAGGCTAATATTCAGTAATCTTAATGACTCAAAAGACATTTTGAAAATTCACTCCTATTATTTAAAACTATAAGTACAAAAAAATCATAATTGCAACTTACAGCTTCCAAATTTGAGAGGACAAGCATGACCATCCATTGGAAAATCCACTAATCTCATGGGACACTCAGCACTGATAGTAAGTCTATAATAGATCAAATTGAATATGCTTTGCTTGGTATTTTGTCTAGGCAGGATCACTTTTATATAGAATAATTATAAGAAGCTAAATACATAAATTGAATACCTCATTGTGTATAAGATGGTGCCATTTCTCATTATTCTAAAGAGTTTATTTGGGGCTGTCATATTATGAGAGACAGATTTTTTCCCATTCCTGAAGAAAGTGTCAGGTGTCCACACTTTTGAAACCATCAAGTTATTAAGTCTTAAAATTTCAATGGGACCATCATATTTCAATCTTTTGTCCACCCACGTCTGACGGAAGAAGACATCCATTGTGTATTCCTATATTGAATCATCAAAAAAAGAGAGGTTGCATTTATGGTTCCAGGAGAAACAAAAAAACTTTTAGGGGCAAATAAGTCACAAGTGAAGTAAGTGTTGTTTAGTTAACTACACAAATATATTTCTACCGATTAAAGTGAATTGTGTACTTCTTAATAGCTTAATTTGCCACATTAGTCATATAAATAAATTGCTAGACGTGCTTAATCGTTCAGGAATAATTACTATAATCTAATAAAATTGCAGGAAGCAGGCAATTAAGTTTTGTACTCTGGCATATAACTGGAAACAAAATGATGAATGTGATAACAAATGTCAAAGTATTTTTTAAAAGACAGATATAAAGGGATTTTTTTTAAATGATGGACACATTAAATAATAAGGATAAAATATTTGTTATAGTTCACCAAAATCAAGAAAAGAATCATACATCTAATTTCAGTTGACAAAAACAGGTGGTTAACTGAAAAAGAATCAATTATTCTTTTGTAATGTCTATAAAATGTGTATAATATAGATTTGCCCTTAACACACTTATACCTGTATTTAAATATAAGGATAGTCCTATTGACTTCCAAAAGACCTCAGCAGAACTATGCAGATACTTAAAATTAAGTATGTATTCAAGTGTTTGCAAGATTTGAGGTCATGAATGTCATGAGAAAGTACACACATGAATGAACATGTGAAAAAAATCGATGTTTACAAATTAGTTTATGTCTTGCAATACCAAAGCACTTTACAAGCGAACTTGCAAGTAGACCAATGCAAAACAATACCCTCTAGTTACCTCTAGTAACCCCCCTCTTGTATGTTAAAGCATGGTACTATTCTTCTATTCTGATTTCTTTCTGTTCAGTGTTCTTCAAAAGTGAACTGAATGCATGGGAAGTCACATTTGCCTTTTTCATAACCATATCACATTGGTAGCTATTGGTCTATACATAGCTATCATAGATTAACTGTGTCTATCACTCCAGTCTTCAAGGTCATCCCATTTTTTCAGTATGTTATTCCTATTCTCTCCTGTATTGATGATACCACACAACATTCTGCACACTACTATCTTTTGCACACAGCTCATTAATAATAAATACATAAATACATAAATAAAAAGTCTGTCTCTAGATCAAGAAGACATGAGAAACTCCACTAGTAATCTCTCCTCCATCCCATTAATTTCTCTTTCAGCCCCATCCGCTGCCAGTTCCTTACCTTACAGTTCTTGTACATATCCCACCTTCTCCAGATTAACCAAAAATTCCCATGTGGCACCATTTCAAATATTCTACTCAACTCCAGAGATATGAGAATCTATTTATTTATTTCACACACACACCTCATTTCAGAGCTCAAATGTATTTATTATTCAAATTTCTTGGGACCATATTATGTTATCCATAGTCATGTTGGCTGCTTATAGCCGTAAAAAAACCCAAAAAACAATGTTTTACTTTAAGCTTGGTGCACCCCCACATGGAGCACAGTGCATGCCCAGACGAAGCATCGCATTGTTTTGACCTGGCTCACCCAACACCTGTATAGATCAGGCACTTCAATGGGGTTTTTTGGTGCTTTTATCTAACAGCTGATTGAATCAGCTATTAGTTGATTGAATCAGCTTTAGAAAGAAGTGCCAAGAAGTCCCACTGAAGCACCTGATCTATAAAGGCACTGGGGAGCCAGGTTGAACGAATGAACTTCCTCGTCTGGTAAAGCACTGGGTTTTGTGGGGGGAGGGGGTTCATGCCTGCCAGCAGCCTATGTTGAATAGTAGCTTATTGCAGAGTTGTAACTTTTGAAACACCAGCCATGAAATCGGAACTGCTGGAAGAAGTGCACTTCCGGTTTTGCCACTGGTGATTTCACACTTTGTGATCGGCTGTTGGGGGATCTCCCTCCCACAGACGGCAATCAGCCAGTAGAGGACCCACCCCCCCAGTCGGCAATGTGGTACCCCCACAGACTTGGGAGGCACCAGTCACCCAAGACCTGACCTTTGCAGAATATTTTGTTGAACTACATTGATTAGTTGTGCTTAGCCAGATAAATCATTTGACATTTCTTCTTTTTCTGAATGAAGGGCATGAACTTGAACCATAAAAGTCAATAGGAGATATGTTGGATCAGGCCTTGAAAGAACTGGTAGCCTTTCTGGCACAAGTACTGTGGTTGTCAATCTAACATTTGTGTTCTGTTAATACTCGTGCATGTCATTCACTTTCTGAAAGTATTTTTGCTGGTAAAACTCCAACACCAGTAATGAATATCAAATAATAAATCGGTGAGTCAAAGAAGAACCACACATGCTCCAGATGGAAAAAGCCAATTTCTGTGACCTCATCAGAGAAATTACCTTCTTTCGACATATTGCTTTCACACAACCCCATTGGCCTGATTCTGCTCTGACACCAGTGTAAAATGTGTATTAAATTCAATTAAATCAATTCTTTACTCCAGGTTAACCCTACTATGTCATCAGGATCAGGCCTGTTGTATCTACTTATAACTTAGAAATTAAACTGCTGCTAATCTTTCCTATTTTGCATGATTGATAGTACAGTACGAAGAGATATGAATTAAGCATTCATTCCTAACTGCAATTAATGGTTTCTCAGCACCACAAAATGGCATTTTAATTCCAGAAATACGTACCATTTCTACATCAGAAACAGGTCCAAAACTGGTGACGTATATATCTGTTTGAACTTCAGTAACAGGACCTAATGTATAAAAGGAAGTGAGCAAGAAACATTGAATTTTGCAGGCTAACAAATCTCAAAAATGATACTGGCACATATACAACATTTTATGCAGGTGTCATTTTGAAGGCTTTGTGGACTAATCAGAGGAAAATGTATAGACAGCATATTCACAATTCTAAGCCTAATTTAATTTCAGACATTGAAAGTATTCATTTTCATTGAATTATCTTCACTTGCATAAGTAAATCAAAATATATATATATTTCCAATGCAACTCCACTCAGAAAATTACTGGATAAGAAAACAGGCACAAAAATTAAGAAAAAAAGAACACACAGAGAAAATTACTATTTTAAACAACTAATGGCCTATATCAGCAAAACCCTTCTACCAAGCTATCTATTAATAGCATGTGCAGTCCCATTGATATAGTACATTCAGTAACATGAGATTGCACAATCAAAAATTAGGGTTCAGATCAAAAGTTATCATATACCTAAATACTTTTGGGGACCTTTGCCTACATTCCAGTTTTACTATTGATATATCCTTGCAAGTTCAAACAACGTTCTTGTGACAATCCTGAAAGGTTTCATATTCTGTATTGCTCCATATCTAGTATAGTGTTAATGACAGAAAGTTTTTCTATCTCAACACACCACTGTACTTTGCCATGCTGTTAAAATATACTTCCTTATAAAAGCAAGAATGTAATTTACACTACAGCTCATATTCGGGGTATAATATAACTGCCATTAAACTAAAGGGAAACACTTCCATCATCATTAATGGGAGTATGTCATGACTGTGATAGAGCAGTAGTTCTCCACCTTGTTAGATTCAAGGTACCCATCAGAACACATCAGCTCTTAGTTTCACTAACATTTTGATGATAAAAAAGTAGAACAATATTCCTGTGGCATATAACTTAGAAAGCCCATACCAAGTCAGAAAGTTTTTGATACTATGGATTTCTAACTGAAATCCTTGAACTTGTCTTGGGGAATCTTGTATAGGTGCTCACATACCTAACATTATTCATATTGCATGACACCCCATGGCACTCTTACAAGGATCTCATGATGCCCTGGTTGAGAACTACTGTGAAAGATGTAAAGACTGACAACTAGCACTAACTAACATGGTATTCTATTTATTTTTTAATGCGACCACGAGGCCCACTAGCAATTTAGCTCAGACCACCAACTCATGTCACATATGCCATCAAACAGTCATTACATAGTAGTGACTTTGGACAGGTCATTTTCAGGTCCAAGTTTCAATAGTCTCCAGACTCCTGAGACTTAAGTTTCAAAAAAGAAATTAGTAAGTTTACATTAATAAGGGCTTTTTCATACCTCTTACATTCCAGTAGGAAGCAGCAAATACTTGAAAACTGTTTCAAAGGCAAATAACTGCCTCTCATAAGACTATTGTGTATACAGATGCCACTTCAGATCAAAATGCATAAAAATGAAAGGAAAGAAATAAAATGGGCACTGGCAAACAAATTCCTTTTTAGTCAAGAATACATTTCAAACTGCTAAGCAAAAGCAAAATAAAAGCTTATAAAAGTACTTTACTGAACAATTTGCAAATTATGTTTTAAAGATCAGTTAAGTTGGTTGGGAATTTTTCAATTGATGGGATTTTTGTTGATTAATCAAAAGCAAACATTTCCACAAGACCTCAGTTTCAATAAGTTGCTTCATCAAGAAACTTGCTCAGGTCTGGAATCTGGGTTTTTGGTTGTAGCTGTGTTGGTCTAAGGACATAGGCAAGGTTCTTTGGGTAGATGTGATATCCTTTATTAGATCTCAGGTCTGGAATAGAATTTCTGATAAAACCCAGAGAAAGGTGAGAGAAAGACCCTTCCAGAATAGCCTCAATAGCCAAGGAACTCATCCAGACAAAGACGACTCAGATTTCAAGAGAAGTTTCAAAAGATCTTGGCTTCACCCCAGTGCAGAACAGTAATTTTAAACCTTGAACAGTTTCATGGGACAGGAAAATCATTTCCCATTTAGTGGCAATAAGAGATTAAAGCATACATATTTCTTGTATTATTCAGTGACACTAGAACATTAGATACAGGTACTCCTCACTTAACATTGTTTCGGTTAACATTGTTTTGTTATTATTTCACTTATCTATTAGAAAACATACTTATCATTTCACTTAGAGTCGCATTTTTCAAGAATGTAACTACAACATTAAGTGAGGAGTAGCTGTATTGTATTACATCATATAGCAACTTAAATCAATTACTTCTTTTATTAGTTCTTCAAAATTAAGTTTTAACGGTCCTCCAAATATGCAAAGTCAACTTTGTATTTCATCTCTCACTTGCAGTGAATCTCTCCTGTTTTATTCCACTGATCACTATAAATGTATAGTTGTATATCAAAATTGCCAAAGGAAAGACAAAATAATTTCCACTTAAACAGCTATTTTGCACAGACACTGACTTACCATTTTGTGTTGTTGAAATGGTTAACACCTGATTGGCAATAAATTTGCACAGATTAGTAAGTAAAAAGAGGGTGAAAATTAAGGCTAGGAAAATGTTTTGAGGATCAAATTAGGTAACCTCATGCCCTAATGACAACACAATGCCCTGCCACCTCATGGAACCTGGGGCCAAGTACCCAGTCAGATCCTCAGGGGTTGACAACACCATTTTGACAGCAAGCCCTGACACCATGGGGCTTAAGCATGTCCCATCTATCCAAGTCAGAGGCATACATCAAACTTGTAAACACATCAGAGAGTCTACTCTCTGATGGTCCTTCTCTGCCTACTTTTGATCCGTCAGCCTCCAGCAGGCGTGAAAGTAGCTGCTGGTGATGAGCTTAGAGCAGTTTTGCCGATGAACTTCCTAGTTTGGTGCTCACATTCATAGGAGCATGCCTGTGAATTCATTTTGTTGGGGTTTACCAAGGACACATTGCTACAATGGTGTATAAGCTTGCATACCATGGGTGGGTAGAAGCTAAGAGGACTGCAAAGACAAATGAATTCTGAAGCCCTAGTGA
>NW_005842002.1:2600225-2619855 GCF_000455745.1 Alligator sinensis
CAGCAGCCAAAGTCTAATGCTGTCACAAGACATTCATACCTTATTAAAAGGACCTTTAAGAAAGAATGAAAAAGGAAACGGAGTTCCCTGACGATCATACACACGCACAAGGAAGACTGAAATTAAGGAATTAATCAACAGTTAATATTAAGAGCATAGTATCATACAAAGTTAGCAGCATACTAAATAAATTGTAAATCACCATATTTTAGGGCAGAAATTATAAATGTCAATGTACACAGAATTATTTCATTTTAGAGGGGGCAGGGGTTTTTTTAGGAGAATGTCATGCTTATGGGAATAAAACTGAAGTATTAATAGAAACAGCTCCAAAACTAGGCATAATAGCACAAGAAAGCAATGTTTAACATTTAGCCTATAGCTCTACCAGCCCATAACATCCTGATCTGAAACACCCTTCAGAGTTTCTCTAACCAATGGGCACCAACACTGAGCTGTTTTGTGGTTCTGAAATGCATCTTAGATTTACAGACTATGCTATGCCACATAGTTATATATATCTCTTTCTAGAGGTGTCCCTTTTTCAGTGCCCTGGCCCAAAGTTTCCACCGTTAAGCAGAGACCAGTTGCTACTTTCTGACTGGGTCTTCTGGCTTCTGCATCCCTTCTTTCTCACCATGGCTCCCCCAGTGGCCCAAATTAATATAAAACAGGGAGATGCATCTATCACTTTGCATTGATTGCAGGTGTAAACTCCAAAGCACTTTGAGCCAGACGGAGTAACCGCTCCCGGGCACAGTGTCTACATGTGCACCCAGAACAGCAGCACTTTGAGCTGCTCAAGAGCAGGCTTGTGGGGGGGAAGCTCCGGACTCCGGGTGGCAGCATCAGAAGGGCTGGCAGAGACACAAGAGTACCAAACATGCAGAGCCGTGTAGTTACGTGGCAGGCAGGTGACTGGCCCCTTGCTGCCTGGGTGCAATTTCTGCTCATGGTTATGGTTTACATGAGTGTTTGATGGTAGTAAATAACCCTGCTGTAAGATAGTATTGTCCCTGACAGTCCCTGACAGTAATTAGTTTACTGAGCCCTAATGCAGGCACACATGTAGACTGCGATGCTTTACTGCAGAACTAATTAGTCAATTCTGCAGTAAAGCACATGTGTAGATGCACTTGGGGAGAAGCAATCTATGGCCCATGGAATGGATCCAGCTTGTGACAGCACATGGTGGGTGGAGGTGAGGAAATCTGTGACATACAGGAGTGGGGCATATTCTTCACCCTGCACCATGCAGTTCTCTGCCACAAGCTGCCAATGCCCTCCACTGCGTTCAGCAGAAGGAACCCCATCCCATACTGTTTCATGTTAAAAGCTGCTCTCTCACCCAGCTACTACAGCCTCTGCTTACCCTTGCTGCTAAATTTGGTGGTCCCCACTGCCTTGGTCAATAGAAATCAGTGGCACTCAGTGGCAAGGATAAGCAGAGGTTGCAGAAAGGAGGCACAAGAGCAAGAGAGCAGCCCTCAGCACAAAGCAAGGAGGGCAGGGCACTATGGAGGGGACTGGCAGCATGCCATTCTTAAAGGTTGCCAATCCCTGATTTAGAGCCATTAGTAGAGACTTTCTGACTTTAAAGAATTATACAACATGCAGAAAATTACTGTAACACAAGGCAGCAGCCTTTTCAAAGCCAACTAGCACTTCTCAAGTCAACTAGAGTTCCTTAAGTTAAATTGTAGAAGTAAAACTTAGATCAGAATCACCTACCCTGTTTTTATAAAACCTCCTAGCAACACCTTTTATATCCCAAACTGAACTTGGCATCCAAGTCACAGTGGCCGTACATCTATGGCCCAAATAGCAAATTTACCTTGCCTGGCAGTAGCATCCCTCAGCACAGAATAATGCTTCAGGTAGGCTGTCTCCTAAACCAAAAGCAATTTAGCCACATCCATATAGCACAGTGGGTGGGATAATTAACATGGAGATAGGCCTACTCTCACTGTCACTCAGCAGCAATAAGTAGCCCACCAAAAATGGCAGCTACATTGCCACCAGTTTACAAGGCATGCAGTCTAGAGCAACACAACATGCTTGCAGCCGCTGCTGTTTGACATATGTTACTGTATAGACACAGCTTTAATCTCCAGAATATTGAAAAAAAAAAAAATCTATATTCTCCACAAAATGTCTTCTAGAAGATATCTGGTCAACCTATTCCCTCTTATTTTGTGGCTTAAACACTCCTCCAATATGAACACAGTGCATAACTTAGCCTGAAACTATTAACTATTCTAATATTATAAAAGTCTTAATCTATCTGTCTGTCTGTCTATAATGCTTTACTCATGCTCTGATTGGCTGACAAACAGCCAATCAGAGTGGGAACAAGCATTCGAACAGGAGCTGGCAGCACGGTGGAGCACCTCCATGATGGTGGGGACGCAGGGGATAGGGGGGCAGGGCAAGGTCTGGAAGTGGGGACAATGGAGCGGATGAAACAGGAGGCGATGGAGTGGGGGAGGGGCCAGGCCACCAGAGTTGGCCTCACCTCCTCTTACTCCTTGCTGCTGCTGGGTCGGCCCAGGCCTGCTGCTTCCCCCACCATGGCGGGCTGGCTTCTCCCCATACTCAGGCCTGGTCCTTCCCCTCATCAGGCCTGGTCCCACTCCCCCCCTCCCCCCACCATTGCAGTGGGGAGGAGGGGAGCGGGCCTGGACCCCAAGCAGCGGGAAGTAAAGGGGGAGTGGGCCTGGATGCGGGGGGCGAGGGCACGGGGCTCCATTCCCGTATGCTGCCCCCGCATCATTCCTGATAGGCAATTGGCTAGTGTCATTGTAAAGTCCTATTTCAAATCTCACCTGCTATGATTCGAAGGGTGAACATTCATGTATTGTTACCTAAGCAGAGGGTTGTACAAAAGTCAATTGGCATTTGATTTAATCAGTAAAGAATGGCCTTCAATGGAATGTGGGAAAGTTTCTGTACATTATCAGATCCCCAGAAACAATGAAGAACTATTTATAATACACTGGCGAGTACTTTATGTCAGTTAAATAGCAGAGGAGTCCTACACACTGCAGTGGCCATTCTCATACCTAAATCACAGCCTGCATGATAAAATGCTTCTAAAGCAGCTCATACAGGATTGAAAATCAACTCCTACAAAAGCCAGGATAATTGGTTATTATATAGAGAAACCAGATGAATACTGGAGGAGACTGAAATCATGGGCCAACCACAAGAGAGTAGTACAGCTCTACCATAGTCATAGCTTGAAATAGCAGGTAAGTTGTAGCCACTGCCCCCTTAGGGCTATATATTCTAGCTTCCCACCAGTTTCACACATGGTTTATCCTTAGCATACAACACTACGTTGTTTTAAGCACAACAAAATGGTGCTTAAAAGACACAGAAAACCTTGGCAAATTTCACTCCAAAAAAATATTTTTCAGAAGAACTGCAGCTTCCTTATAGAGCTTTCAACATATGAAGTGCAATTTTAATATGGAGTACGGCTAACTCATTATGAGGGTAGTCCCTTGGGTAAAGGAATACGTAACTTGTGTGAAATTTCATTAGATCCATTCCTGGAGATAAGATTAAAAAAACAATTGTTATGGTAAAACATTGTGGAAGGTTGGTGTGCACTCACTCCTTCTCTCTCTCTTCCGCCTCCCCCACCACATCTGCTGAACAATACAGAACATAGCACAAGGTTGGTAGCAGAAAGCTGTTAACCAAAACAGAACAAAGCCAAAAAAAAGGGCTACCCATTTCTTTACTGTTTTTTTCTTTCTTCCCTTCCTTTTTTCAATTTTTTTTGTAAAGGGTTTAAATCACTATCTTATTAAGTTCAGACTTGGAATTAGCCTTAGAAAACGTTTCTTTTTTACATTAAGAACCCCGAAACCTTTGAGCAAATCTTTGTTACGTGTTCACATAAAACCTTCTATAACAGTTATGAGTATAGTAAAAATCAGAAAATAACAAATATAATCACCCTAACCAGGCATGGTGAACCTGACAGTGATAACAGTGGAGTTCAACACAGTGCCAAGATTCACTTTTAATTGAAACTGAGATCTTAAAAACAACACCCTTTATTGTACTATTTTATCTTCATTACTTACACTGCTCGGCCTATTAGATAAAACTGCTAAGGCATGGCATTTCCTTACTAAGAGCTTGAAGAACTCTGCAAAGGTTGAGGCTTGTACAATCTGCAACTATGACTTAAAATTATTTTATCCACATTTCAGTATCAGTTCTTAAATTTTAAACTTTGTATTTTATATCTTAGTCAAATCATGTGATCTTCCATATCAATTCTGTGTTTTCAAATCCTTGAAATGACCTATCTTACTTGTTTCTCATGCTTATTTTGATTAGCTAATATTTTCACTTTACCACCTTCTTTCATTTCCTGGACAACTGCAGATTAATTTATATCTTCAGCATTTACTACAAATTCACAATCTGAAAGTTAACTAATTAATTTCCTTAAAAAATTTTTAGGCAGTAAGGCCTATCTGCAGGAATAGCAAAAGGGAATTGAAATACGTTGGTTTTCAATTGTAAAGCCACAGTAACTGAGTATGCTATTTTTTTTAATGAATATTTAGTGTTTATGGAAGATACAATACTGGTACCCCTCGAAAATAGTTTCCTATTTGTCAACAGACCAACACAGCAGAGGCAACGACAATTCACATATACCAATGCCTCTATGGATATGCTCACTATCATTTGTATGAACCCTGACCAAAACAAACTATATCTCTAGGAACCGAAAAGACAGCTCAGGATTTTTTCTTGTTTAGTAGTTAGTCTATCTGCTGACACTGCCAACATGGGTGGCAACTGATGCCAGTTTCGTGATCTAGACACCTGTCTACTGGGAACTGGACTAAGAATATGAGCTAATTTTACATAGGTCATTGAGCAGAAGACAGATGGCAATGACTGTTCAGTCACTACCAACCAGGGCTAGATTCATATCAGTCAGCTACAGGTAAACAGCCCCATATCCTGTTAACAATCCCATAAGTCATCCACTCTCTCCAGCTGAGGATTGGACAATTGCCTAAAAGCAGATCAGCTTTACTTCACAGTACTTATACCTAACCCATTCACATTGCTTGTATTTTTTAAAAATCTATTATATTATGCATTGTAACCTTGCAGGTATGTATGCATTTTTCATATGAGCTCATAATCATGTAACTATTTTTTTCTATCCCCTAGAAATAAGAAAATTAACTCTTTCCAATACACCATGTGCTTATTTTCTGGCTAATTGGATGTCAAGTCTAAATTCAAGGCTCGAACTCATAGGGTGCATCCACACATGCAAGCACATGCACTTGCAGCAAATCAAATAGAAGCGGTGCAAATTTGAGCCAGGGCTTTTTGCCTTAGTGCACATGCTTGGACATGCACTTTGTTGTGGAGCAAATTGTGCCACTTGGGGCAAAATAACCCTGCCTGGCTCCTCCCAGCTCTGCAGGCAGGAGGAGCCTAGAGCCCAGGGCCAGCACCTGTGCTGTCCCCAGCAGTATAAAAAGCTGCCCTGTCCTGGCCCCAGCAGTATAAAAGCCACCCTGGCAAGTAGCTCACGGCTACTAGCTCTCAGGAGATTTTGGGACCCAGCCAATTGGTACCTGGGGACACTACCCCTTGTGCCAGCTGGACTGCCGAAGCAGCCCTCAGAGTTCCCTGCACCCTCTACCTGCTGCAGCAGTCTGGCAGTGGGGGCTGCTGCCTGGCTGTGACCTGATGTGCATCTGCCAGACCCGGATGGGGACTGCACAGCCAGTAGAGGCATCTTCCCTTCTGGGCCAGCAGTGGACTGTGGTTGCAGGGTTGGCCTGTGAGCGGCACTACTGCCACATGCGCCCCCTGCCTGGCAATCTGGGCAGCTATTGCCCAGAAGATGTTTTGGGTGCAGTGGCCTGCTTTGAACTGTCAAAGCATGTCCTCCTGGCTCCATTTGGCCAGGAGGTCAGCCACAGCCAGCTGGGTCCAAGGTGCCAGCTCTGAGCAGGCAAGGTCCTGCCACTGACCTCCCTAGCAGGAATTCTGCTGTTCCCTATTGGAAAACAGAAAAATCCCTGATAAAAAAATCCCAAAAAAGCATGTCTCTTTATCGTAATAATAAAGTGAACTCTAAATACATGTTTCATGAATTTATGAATATATATTTTGCTGCCCTCCCACAGGGGCGATGGCCCCTACACAGGGGTTACAGCCTCCACACAAGGGGTTCGGCTCCCCAGCAGGGGGCTCATGCCCCCAACAAGGGGTTTGGTCCCCACAGAAGGGCTATGGCCCCCCCAACTGGGGATTCGGCTCCTCAACAGGGGCCAAATGGCCCCTGCAGGGCTACCTCCCCCCTGCAAGGCCCACATGCCCCACTCAACCCCCATAGCTACCCCCATAACCCCAGGCACTGTCACTTTGAAGAAAAAAACAGAAAAAAAATGGGAAAAAAAGCCTCTGCTTGCCTTAGAAGAAGTGGTGGGGGGGCTCCAGGGCCTTCTGGCAGAGCCCCCTGGGTAGCACAGAACAGCAAGGGGGCAGGAGAACCTGGGCTGGGGCCGCTGGGGCTGCCATCCTGCCCTGCACTGTCAGGGCGGGGCCCCAGTCAGCCAGACGGCAGCCAGACTGCCAGTAAGTGTCGGGGGGGTCGTTTTTTTTAAACTATGGAGTGGGGGGGGCAGGGCAGAAAAGTGATCAGGGGCCTTGGGGAGAGGGACCAGGCAGGGCAGGTGATATCCAGGGGTCTAATTTTCTCCCTGTGCTGCAAGTTTGCAGCGCAGGGAACATTTTTTTGTTTCCGCATGTGCCTGTTGCTCCGCCTCAAAGGGGTTTGAGAGGAGGCAAGAGGCACATGCGCGCTCATAAGCTCTTCCTCATAAATCTGGCAAGTATGTCTTACTCATATGAGTAGCTTTAAAAATTATCAGGAGATCCTAAACTATTAAAAAATAATAAATTGCTTTCTCTGGATTCACAGGGAATGGAAGATCAATGGAAGGGGTGTACAAATGCTGAACTCTGAAGAACAAATGCATTTTTCCAGTGTGGATCTTTCTCACACCACGCTGGGCAATGGTTGCAGCAAAGCTATACGGCTCCACAAAGATACCCATCCACCCCCCGCTTCACAGATATAGGCTCTAGAGAGGAACTAAAAATATAAGCAGGCAAATCATATTGAACCTCAGAAGTCATAAATCAGCAGAAGACTGAAAAAAAAATCTTACGTTTGTAGCTAAAGCTCAGTATGACTATGAAAACAATATTCCAAAATACCATCATGGAATTCCCTGTTTACTGTTCCCCACCTATTTCCAGGTTAAATATGGTCAGTTAACAAAGGAAAATATAGTTAGTTAGTTTGCCCCTACTCAACTCTTCAAACTCAGCCTAAATTCTGCTATTTAAGTTAGTTTCCTTTTCAGGTATTAGCAATGATGATAAAGACTGTGCAGACGACATGATGCCTTCAGTGACACCCACACATCTCCAAAGCATTCTGATTATGCTCTCAGTTACATCTGTGCATAGCCATTATCCTTCTTAGGTTTGTACAGCTGTAACTAATTAGAAACTAGTAAACAATTCTGAACAGAAAGAAATGGAATCCATCTCACTGTCTCTTAATTGTGTTGTCTCTTCACAATTCACAAAAGAAAAGAAATAAACTTATTTTATCACTTAAGTAAACAGATAAAACTCCAATACAGTCAAGGAGCTGGGTGTGTTGAATAAGAGGTTCTACAAATGAATACTCACTTTAGAGATCACACATTAAATTATAGGTCTGGTGTGTGTATGTGGATTTAAATACATATGAAATTCCACACTGCTTTTTTTTTTTTTTTTTTTTAACTTAAAGTGTGACTCTTATTCCTCTGCGAAATATCAGTGATGCAAGAAAAAATGTTAACAATGTCGAAAATACAATCCATGTGTTGCCAGCCTTGGCCATTTTCAAGGGGCCTAGACCAAGCTGCAGAGGTGTGGCTAAGCAAAAGGCCCCAGAGCCTGTTTCTGAGTAATTGTAGCATGAACCTTTGCAGATGTGACAACTAGCTTGGTCAGCAAAGTAAATGAAGCCATGCATATGTCTAAATAAACCAGTAATAAGATACAATTAAGCAACGAGGCCTAAAGAGAGACTTTATAAGGAAAGACGATTCATTAAATAATCCAAACATACAGTATCATAGCTTTAACTTAAAATAATTAGTAGTAATTGATGTAACCAAATGTATTAAATGTTGTTTTGCTATAACAGATACATTTTTGTTAAAATGCTTAGATAATTTGTAGAAACAGAAACAGTCTTGTCAAAGATGACCATAAACTTAAGTTAAAAAAGAAACAGGTCAGTAGCAAACAGCATTCTACACTGGGGAAGAAAAAGAAAAGAAAACACTCTCCCCGCTTTTACTTTCCCAAAAAGATAAGAACTCAACCAATTAACACCTTCCAAGTTCACAAGAGATCTGGTTCAGACAGGTTCCAAAAATTTCAGTGAAACAAAGACATTTAAATAAAACCAGTCAAAGATAATTTATTTAAATATTAAAACCAATCATCTATAAATATTAAATATAGACTGGAAGGAAATTTGGAAAACTCAAAAAATTTTAAAAGACCTGCTGCCAATCTGTGCAACACCCTCCTCCTACCTCTCAAGCATCCCCATCCAGTATAGGTGAAAGTCTATGTTGTGCTGTCCTGGGGAGCCAGACAGACTTTGGAATAAATGTTTGGTTTTTTTGTTTTAAAGTGCAAACAAATAAAAGGTCAAGCTGTAGCCTTGCTTCTGCCTCTTTTCAGTAGCCAACCCACAAGGTTACCTGCAATCTAGGTAACACGTGCTTATTTTACATTTCCGTTCAAAGTGGAGGTTAAGAGTACAGTTTCAGTATTTTTTTCCAGTGATGTGTTTTATTTCAGGGAGATAACTCCCTTTAAAGTCACAGCTCCTGGTTTTGAAATTTCAGGGATCTGGGTATGGAGTTTTTCTAGTTCCTCCAGTCACTAATCCAGACATGAAGTTTCCAGTAAGTGGGTAAGCACAATTGGTGTACCCATCTGTATTAAATAGTAGGTGTCAATTTGCTACAGCCAGTTAAGATTATACTTCATCACTGAAATATAGGCTTGACAATATCCTCTTTGCCTATACCCTGCTGTAATGCATATAAACCATAACATTCCTTTGTCTTGCTTACCTTAAGAATTAATAAAGCTTATTTCCAAAAATCACATAAACTTCGATCCAGTGAGACCTGTGGTCCTTCAAATTCAGCGTCCAGTCTCTGGCTTTGTCTAGTACCACATGCTGCTTAAGGTATGAAACCCCGGTAATGAACAATTGTGGAATAACTTGCCTTGACTGATGGAAACTTCTCCCTAACTTCCATGAGTCAGCCATTGTCTTGTTCCCTGAAGCAGCCATTATGCCCATTATCATATTTTTAATTGTATCTACTGTAAGTGGCAATGTTCTCATTACCCACATAAGTCTTATTTTCCTGGATCTGACTGAGTACTCAGGCTTAATGTTGTCTCGTGGAAACAACTTCCATAGCCTAATCATGCATAGCATAAAAGTATTTCCTTTTGTCAGTTTTAAATCCTGTTCATATTCATTCTGTTTTAAATCCTGTACCTTTGCTCCTGTAGGATGGGAGAGAATAACCAGGAAGTCCACTTTACTTTGTTTGTGCCATTCATTAATCAGTGCACCTCTAGCAGACCCCCACTGCTGAAAACAACCTAAGACCTAAAGCCAAATCCCAAAGTGTAACATAGGCACCTAAAGATAGGCAATGTGCTGCCTAAAATGTAGTCACATGGCTCCCAGAATAGAATCTAAAACCTATAAATAAACACTCATGTTCCTTGCATGGTGCGCAGGGGGAATTTAGACACCTCACAGCGGAGATCCAAAATGACCTATATGCTGAGAGGGGAGCAGCCTAGGACAGCCAGCAAGAAATTCTTAGCACGGGGGTGAGTCTTCCACAGAACGTAGGTGTTTGAGTGAGGCCTACAAGGAAGATGCCTCTGTTCACCTAGAAGCCAAAGGCTTCTTTCAAAGAACTGAGGGTATGCATGAGCAGGCAGGCCCACTGACTTCCCTCTCATCATGTTGGAATCACCGGGACCCCTCTACCTCGTCTTTTCTCCCTCTCGCCTACCACGTGTTGATGTTAAGCTATTCTTTGGGAGTATGGATGGCATCTAGGGTGATGGTCATGCTGATGGGGGTCAGTCTTCTGAAGGGCTCCACCACCTCTACACCCTGCTCCTTTCCACTCAGGTGACAGGTCAGCCTTCTGTAACAACGAGTTTGAGTCACTGGCTCTCGGCTTCTCCCTGCTCCAGCTCAGTTGCTGACTTCAAGAAGGGTCGGTGACCACACTGTCTAGATGGGTCTCTCTTGTGTGTTTCAGCCTAAGTTAAGGTAGTTTTCTTCTCTCCAAGACTGGTGGATCACGAGTGATGTGATCTCTACCTGCCAGGCTCAGAGATTCACAATCTGGTGACTCACTAGCTCTCAGGTGTACACCCTATGGCTTAATTAACTATAACTCTAGTGTTCCCAGGATCTAACTTTCCCCTGCTATCTCTCCCTAGCCAGGGAGCACTGAATACTAAACAAAAGGAAAAAAATAATAAACAAAAGGACTCCCTTTCCCTTGTTTGTATGACTTTTCAAGGGACCACTCACAGCCAAGGCTCAGGGATCCAGCTTACATCCCTGTAGTTAGCCTGAACCTGGTGACCTTTTATTCAGTTCCTCCAGGCAAATCTCTCCTTTACGTGGGTTATCTAGGGTCCCATGAAGTTAATCCCACCTCTAGTGTCCGTTCATGCCCTTTCCTGATGGGCTTACCAATCTTTCACTGGGCACTCTTTTCCAGTGTTCCTGTCCCTCCGACGAGTGGGTCCACCAACAAGTACCCCCGCTGTCCGGTGTTACTTATTTTGTTCTGTGTATCGGGTAGGTCGCTCACTCATGGTCACAGTATCTTGGCATCCCACAAGGGTTCGGCTGGCTGGGTCTCTGTTGCGGCAGAGTCCTCTTCCCGATCCTGCTGCAACATCCCTTTTTTCCCCTCAGCATCCTCCTTTTAAACTTCCCGGGCTTGTCCGGGCCAATCAGCACCAGCCTCCACGGCATATATTCCCTGGACCCAGTGCGCGGCTCCACTCCCCTCCCTGGAGCTTATTTTGGCATGGCACGCCAGGGAAGCACAGCCTGTCTGGACCCTGCTGGGTGGGTTCCCCTCCCCCAGCATTCTTCCCTGCCGTGCCAGGTGGCGTGGCCCATCCAGCCCCTGCTGGGTGAGTTCTCCCCAGCCAGAGCTTCCCTGGTGCACCAGGGAGGTGTGGCTTGCTCAGGATCTGCCAGGTGAGTTCCCCATTTCCCAGCATCCTTCTCTGGCATGCCGGGCAGCATGGCTTGCCCAGACCCCACCAAGTAAGTTTTTTCTTGGGGCTTGTCACTGGCATGCCGAGAAGGCACAGCTTGCCCAGGCCCTGCTGGGTGAGTTTCCCCCTGGCATGGTCCCTCCTTCAGGGGTCTAGCAGGAGCTGCATCCCAGCCCCTGATACAGCACACTATTTTTAAAATGCAATTGGAGGAGTATGACTTTATACAAGAGCCTAGTGTCTACAGCATTGCCTAGGAAGTTGGACATCTGGCTTACAGGCCTTCAAACATACCCCACAGGAGTGTATCCTCACTGCAAGGGTAGGCAGAAACTGCATCCACCCCTTCTGATAAAGGTTGACTACTCTCCCACAAATAATGCAGTTCATAAGGCTGGAAAGAGAATAAGCAAGAAGCAGCATGACTCTATTACTTAGTGGTTAGGGCACACAGTTAAAGTCCCCGTTTCATGATATTTTTTCGATCCAATGACTGCTTAACATTAAATGAATTAACAGTCCAGAGAGCAGAGACTCCCCACTCCCAGGGGAGTATTCTAACTTCCAGGCTAATAGTACTTCCACCCAAATCACAACATATATATTGGCAGCAGATGTGGGTTTGAATAGCCTCAAGCACTGCATCCACACAAGAATAGATGTTTGGCTCACCACGGACAAGTAGCGGCAGCACACCTTGTACCAGCACTAGTTGTCCCCAGGGAACACCTGTGCCATACGCCCTCTGGTGCATGGCAGGTTACCCTGGGTGGGGTAGAGGAGACTAGGGCCAGTACTGGGCTGGCCCCAGCAGTCTTACCTGGGCCCCTGGGGACCTCCTGGGGCTGCAACAACAGCAATCCTGCCGCTCAGAGCCTAGCTTGCAGTCAAAGCATGGCTCTGGCTGGCCAGGCTCTGGTTTTAAGTGGCATGCGTTGCCCCCCACATGCTCCCCTCCATTTTTTTTTTTGCCCTTTTTTTTTTTTTTACCCCTGGATATCCAGGGGTCAACCCTCCCCCCACCCCCCATACACATACATTGCTCCCTTGCAGATCAGAGAACAGCTGAATGTGTGGTATGTGGCACCACAGATGTGTTTACTGCACCGAATACCACATGGCTACGCTCATCCAAACACGACCAAGAATTGGTGAAAATTAGAACCCAGATCCCCAACTCCTGGGTGCATGCTCTAACCACTGAGCTACTGGATGAAGGCAGGGATGGGAAGGAGGGCAGTATCAACTCTCACTGTTTTCTGCAGAGCATGATTTGTACACATATGTACACCTACCAGATTAAGCCTCTCAGGAGACATAGGCAGAATACCTGATGGAGCTGAGACAGGACATACCTAATTAGATGTTCTTTTTATGTCCAAAACCAGAACTTTAATACTGAAAACTGGGGTGTGCGAAATGAGCCATATTTGATTCAGATTCAGCCCGAATCGGGGACAATGATCTAAGTCAAATCGAATCACTGTCCCCAATTCAGGCTGAATCCAAATCTTCAGATTCGCTGCTGATTCAGAGAATCAGCAATTCGGCCATAGACACAGCTTTACATGTTTTTTCTACATACCTTGAAGTACCAGGTGCAGCTCGTGAATGCTGCAATGGAAGGGTGGATGGAGCGTCCCACAGGAGTGTGGGGGGCCCCCCTGCGTGCTCTACACTGAACCCAGAAGTGGACTGGAAGTACTTCTGGTCCACTTCCAGGTCTGCCACCAAGTGCGCTGGCCCTCCCCCTACCACCTTAGCGATCAGCCACAGGGGGGACCCAGGTGACCCCCAGACCCAGGAGGCACCACTTGCTGAGCCGGGAGGGAGGGGCATGGTGCGGGGGGAGGGCCCTGTGCGATTCCCGGAGAACCTGGAAGTAGAGCGGAAGTGCTTCTGGTCCACTTCCAGGTCCACTGATGACGACGGTGGAGACCCCCCTGCATTCCTGTGGGACACTCCATTCGCCTCACCATCTCAGCATTCACGAGCTACCTGGTACCTTGGGTATGTAGAAAAAACATTTAAAGCTGTGGCTATGTCTGCATCGTTGAATCTTTCTGAACTGATTCGGAGGGTTCCTAAAGGGTTTCCTGATTCGATTCAGATTTGGAGATTCAGCCACTGGATCGAACCGAATCACCGCTGAATCGAATCAGCCACCAAAGCCTCGCGCAGCCCTGATGAAAATATAGGTTTCTATGAATTAGACAACTGATGAATGGGAAGTTTCCAAGATTGCAATCCTGAATGTAGGTGCCTAAAGCAGGAGTTGCATATGATTTAGGCATATTTATTTGGGGGCCTACATCAAAGCCTCAAAATAAAAGCTTAGTTATGCCCAGTCTTTGTTTGGGTACACAGTTCAGGTGGGGATGTGAGGCTGCAGATATGGATCTGGCCTCACATGGACTGGAAGCACATGCCACAACCTCAGCAAACCAAATCCTTACCAGCCTATGTCTTCTTCTGTCCTAAATATGAGCACATAAACATCAAGTTTTGTACATGTGCCTTACACTACAGAAAGAGCCATTAGGGCACATCCACAAATGCAGGCACAGGCATTTGCAGCAGCTCAAGTAGCAGCAGCACAAATCTGTGCCATAGATTTGTGCTTCAGCACACATGTCTGAACATACACTTTGGTGTGGGGCAAATTGTGCCACTTGGGGCAAACTGACCCTGCCCATCTCCTCCCAGATCTTCAGCCAGGGGGAGCTAGAGGCTGGAGCCAGCACCTGTGCTGGCAGCTCAGGGCTACTTGTCCTGAGGAGCTTCTGAAGCCCCAGATACCAACTGGCCGGAAGACTAGCCCCTTGTGCCAGCTGGACTGCTGAAGCAGCCCTAACCTAGAATGGCCCCTGCACCCTCTACCCACTGCAGCAGTCTGGCAATGGGGGCTCCTTCCTGGCTGTGACCTGCTGCCATCTGTGACAGCATCCACCCCCTTGGACCTGCGCCCCCGTGGCTGGGTGTGAGGCTTGTGGGGGGATGGGATATGGAGGTGGGTATCTGGGGGACTCATGCAGGGGTTGTGGGGTTTGTGGGGGGCCAGCACATGCCCATCTGCCCCCCAACAATGCACAGCCCCCAACTCTGGTGGCAGCAGCAGGCCCTTGGGATGTTCATGGTCCACTGCAGGCAGAGCCCCCTGGCGGCACACAGTGCCACCTGAGACCTGGAGGATACACATGGCATGCAGAGCTGGCACAGTCCACTGGTGTGTACCTTCAGGCAACATCGAGTCAGCTCCTACCACCATCTGGGGCTCCTGGCACTGCAGGCAGGAGCCATGTGCCATGTAAATGCAGGAGCTGGCCCGGCCTGATGGTGCACAGACCACATGGAGGCAGGAGCCAGCCCGGCCCGATGGCACGCGGCTTCTGCCTGCAGTGCTGCGAGACCCAAGTGGCAGCAGGAACCAGCCTGGTCCTGTCTAAAGTTGCACGTCAGCAGACTGGGCCAGCTCTGTGCACCACATGTAGCCCTTGGGTCTCAGACAGCGCTGTGCACCACCACAGGGTTCTGCTTGCAGCAAGTCATGAGCACCCCGAGGGCCTGCTGCTGGCTGCTGCGGGGGCTGTGCACCGGGGGGAGGGGGGCAGGCAGGGAATCCACCCCTCCCACGCAGGTAGCATATTGGAGCAACGGGGGCATGCAAGAGGCATAGAGATGCTCTGGCCAGGTGCTAGAGCATCTCTTTGGAGGTCTTAGTCTCTAGTTGCTTCAGGGCATGCTCCAGGAGCATACCCTGCACCGCTTTTTTCTGGCATGTTTTCTTTTGATACCAGTATTCCCCAGTATCAAACTTAAAGTCCAGGCTGCATATTTGCAGCGTGGGGAACATTTTTTCACTCATGGGGTGCCTCCTGCGGCATCTCAAACTGCTTTGAGACACAGCAACAGACACGTGCTCACTCGTGTGGACGCGGCCTTAGAGTTTATTTGGTCAACACTTCAAAACTAGTAGGCATACAAACAACACATAGCAAACTGACCCTGCTTCTACTCAATTCAGTAATCATATACCTCTCACTTGAGCCGGCTAAATGTATTTAGCTCTCAAAGCAAAAAGTAATATGGTACCATTCAAGTATTAAAGAAACAAGCATATCCAAAACCATATATTATGTATGGTAATATATAAACCTAATACTGATCTCACTTGCACTGTTGTTAATCAGAAGTAGTAACTCCATTAAAGTCAAGGGAGCTACATAAATGTAAAACCAATGCCAAATCAGAATCAGGCCCCATATCAAATAAATATTATCCTTTAACAACCACCCTTAGCTTCACCTTAAATTAGCACAATATAGAAATGAAATATGGAAAAGATAATTTTTCAGAGAAAACATGGGTGCTATAACTTCCTCTCCATCTTTTCTCCTATGATAAAATAAGGGCAATTAATAGGGAAAAACATCTGAATTGACACTGCAGCTAGAATTAAATACACCATTTTCTTCTGAAATGTTGGGGCAGAATAAACAACAAACACTTTGCAATTTTACAACAGATAGAGTAAAAAAGTATTTTATATACCTCAGGTATTTACCGTAAACACCATAGTCACACGATCATTTTGATTTGGAAATCAACATGTACTATAAACTGTAATGAGAATACTGAAGTTCGATGTAATGGTATAATGGAATATGAAGTGCAAGAAGTGTAATTGACTTGGATCCTACCTCACCATGCCTGCAAACCTCACTTTATTCATTTCTTACGATGTAATTTCCCACCACTGAAATGCCTCCTGATTATCTTCCAAAACACTTGACAATTCAAATAATCCTGACTGCACTTCAAAAAACTGGAAAGGTCAGTTTTGTGGAAGAAAGTTATGAAGTCAAATTAAAGCTGTCTTTCAAATCTGTTTTGATTTCTTAGGTATTTTTTCCGGATCTTTCTTTTAAATCGATAAATTAATGTCTGTTCTGGAAATAGCCCTGTAAGTATATAAAATATTTAATAAAAGTTGTGGTATTTTCAATAATTTTTTAATTTTTCTTTATGAAATCTGCTAAATGCACAATGCTTAGTATCCAGTTACATTTTTTGTTTTGTTTTGTTTTGTAAAGTGAATTTGTCACTAATGAAAAGTGCCAGCCAGACGGCATTAAAGAAGTGATAGTCCCACTTATTCTCAAGATACAGCCTAGACAATAATGAAGTTTCCCACATCCAGCTGCAAATGATGTTCAGTCCTCTTCAGGACCACTTCTAAGTGAGAGAAAGCAATAGTGTGTCTATGCTCAAGTCAGTACTTGGCTTCTCTTCTGTAACTGCCAACAACTGTGCTAATTAATGCTAATTTGGGGAGTTCGGAGCCATACCAGGCCTAATCCAATCCCTACTGAAGTCAATGGGTACTTTTCCATACAGTTTATTGAAAGCTGGAATTAGAACATTTTCAGAAAATCATCAAAAAGCTGTATTTTTTTCCTTTTTGCTCTTCAAGCATAATTTTTCACAAAGTGTTATTTGCAGAAAAGCTGATGTATACCAGAAAAAAAAAAATCAGCTTGGCTTGCTCCCTGCACAAGTGAGAATCAGAAATATTTTGATTAAAGTTGGGGTTTGAAAATCAGTGCTAGTGAGATCTGTGCAGAGCCTTTTGTTCTTAAAATAAGACCCTATGCCTTGTTTGGAGTCACATGCGTTCGAAATGGTGAATTAGTTTCAGCAGTGACTTCTGTTCCCTATCAGTATGTAACATGACTTTAACACTGCTGAAACATACTGTACTCCTCAGTGTGAATACTGCTTATCCTGTATGACATCTATTTATTATGCATTTACTGGTGAATGACCCATTTTTAAATATGTGGAGCCCCACTCACCATACATATTTTCAGCAAGTGATCTGAATACAAAGAAAAAATGTGTTTTGAATAACAAACATTTTAATGATTAATCAACTGGCATTAGTCTACGTTCTGTCACGGAATCAAATCTGAGCACTGTTTTTTTGTTAAAAGCTGCTTTTACCAATTCAGGTGAAGGTAACTTTTGCAACAATGAGCTTAGATTCCAAACACCTTCTTCAGAAAACTGAAAGAGCATGTTTTTCATATAGCACTTATAACATTTTAAACCATTGACCTTTGAGTTTTAAAGTTAGATTTAAAAAAGAAAAAGAACCACTCTAATATTTATGATTAAAATATCCACCAGAACATTGACTTTTCTGTCTTCCTAAACTATTGATTTAAATATCATAGCTGGTAGAATGCAAGAAGATACAATACTACTTTTTTGCAACGGGAATTTAACTCTGTAAATATGAAATTAAAAAAAAACCAAGCAATAGTTTGCAAATGGCTATTGGGTAAATATAGAATCTCCACAAGCTATATGAAGATCTGGCATTTTCTGGGCATTTAGAAATTCTGATAGTGCATTCGGAGCATTTTTTCTATATGATTAATAGCTAAGCATTCAAACAAAATGATGCAGACTCTACATAGCACATCCCTCGGAAATAAATCTGTACATATGCAGAAGAGTCTGTAATTTGTCTTTAGGACCATCAAACTGCAAAAGACCATCTGGGTAAATTATTCTAACGGGTGCTTTAACAGGGTTAGCTTAATTTCCAGTGAATGTCCTTGCATCTAGTTTATAGAAAGCCTAACCTATAAGGGAAAGAATATCTAAAATAAGCAGAAACTGATGAATAGCACTAACGAGGTTGTCCATTTATGGTAAGAGCATGCATGTCAGCACTGCTTCTGTCATGTGTGTGGAATGTGTTGGGCTATATGTCAGTGTATATGTATCACGTGTAGGAAGAAATTATTTTAGAAGGTACTAAGAGCAAATTGTTTCATAGAATAAAACTTACAGAAAGCCCTCATTCAACCCTGCAGGGAACTGGCCCCATTAATGTCTTCGTTTGCCTAGTACATCACCAGAAAACGGTGAGTTTGAGGGGTTGTAGCCTCCTGCATTGTAAACACTCTAATTCCAGAAAACAAGTGAAAGCTGGATTTAACTAGATCTTGATGATTTTTGGTCCCAACCCACAAACTGCACCATCAAGAGTGAGAGAACATTAAGTTTACCCACTTGCAGAGCATCAAAACTAGACCCTGCCGTAGCTGTGTACAGTAGTTCAACAAAAACCTGGCTCTGACACACAGATCCAGCAGAATTTTTGCCCCAAGCCCTCAACTGCTGATTCCTAAGTAGAGCACAAGTGCCCTGATTATAAAGACAAGGCAGAATGTGAAGAACTGGGATGACAGGGTCCAAGCACTAGAGCTATATTTTGCCAGTACCACTGGGACAGGAGGCATCAGAGACCAGATCTGTCAGTGAAGTAGGAGTAGCGACACTCGTTTGTATTTACATTGTACCAAAACCTGCCAACACGCAAGAGAAATCCGGTACTATAGATCTTTTGCAGCCTAGTTCTGCCGACATGCTTTGGGCTCCAGATATTTATAGGGCAAAAAGAGCAGCTAAACCTTCTCTCTGTTTAAACACTGGCTCTGGGAAGGGGGACTAAAAAGGAGCAGAAACAGGTGAAAGACCTGAGTTTCCCTTAACCTGGCACTAGATATTTTTTGGCACGCTTGGAGTTGCTACGAGCGTTCACCATGGCCGGAGGAGCAGCATTTGAGCCCAGTCTGGGGGATGCCGGCCCAAACACGGGCAGGACCCGGGTGCTGCACCTGGCACTATCCCGCCGGAGTGCACCCAATTCCTTGCTGCAGCAGGAGCTTTTACACCTGTGTTTTGGCAGTAGCGGGTTGCCCGGACCCCGGCAGAGCCAGCTTGTACCTCACCCCCTGTTCTCCCGCCCTCCCCGCCTCTGCCCGCAGAGTCAGCGGCAATATTTCAGGGAGGGAGGAAATGGGCAGAGGGAGGAGGGGGGCCGCCACATCCTAATTCCCCACAAAACAATCACAACCATGACTCGAAAAACAGAAGGAAGCGCAGGAAGCCGTACCTAGTCATGCCCACAGACAGACACACAGGCAGACTGACAGACAGGAGGGAGCGTGCACAGTAACCATACCCCCAAATCCAGGGCGCAGCCTGTTGTCATAACCGTCCAGAAGACTGTTCAGGATGCTGGTAAAATTCTCCGGCCACAATTTCTCCTCTTTTTTGGTCTGTCCCGGGGGGTCGGTGAGGCTGCCGGGGGGGGCGGCAAGGCAGGAGGGTTATTGATGCCAATGGGGGG
>NW_005842002.1:2620270-2632479 GCF_000455745.1 Alligator sinensis
GCCGCTGGCCGGCGGCTGCTTCCCCCCCCCCCGGCGCGGAAGGGGTTAACGCGGCCCCACGCGCTGCCCCGCGAGGCGGAGGGGAGGGAGGAGAGGCCCCGCCGGTGATTGGCGCGGAGAGGTGTCACTCAGCGAGAGGCCGGGCCATTCCCGAGGAGAAGGGTCCCCGCCGGCACCCCGCCCCCTCGGGGCGCTGTGGCTGCTCCCGCGGAGCCGCGGCTCCCGCGTGACGCAGACTGCTGTCGCCCCCTCCCCTCCCGGGGCGAAGTCTTCCTCTGCCTCCGTCGCTCGCGGGGGAAAGGGGATGCGGTCCCCGGCGTGGGAGGAGCAGGCTCCTGTAGTCGCGGGAGGCTGTAGCTGGCGGTGCTGGGACGCGGGGCCGGGCAGTGTCCAGAGTGCTTCACCCCAGCCCACACACACGGATGACATCGAGCTAATTCCCCTGGGGCAGTAGAGAGACAGAGACACCTCCACGCTCCCGGCCTGGGGTTTGGGCTTCTTGTTTTGGGGCTCCCTCCTCCCCCTGAGAGTGAAGCCAGGTGTGGTGACCCCAATCATTCCCTTTCTAGGCACCAGTTACTGCCGGATCCATCTAGAAATGCTCCGCTCGCTCCCGACGTCTTCCCAGGCTGCTTTACTGCAGCCAGTTTGTTCTTGCATTGAAGCCTAGAGATGTAGGGCTGGAAGGGGCCTCCAGGGGGCATGTAGTGCAGCCCTCTGCCTGAGGCAGGACCATCACTAGCCCACCCAAACCGGCATGTAAACTCTGTATAAGAGCCTACAGCCCTGACCCAACACAGACCTACAGCCTTGACGCAGCACTGACCTAACAGCAAGGAAACCCCAGCAGACAATGTCCTGCTTCTGTAACAAGTCAATATATATGAGCAGGAGGTCTTGGGTAGAGACTTCCACCTACAGAGGAAGGCAAAAACCCCCACAGTCCATACCAATCTGACCATGGGGTAGGATTCCTTCCTGACCCCGAATAAGATGATCAGTGTCAGTGGCGGTGCATGGGGGGTGCACTTACACTCCTTGAGAGTGCCGGTGTACCCCCTTTCCAGCTGCACACACCGCTTAGGCGATGGGCAGGTGGGAGCGATTGGCCACAGGGGACCCCCCGGTTGGCAGGGTCGGGGGACCCCCCGAGTCGCTGACTGGTTGCTGGGGGGGCACATGCACCCCTGACTAAGGCAGCACCAGTTGCCCATGATCCTTGTGATGCTGAGTGGAGGTCCACTCCAGCTGTGCTCCCAGCAAGAGCATTGGCATGCCCCAATCAGTCACCAGCCTTGGCTGTGTCCTTATATTGTTTGGACTGGGAAACTAGTGTGCATATAAATGTCAGCGTGAATGCTGAAGTTCACTCTGCTAGCATATATACAAAGCAGGTTCTGTAGCTGATTCCAATAAGACAATACATGCAGCCAGACCTGACCTAGAAGGGCTTTGTTCGTTATTCGCCACAGCATCAACCATTGAAATGCCTGATTATCTTCAAAACTAGCATGCACTTGAAATCTTCCTGAATGTACTACAGAGCTGGCACCAGGGAAGATGTCCTTTCTGCCTCCTTAAAAAAACAATTAAAGCTATGAGATCTATATAGTCTACTGCTGTTTATCTTTCAAAATACTCCATCCAGACAGCCAGTTTTGATTCTACAAATCCCCCTTATTTATAGATTTCATAGATTTTTAGGGTCAGAAGGAACTTTAGTAGATCATCGAGTCCAACCCCCTGCCCTGTGCAGGGGGCGGTGCACAGGTATTTTGATTTGTGCAAATTGTTTATCTGTATTTCAGAAGTTTTGAAGAATGAAACGCAAACTTCTTCCCTTCAGTTCTCCCCATACTACATTACTCCACATACTACATTATGTGTGTTCATTAATATGTAGTAGACTTGGCATATTTCAGTGGCATTCTTATTACTCAGAATAAAAAAAGCATTCATATTACAGTACAAACTATTATATTAGTTTCCATATATAGCAAGAGACAGCTTCTGCCCTGAAAAACTTACACAAGACAAATCAAGGATAAAGAAAAAAAGGAAATATTACTATCTCTGTTTCAGGGATGGCAACTGAGAACCAGAGATTAAGGGCTTTCCCCAATAATAGAGGAAATATGTGGCATAATCAGGAATTTAACTAATATCTCCCATCCAATACTTTAACCATCAGCTCATTCTTTCTTTCAGCACAGACCAAAAGTCTATGTGTAAAGATATAATATTCAACTGACCCAGTTTTGTTCTTATATATGTGGCCAAAATTCCCCAAACCTTCAGGGCACTAACACCAGGATTGAGATTAGCCTGATATATTTTACTCTGAAGTATATTGTTATTAAAAGTCCTTTGCAGTCTCACTGTTATTTTTACCACACATTCCTTTTATACTTTGTAACAGTGGCAGAAAATTCATTTCAGAGGAAGTGGAGAAAAGGTGGTGTTGCTGATTTTAATTAGATTTCTGTAGTTCCTTCTAGCAATTTAAATATGGATGATTAAAGAAGGGAAGCGTGGGCATTGTACATAGCAAAAGACCTCTGTTCTGCCCACAGTGCCAGTTAAAGCAAGATTTATGACAGAGGTCACTGTCAGGAATTGTTAATGCTGGGCAAAATAAAGCTTTTGTACAAGAAGTAGGAACTCCCTATGCTTCCATCCCTAGCCTCCCTCCCTGTACTTTCCCCAGTTATATCTCTCCACTGTCCAAATCCTTTCTCCTCATTTTAAGTAGTATATATTTACATCAAATGTTGCATGCGAGTTTTGCTAGCATTTAGCACTTTCCTCATTGTCTTTCCAACCACTCCTTCCTTTGGCAAAATGTGTAGTTGTATTCTGCTCTCACCTTGCATAATTATCATAAGGCCCCAAGCACCTAAGAAGGGGAGAACATAATCTAGGATCCAGGAAAGAGTGGGGAATTGACTTGTTCCAATACAGGTTTCCAGAAGAGACTTCATGATGTAATAGAGAGATTTTATTTATCTTAGTCAGGTAGAAGTTAGGGCAGGGTGGCATCTAAGTGATTAATGCTTCAGAGAGGCATGAGCTTTCATAGGCAACAGCCTACTTGCACCTGGGGATGTATAATGTATTAAAAAAAAAGTTGTGAGCACCAGTGGCAGTTCTTCTATGGTTTTTACTCTGCAGCGGGCAAAGGCAGATTAAGATTCACTGAGTCCTGAGCTGGGTCGTCCCTCCATGGGCCAAGCTGCCCCCTTGACCTGCACCCTGCCCCACAGCCACGGATTCCGTCCCTGGCTGACGCAGGGGGAGCAGCAGCCAGAGCAGGATGCACTGCCCCTCAGGCCTGGGACAAGAGCCACAGCTGCCCCCACCCACAGGTCCGTGGTGGAGCTGGCTCTGGAGATGCAGAGCCAGTGCCTACCAGGTGCATGTGGCACAGACTGAGCTCCAGGGGCAGCCCGTTGCCCCACCATGGCTCAGTCTGACTGTAGCGGCACCCGGCAAACAGCACCCGGCAGCCACGGCCCACCACATCATGCATGCCTGGCCTGGCCTGGCCTGGCCTCCAGTTTCATCTGTGCCGAGGTAGGGGCCCCTGGCCTGGGCCCAGCTGGCCAGTGCATTAATCCACGTATGGTAGTAGGGTACTGCAGCCTTCATGATAACAACACTTCAGGGATAAGATTATGAATACCATAGTGTATCTCAAGGTGAGAGCACATGAGCTAAAAATTAGCTGCCACCTTCTTGCCAACCTTTGCTATGTTTTGAATCTGCTCCTGGATCCCACTTCTGCAAAAGAAGGGAAAACATAAATATAGAAAGGACACCCTGATGTAAGGATTGCTGTTCCTCTTCAATATTTTTTTTTTAATCATGGAGAGTATTTGTGTCATATATTCACGGGAGTAGAGTTCAGCATGTTATGGGAGTTTTACACCCCACTGTTGTATTGGGCAACATTACCAACTCTTATGGTTGACTCCCACAGTATTTGTATGCGAGAGTACAGCGATTTAGTTCTTAAAACATATTTATGTTCTATGTGTGTATATCCATTAGTCAATAAAGGGATAACTTCTGTATTTCAAATAAATTCAAAATTCAACCATCCTTTGATTTATACCAATCACTGTTCTAAAGGGCAATAGCCTCATGAGGACTACTTTGATACTAAATATAAAACTAGGACTTTAAAATGTTATACCAAAAAAGAAACAAAAAGAGTCTAAAATGCAAATGATAAGTTAGACTTCTGCAATGGCCCAATGAACTGTAAAGAGTTGAGCAATTTGGTATTTACAACCGATCTTGGAATCCCAGTTGTCAAAGCTTAAATATCCCGCAGTGGTAATAGACATAATTCTCAGAAGACAAACAATTGGCCTGCTCTTCATTACCATCTGGCGGTTGCTGCATGGAGTGGCATTACACACAATTCTAAAAAAGAGTCTAAAACACACTTTCGTCACTGTCAAAAGAGAAATGGCATCATGGCAAGAATGGTCAATAAAAAGTGGACTGATCTTGTCATCAGAATACTGACTGAAAAGTATCAACTCCAGAACATATTCACAAACTGAAGGGATAGAGAAAAGCAATAAAAATCAAGGAGCATTTGAAATTAGAGACTTTTTAAAAACAAAAAAGGCGTATCTAAACAAACAGACTTCTTAGAAAGAGTAGAGTATGATCAGTTCCTAAAGAAGTCAATAGAAACAACTCACAATATGGTAAGAGACCAGAAAGTGACACCCCCAGTCTACTATCATGTGAAAAGAGCATTACAGAATTCTGGGTGGAGCTGAGAGCAAAAAGTTTAGAGCAAGGAGCCACTGTGCTCAATTGTGTGGTCCCAGTTTGTGTGTTGAGGCACAATCAATTGTACTTGAAACATTACTGTCTCTAGCAAAACCACTCACTCTTCCTTACCCAAAACAATGCCCTGAATCAGCACTGTACCTAGACTCCTGGCAGCCCCAGGTGAACTTTTAGGGTTGGGTCTCCCTTTACCAGAGATAATGATAATAATAATTGGATAACAGAAAAAAGTTACCATTTTTGGGCCCCACTTTTGTCTAGGCCCCGGGAGGCCATCCATTTCACCAATGCCTGTGTCCTGCACTGCCCTGAATGGACTGATGAGGAAAGGGGATACAGCTGTCCCTTCATTAATGCATCTGTGGGTTCCCTTATCTACAAATCCTCTGTATGCCAGATTTGAAAGATTGTTACCAGGGATCCAGGTTTTCCGCTCACTTTGGAAAAATGTGGATTTTCTCCTTTAAAGGAGAAAAATGGGGGAAACAGTGGGTTCCCCTTGCAGGCTAGCAGAGTTCCAGCCTGCAAGGAGCTGCTTGGGGCTGGAGGGAGCAGAGAAGGGTGATGGGAGGCAGGAGGCACCACATGCGTAAGCGTGCACACATGCATGTGGCAGCCAAGCAATGGTGGAGAGCAGCTCCTGCAGGTCCCTCCAGGTAAGTCTGTGGGGGCAGAGGGGAAGGGAGCCCAGGTGTCACATTGAGGGGCAGAGGGGGGGCACAAGTGACACATCAGGCAGGCGTGGGAGCACAGGTGATTCAGCAAAGAGGGGCAGGGCAGCCAAGGTAATGTGCTGGGGGGCACATGCCCCCCAAGATTTCTGCACCCACAGTGGAGCTCAGGGTTGCAACCAGACTGGACCAGCTCCAGGCAGGAGCCACTTCCATGGCCCAGTGGACAGGACCCAGCACAGGAGAGAAAGAGAACTCCACTCTGCCATGGCTACCAAGGTGACGCAAAGCAGCAGTGGTGGCATGGAGTTGTGTCCCCACCGCTGCTGGGTGGGCAGGGGATGCCTCACCTTGGTGGCCATGGTGGCACCCCCACCCATGCTGAGTCCTGCCTGCTGGACTGTGGAGGCAGCTCCTGCCAGAGTTGGTCCAGCTAGGCTGTATCCCCGTGCCCCACTGTGAACGCAGAAATCTCAGGGGGGCACATCCCCCCCATCCCCCAACTGCTCCCCCCCCCACCCCCCTCAGTATTTGTATGCGAGAGTACAGCGATTTAGTTCTTAAAACATATTTATGTTCTATGTGTGTATATCCATTAGTCAATAAAGGGATAACTTCTGTATTTCAAATAAATTCAAAATTCAACCATCCTTTGATTTATACCAATCACTGTTCTAAAGGGCAATAGCCTCATGAGGACTACTTTGATACTAAATATAAAACTAGGACTTTAAAATGTTATACCAAAAAAGAAACAAAAAGAGTCTAAAATGCAAATGATAAGTTAGACTTCTGCAATGGCCCAATGAACTGTAAAGAGTTGAGCAATTTGGTATTTACAACCGATCTTGGAATCCCAGTTGTCAAAGCTTAAATATCCCGCAGTGGTAATAGACATAATTCTCAGAAGACAAACAATTGGCCTGCTCTTCATTACCATCTGGCGGTTGCTGCATGGAGTGGCATTACACACAATTCTAAAAAAGAGTCTAAAACACACTTTCGTCACTGTCAAAAGAGAAATGGCATCATGGCAAGAATGGTCAATAAAAAGTGGACTGATCTTGTCATCAGAATACTGACTGAAAAGTATCAACTCCAGAACATATTCACAAACTGAAGGGATAGAGAAAAGCAATAAAAATCAAGGAGCATTTGAAATTAGAGACTTTTTAAAAACAAAAAAGGCGTATCTAAACAAACAGACTTCTTAGAAAGAGTAGAGTATGATCAGTTCCTAAAGAAGTCAATAGAAACAACTCACAATATGGTAAGAGACCAGAAAGTGACACCCCCAGTCTACTATCATGTGAAAAGAGCATTACAGAATTCTGGGTGGAGCTGAGAGCAAAAAGTTTAGAGCAAGGAGCCACTGTGCTCAATTGTGTGGTCCCAGTTTGTGTGTTGAGGCACAATCAATTGTACTTGAAACATTACTGTCTCTAGCAAAACCACTCACTCTTCCTTACCCAAAACAATGCCCTGAATCAGCACTGTACCTAGACTCCTGGCAGCCCCAGGTGAACTTTTAGGGTTGGGTCTCCCTTTACCAGAGATAATGATAATAATAATTGGATAACAGAAAAAAGTTACCATTTTTGGGCCCCACTTTTGTCTAGGCCCCGGGAGGCCATCCATTTCACCAATGCCTGTGTCCTGCACTGCCCTGAATGGACTGATGAGGAAAGGGGATACAGCTGTCCCTTCATTAATGCATCTGTGGGTTCCCTTATCTACAAATCCTCTGTATGCCAGATTTGAAAGATTGTTACCAGGGATCCAGGTTTTCCGCTCACTTTGGAAAAATGTGGATTTTCTCCTTTAAAGGAGAAAAATGGGGGAAACAGTGGGTTCCCCTTGCAGGCTAGCAGAGTTCCAGCCTGCAAGGAGCTGCTTGGGGCTGGGGGGGGCAGGGAAGGGGGATGGGGGGGAGGGGGGACCCCAAATGGGGGAAACAGTGGTTTCCCCTGGCAGGCTAGCAGAGTTCCAGCCTGCAAGGAGCTGCTTGGGGCTGGAGGGAGCAGAGAAGGGTGATGGGAGGCAGGAGGCACCACATGCGTAAGCGTGCACACATGCATGTGGCAGCCAAGCAATGGTGGAGAGCAGCTCCTGCAGGTCCCTCCAGGTAAGTCTGTGGGGGCAGAGGGGAAGGGAGCCCAGGTGTCACATTGAGGGGCAGAGGGGGGGCACAAGTGACACATCAGGCAGGCGTGGGAGCACAGGTGATTCAGCAAAGAGGGGCAGGGCAGCCAAGGTAATGTGCTGGGGGGCACATGCCCCCCAAGATTTCTGCACCCACAGTGGAGCTCAGGGTTGCAACCAGACTGGACCAGCTCCAGGCAGGAGCCACTTCCATGGCCCAGTGGACAGGACCCAGCACAGGAGAGAAAGAGAACTCCACTCTGCCATGGCTACCAAGGTGACGCAAAGCAGCAGTGGTGGCATGGAGTTGTGTCCCCACCGCTGCTGGGTGGGCAGGGGATGCCTCACCTTGGTGGCCATGGTGGCACCCCCACCCATGCTGAGTCCTGCCTGCTGGACTGTGGAGGCAGCTCCTGCCAGAGTTGGTCCAGCTAGGCTGTATCCCCGTGCCCCACTGTGAACGCAGAAATCTCAGGGGGGCACATCCCCCCCATCCCCCAACTGCTCCCTTCCTCACACAACCACCCCGTTCCCCACACACATTCCCTTCCTCAAACACTGGGTGGCAGAGGGCAGGGGACAACAGGTCAGAAGTGAGGGGCACCAGCAGGGCTGAGGGGGCTGTGGCTTGGGAATGAGGGGCACCAGCAGGGTCAGGGGGCTGTGGGCTGAGAGTGAAGGGCACCAGCAGGGCTGGGGGGCGCTCTGACTTGGGAGTCATGTGCAACAGCATGGGTGGGGCAGAGTACCTGCATATCAGGGCTGCTTGGCACCACAAAGCAGCAGAGGGGACAGTTGCAGCTGGATTTGCATTCTGGTGAATGAAGGGGCCAGGGGGAGCTCTGATTTTCTATGATAAAAAAAACAAAATCAAATGCCAAAATATATAGGTATTTAGAATTTATTTTATTATAGGAATTGAGGCACTGGTAGGCTTCCAAATTGCTTGAAAATTGTAAATATATCAATAAAACATTGTGTTCAACGGAGTCTCACACACACACACACACACACACACACACACACACACACAAATATAATGGTGTTTCATTTTAATCACAGAAAAATGCAGATTTGGAGGTTTTTAATCAGAGAATTTAGGATTTTTAAACAGAGAAAACCAGGAACTCTGCTTATTACCCACCACCTTTCTCTAGTGTTCCTACACCCTTCCCACCTGAAGGGATGTTTCTCATGGAATTTCCTAAGGGGACTGCACAGTGTTTTCCAGACCCCATTTTCTCTCTCTCTCTCTCCCCTGAAAAAGTAATTGGCTCCCTGGAAGAATGCCTTATTCTCATGCTTCAGGGGATGAATCAACCTCTGACTGACATAGGTTAGGAAAAAACTTCTCCATATAAAGAAGTTTTTCCTTGATTGTCCATTACAAGGAGTAGTACAGCATCAGAAACATATGACATGAGCCACTATCAGATAGGAGACTGGGCTAGGTGAACAACTAGTCTGATCCAGTATGGATCCGTTCATATGACTAGTTATATGACCTATATATCAGCCTTTATTTGCAAAACCAGCCTAAAATGAAATAAAATTAGTTCATTACTATAGCCATAAAACCTTCCAGCATGGAACAATTCTTTATACAAAAACAAAATTATTACTGTCTCAAAACGTGGCTCAGTTATAGTCTTTCATCAAGGAAAAGAAATTACTCTGAAAAATAGTTATGATGGAAAGATAGAGAGTGTTGATCATTCTCTTAGGTCAAATCTGCATGAATGGACCCAGTGGTTGGCAAGCTTTCTGAGAAGCAGCCTGCATCAAGTAAAGACTGAATGGGAGTTGGGGATAAGGAAGCTGAGCTCAGTTCCATTCTCAGCTCAGCCACTGATTTATGTGTCTTTATGAAAGTTACTTATGCCAAAGTTTTCAATTACTGAGGGCCATAAATTGCATGCTTGAATTTATAGTTGAGCATCTGAGAATGACCTGAATTTCAGAGGTGTCAGCAATGACCATAGGTTACCAAATTTTAAAATGCTGGTCCTAAACACAATCTGTTTGAATTTGCCATTCTGCAAAATAGGGATAATACTTACTTACATGTGTCATTGGGATACTGTGAGGATTAATTAGCTCATATTTGTACGGTGATTTCAATACGAAAGCAGTGCATAAATGCTAAATTCTATTGCTAAATGGGTCAGTATTTAATTTATACTCATGTTCCTGTTTGGATCTAAGTTTATGCATTTTGTCTACTCTGAGTCATATTTTGGATGATTAATCCATAATCAGCTTTCTAAATAATTCTTTTCTGGACACAGGTCATCACAGTATGTGAGATTAACACTATGAGAAATAAAATATCTTTGGCTGAAACTCCAGTATCTAAACAACTGAGCCAGTATGTTGTCTACAAGTGCAAATCCAATCTCCTCACTGATCAGTTAGCTCACTCAAACAAGCGAAATGTGTTTTAGAGAATAAAGGATAAATACATTCAATTTAACGTTTTATAAAAATGAATGTACAGTTCCTGCTAAGAAGACTTTAACTAAGAAAATCAGATCCGCACTTCTATACATTCTCCCTGTATGCCTTAAAAAATCCTCTCTTCCTTCTACCTCCATGCCTACTCTCCAAGGCAATTCATCTTCTTTTTCCTCCTTGGGAATTCAGTTCCCAACTGAAATAACTGACTGTAAATCTGCGCTGACTTCAACTATGATGAGTTAGATACAAGAATCATTTAGGACCTGTTCCAAATCTCAGTGAAGCGAAGCCAAAGACTTCCATTCCAGTAGTCTATGGATCAAGAACTATAATGAATTATTAATTTTCCATGCTTAATTTACTAAATTTTCTGCCTATTTTTTCTCTGTTTTTTTTCTCTTTTTTATTTGTTTTCATAGCTCTTTGCTTCATTAGTACCTCTTTTCTTTTTTTTAAATAAATTGTTCAAGCCTCATAACTGTTCTGTTCCTCAGTTTTCTCATCTGGAACATAGGTAAAATGTCACTTGCCTATATCACAGGGGTGATAGAAAGGAGACTTACTTTTTTGATGTCTGCAATTGAGAAAGCCCATAGGAATCTCAAGAACATTTTTCTGGACTTTGTCACATGATTTCCAATAAAAAAATTGTTTTTTATTTATTTTGATTTAGGATCTAGGCCCCATTGGACATTTTTACACATGCTTCAGGGGAAGGGGGGAGCTTTAATTAGAGTGGCTCCGAGAACCACTCTAATTAAAGAGTCTGCAGCATCTCGTGTATCAGTGTCTCTGTATTTCAGAATGGTGGTTGGGGTCAAATGAGCTTTAGTAAAAGTGCCCTTGCAGCCATTTTGAAGTGTGGGGACACTGATACATGAGACACAGAGGCTGGCTGGAACACGCTAATTAGCATGGTCCAGCAGACTCGATTAATTGAGCCTGCTCTGATGCACTGTAATTACAACACATTGGAGCAGCCTCCCCACACAGTTACAATCACCTTTGGGTAATAGAAAGAAATGGTCCCTTGCCTAGAACAGGCAATCCAAATATACTTACATTATACTTTAGCTTTAAAATGTTAGCAGTACTGATTGATGAAGCCCAAAGTTGTCAAACCTATAGCCCACCAGGTGGATTGTGCCTCCAGAGCTGTTGCCTCTAGCATGCAGGGATCCCAGAGGGGCCAGGAATTTGTGGGCCAGGCAAATATGGGGTCCTTTGAAAATGGTCTTGACTGACAGGTGGTGAGCAATACCTGTACTGATACAGTACTGCTCATACTGCTGCTGCTGCTGCTTGCCCACTGCCACCATAACTTACCCCACTGTCATTGCTTCCCCTGCCACTGCTGGGTCTGGATCTAGCCTGCAAGAATCCTACAGTCCAGATGTAGCCTGAAGCATGGGGTGAATTTGACACCTTTGATGTACACAAACGTATCAGATATAGTTTTGCTATAATTCGTACAATTTGTTTTAAATGTCTTAGTTGTAAAAGCAAAGCAATGTTATCAGTGAAGACAATAAAGAAAAGGTGAAAAGATAATAGGAGATTGGCAAGCCACATTCCAAGATAGTAAAGGGAGGAAATAAGAAGTCCTTCCTTTCAAAACTGTAATTTTCATGAGAACATAAATCCAATTTAATTGGCACCTTCCAAATCCATAGAAAATCTGGTGTAATTGGGTTCCCAAATTCTCAGTGAAACAAAGACATTTATTAGAAACCATAGTATAGAATTGGACATCTGTATGTGAGAGCAAAGAAATGAAAGAGACCATACGCACCAACTCCTTGGGTGCTCAAGCACCCACTGAAAAAAAATTAGCAAGTACTCAGCATCCACAAGTCATGCTTGCAGACATTAAAAAAGAATGCAAAACAAACAAACTGTACTTTACTGGAAGAAGCAGTGCATTACTTCAACCCGACCCTGCAACTTCTGTAAAGATTGGGTGTTTCAGCAGGGCTTCTTGGTGCTTTTAGCTAAAGCTGATTCAATCAGCTATTACATAAAAATGCCAAGAAAGCCTGACTAAAGCACCCAATCTTTACAAATGCTGTGGAGCCCAGTTGAAGTAATGTGCTGCCTCTTGTGGGCATATTTGGGTCTAGGTGCAGGAAT
>NW_005842002.1:2632510-2656270 GCF_000455745.1 Alligator sinensis
CCATTTTGACGGAGTGAGTGGGGTTACGTCTGCAAAAACCCACCAGCAAAAACCAAAGTCGTCACCTATGAAAAAGACCCTCTGATGCATAGGGCTTCTGAACCTCCTCCCCATCCCCTGCCCTTGCCTCTCTATTGCTGCTGCCATCCCCAGCTGAACTTGGGCAGGGGAAGCTCCAGAGCCATTCCTGCCCCCCTCCAACTGTGCTGCAAGGAGAGCTGGGCTCAGCTTCAGACAGCAGCAGTGGCAGTTATGGGCAGGTTCCCCTTCCTTTCCAATACCACACCACCACCACCCTCCCCCCAGCAAGTGTTCCCCACCAGCCCAGGAGCAGGCTCAGTGAGAGAGAACCTGCCTACCATCACCACTATCCAGGACTAAGCCCAGCTCCTCCTGCAGCCCAGCTGGAGCAGGGGAGGAGTAGCTCTAAAACTCCCCTCACCCCAGGTCAGTGGGAAACAGAAGCAGGGTGAGGTGGGGAAATGGGAGGGGAAGGGCCATCCCACTGAGCATGGAAGGGAAGTAAGGGAGTGCTGAGACCAGAGGTGGAGTGGGATTCTTACCTGAGTTTAGCTACTACTCCTAGGGCATGGTCTGGGAGTGGATGTACCACCACCCCTGCAGCTCCTGTCACTGCTCCTACATCTAAATTTACAGAATCCTGGATCCACCCATGAATAGGAGTTATGCTTTCCAAAATGTTTTTGCAACTGAAATGAAGGCACCCAAAATCAGTAGTTATTGAAAATTAAGATTACTATGTATATATGCCATATTATATCATTTTAGGTACACATGCATATATGTGAAATTTTACAAATAGCCATGTAAAAACAACTCCTAGTGGGGATGCTGGAACTTTGGATCTAAAAACATAAGCTATTAATACCAAATCTTAAAAGACAGCCCTGTTAGCTTGGAGGCAGTAGAAGGCCCATAAACCTCTATATGTGTCTCATCACTGAAGTGGAAAAAAGATGCATTGTGTTATTGTGAGTTACATAAGCATGTGAAAATACTTCTAAAAAGAAAATAGTGTTAATTCACTAAATTAAAAACAAGTTTTAATGAAACATTCAATATTACAATAAGTTTTATACAGTAGAATGTTGGCATTTAGCTAGTTCAGAATACAGTTTAATAGTACATCTGGAAAGCAAAAACATCACTTGTCAGAAAGGTGATTTCCAGAACCATTTTAGTGAAAAGGTACTTCACTCTATGCAAAACACAAAAATAAAGACACCCCCAGACATAAGAGTCTTACACACTAAGGGCTGAATCCTTCAAATATGTACATGTCTATACAAAAGTTAGTGATTCCATTAGGATCAGTGAAACTGCTCACAGGATAAAGTTACATATTTGCTTTACTGTTTGCAGAATCAAGACCATAAACTCTTGAAAATATTATCCTGTATCTGCCATCAATTATTACATGTTTTCTCCCAGACTGCCTCTGATGCTGTGGCAACTACCAGCTATATAGAACTGTGGTAAAAGAAATATCTATTTTGATACTAGTCTCTTTTTATGAGACTAGTGTCAAAACAACTTGAATATTTGCTATTTCTTTTCTTCCTTTAAATCTCTCTTTAAACATCTGCTGGAATGTCTGCAAAGCAGTATTGTTTGACACTATCTTAGGCTGGAGGTTACTTGTGATTATAATACCACTGAGGCTACTAAACTATGGAAATGTGCACAAATATATTGTTAACTTGCTTCAAAAATGTGCTTCATCTTTTGCCTGTTTACACCCTTGTTGAGTCACTTCATAACCCAATCTAGATTGTTTGCTCCCTGAAGCAGGGATTATCTGTTATAATCATTTGTATGGTGTATAGCAAAGAAAACATAAGCTTCATTTGACACCTTCAGACTACATTAAATTTACTACAATAATATTATCAGCATTATGAATAAATATTGTCATTACTACTACTACAAATAATACTAATAATACTACTAATAATAATTTTAATCTCTGTCCCCTATTTTTGACACATCATTGCAGGAAAGGAGGATCTCAAGAGCCTACCATACCTGAAGTGAAGAACACCTAAGAAGCATAGTTATAATCGATTGCTGGAGGCAGCAAAGGCTCTCTCTCCCTGTAGTATATCCAGGAAAAGTAGAACATGTGTTGTAAGTGATTACTGGGGCATTATGCATTCAGCCTTGGACTCATGTCTGGAGACTAAGCAAACTCTTGGAAGTAGTAAAAGGATGTTGGATGTGTGCTGTATGCCAAATGTTAGAAGATCTAAGTAGTGGTTTAGAATGCTATATATATGGAATTACAAAGGGCTTTATTAAATTACTTTGGCTGTAGACACTGAAGGACAAAAGAGAAGGGCATTGTGCTTCTTTTTGCATATTCTCTTCTCATTTTGAATTTGAAATAGCAGCACAACTTTGGCTGATAGATTCATTGCTAATTTTATTTCTTTGTATGGACTCTGCATTCACTGGGTGTTTGATAGGCACAATGAAAGAAAAGGTGTCTGCACCTAGAGACTTACAATCTAACTTGGCAATGTATGTTTAGATAGATGAGGCAAGAAGGGCACAAAAAGCACCATGAATGAGCAGAAAACTATGATACATTTCTTATCAGTTACCCTTTCCCTCATCTTTTCCAGAGAGGAGAGGTAGGGCTTATTGGAATAGCTTGAAGGAAAAGATAAGAGTGAGCTGGGGGACTGGACTGAGGAGAGGGTTACAGGCAAGGGAATCAACTTGCAAGCCTCCAGGTTAAATGGATACAAAGGGTAAATGGGCACAAGGCAAATGGTTTGAATGGAACAACGTGGGAAAGCGGAAATATGCTTAGCATGCTTCTGGGAACCTAGTACCACATGGAGAGCTGTGCAAACTATTTGGAGAAGGGTGGGGAACAAAGTAAAGATATTCCATACCTACTCCAGGATCTGAACATGTCTCCATTACACCAAAGTTTTCCAGCATGAATTTAGCAATGTCACCAAGCCTCTCTAGTCTTCAGTTCCCTGTAAGTAAAGTAGGGATAAAAGCACTTCCCTATGTCACAGGAGCATGAATGGTGGCATAAGAAGCAGTTGATGCTGGGGAGGGGCACACTGTTCCAAGAACAGGGACAAGAGGGACAGTAATCTTACCTATGCCAGGAACTCCTACACAGTCCTGACTGAGCTGCTACTGCTACTCCACTACACATGCTCTGCCTATCCCAGCTGTTGCTCTTTAGGCAGCAGCAGTTGAAGATTGTTTCAGAGTTCCCAGCACAGGTGTGCTGCCAGGGCACAGAGTCCACAGGGGTGGAGGGCAAATCTAGCATTCCTTCTAATTTGATGAGCAGGGTGGGTGCCCCTCTCACCCACCCCTAGTTATGCTACTGGTTGAAAGTTAAAGAAACTGAAGATCACGAGGTGCTCAGATACCACAGTAATGGAAGTCATAAAAGTAACTAGAACTCTGCCTCCTTTGTACCCTCCTACACATTCCTGGTCTCTCCCTTTGCCTTTACCTCTCTTTGAGTAGAATCTCATAATGTACTTACTTTTACACTTGGCTCTTGCCTACTTCCCTTGATTACTTAGAAGGCCCAGGTGTCACTAGGATCTGTAGGCCTGTCCGTCAGGGCTGGGGTCAGTTATTAAGACACAGTGCCCACAGCCTTCTCCAAAACAAAATATTGCTTATTATTACATAATAGGGATACAGGTCCACATGAAATAGAGAAAGACCAATTTCAGCCAATGGTACAGTTCTTATGCACATATGTAGTTTCCTATCCCTCACCAATATGGTAGCCAAAACAGCGCAATTTAACTGGTGCCTCCTGCTATCCCTGAGGATTCTCTAGCAAGTGACCCTAGACAAATGAATTTCCTCTTTCATTCAGTAAGTGACTGTTTAATCATTTATCATCCTCTTGATCATTAAGTTACAGCCCTGGCACAATGTCTGTGTAGCTTCTGGCTGAAGCCTGCAAGTGGCCCTTTCCCTTTAAGGACCCAGTCTTGCCTCCTACAATAAATGTCAGGAAATAACTTCTATGCATTCATGATCTGGTCTTTCTGCTATTAAGTGAAGTTGCTACCCTTTCATCATGCACCATGCAAGCACCCTTTTGGGTAAACAAATGTAGCGAACAACAGACTGAATCTGCAGGGCACTTTCACATGTGCTCCAATGCGTTCTGATTAGAACACCTTGGAGCAGACTCAAGTAATCGAGTCTACTGGAGCATCTAATGAGAACGCTCCCACGTGCTGCAGCATCTCATGTATTCAGTGTCCCCTTGTTTAAAAATGGCAGTGGAGGCTCTTTAACTAAAGTACTTCCAACAAGCTTTAATAAAGTACCCCACCATCTTTTTTAAATGTGGGATGCTAAATACAGAAGATACTATGGGTGTATTAATTAAAGCTGCTCCTGAGAGCTGCTCTAATTAAAATGCTTCCCCCTCCACACCAGACCATGTGTATAGGTGCCCTAGAACCCTGGTCACTGTGCTACTGGAACAGTGTTTCTTCACTTTCCATTTTTCAACTCAACAATAAAAAGTTGTCAGCTGAAGAAGGATTCAATAATGAGAACCCTTGGGCCTGTCTTTGAGAAGTGGAGGTAACTGCCTGACTTGCTAGAAGGCTGACAGTAAGAGCCTAAAGTACCGTTAGTTACTAGGGCTGTGCAAAGCTTCAGTAGCCCATTCGATTTGGAGGAGATTCAGTCTGATTCAGCAGCCAAATCTCCAAATCCGAATCAAATCAGGAGACCCATTCAAAGGTCCAAATCAAATCGAAGAGATTTGGAGATTCAGAAGGCTTGCAGTAAGCAGCATACAGAAACTGAGAAGAGGGAGGGGGAAGGGGTGATCGTCTATATATGGTCTCTATATATGGTCTATATATAGTCTATGGCAGAATCTCTGCATTGGCACCGAATCTTCAAATCAGCAGAATTGAATTGGGACAGTGATTTGAATCACCAGATCGGATCACTGTTCCTCTGAATCGGCTGAATCCAAATCTGAAGCGAATACTTGCTGCTTCCCACAGGCCTATTAGTTACAATCTTTATGGAAAAATATGGCTGGGTCATGAGTGTAATTATTATTATTCAAGTTGGTACAGGCCTAGCAACTAGTTCATCTCACTGTGATATTATATTAAATGGTCAATTTAAAGAGGTATGAGTGTTTCTAAGTCTTGTGATGAATCATAGAATACCCCCCATTTACCAACACTTCACTATCTAGACACCTATGCTGGGGACTTTAATAGCCATTTTATTTCTGGGGGGGCTACAGAATTTGAGGAAAATGTTCTGGAATTTAGACTGGGATCTATAAATCATCCACATCTCTTGCATGACTCTAAACTGTTGTCCATTTTTTTCCTTCACACAGTGAAACAGGTTTGTCCTACTAACCTCAGGTGTGCAGCCTCAAAAGGGAGGTTGCAACTCTTATCAGGTTCACAAGGAATTCTTGGAAACTTTCTGCACAGTCAGAATTGCCCCACTTTCATTCCCTGGAGTTTGGAGAATCTATGGAAAAGCACACTGGAAGAAAATATCACAGCTGACTAATATGCATAATATTCCTATAACAATGAGGACATATTTCCCAAAGCAAATCTCCAAAGGAGCCATTCATTCCATTCCCAAATAACTGCCAAAAGGTTAAGATACCTTGTTTAAGTAGGAATATAAAAAACTTCGTAAAGCATGAAGAACCCAGTAATCCAGAGATATCAAACCATTTTGCTGATGACCTCATTTACCATTGGAAAAAGCCACAAGAAACTTCAACATGACAAACTCTAAAAGGAGACCATAATCACTCATAAAGAAGGGGGCAGCAGCACAGAAACCATTATCTATATACCAGTATAAACTATCCCCAAGGTGCACAATCACATATCTGACTTACGTAGCAAAATCCAAGAGAGATAAGCCCATTGAGAGATCAGTAATAAAGGGAATAGCTCTGCACAGACTGGCTCCATCTCAGAATGAGGAAAATACCTTCCAACCATTCTCAACTGATGAAACGGCAAAGACATCAAGCTTCCTGAAAGCCAGAACTGTGAGGGAATAGTGTCACCCATGGAGGCACTTGATCCTGTTCAACCTCTGTAAGTGACTCCACTTTCAATAATTTTCCTGTTAAGTCACGATTCTGTATACAAAAGCCAGCAGGAAGGGGAAGCATTTCACTCTTTCAGAAGAACTCTGCACTCCTTTTAAGGAGTAAGCATGGTTTTAGGAGGATATTAGATCCTCATTTTACCCTCTGTGAGTTCTTGATTTAGAAATAAAAATGAGCACTGGGAAAAGATCTTTATTAGAAACACTTCTTTGCATGAAATGTTTCCAAGAAAGTTTTGCATAATGAAGATGAGAAATGAATTCATAATTGGCTTTGGACAATTTTATGAATCAAGCTTTAGATTTTATCATTTGTGTTGCTTCTGGTATATGTGCAGTATGTCTCAAAATATTAGCATAAGCCCCTCACCATTTTACAGTAAAGTGATTCAAAAGCTTTTGATTATTAAACGCTTGAACATGCAAAATTATGCTGATGATTTTACCCATATTCCAGTAGTTCCTCTTTCATCAATTATGCCCTTCACTAACATCTACAGAACTTTTTAAAAAGACTTTTAACTTCTGTTCAGCCCTTGTCTTCCAAAGCAACCTTTGGATCTTAATGGATTTGTAAATGTTAAGATTAGAAGGCACCATAAATGTGATCTCTCACATAACATGGGTCATAGAAATTTCCTGCTACTCCTAAACTGAACTAAGTAAAATTTCTTCTCTGCCTAGTATATCTTTTGGAATGTCATAAAGTTTTGAACTGAATGGAGTTCTCAAAAAATGGAGGACTTACTACTTTTCTTGGTAGTTTGTTCCAATGATTTATTGTCCTAACTGATTAAAAGTTGTAGTTGCAATTTTTTTGGCTTTAACTTCCTGCCACTGGTTGTTGTTACACCTTTCTCCATTAGATTAAAGAGACCTGTAGCATCAGATAGCACCATAATGATATTTTAGGTCCCTAACCCCAGATTTAGGCATCTAAGCAAACAGCCTGACTTTTAAAAGCACTGAAAAATAAAGAGCAGAACCTTAAAAGGTCTTTATAGCCCTAGTTCCCATTGATCTCAGTGGGAACTAAGGGCGCATCTACATGTTGCCCTACGGTAATGTAGTGATGCACAACATTGCTGTACAGTGCACTATGGCAATGTAGCGATCATATAGGACTACACATAATCAGCAGTTATGTTGCCATAGTAGTGTACTTCCCCAGTAAAGTGCATTGCTACAGTGATGTCGTGGCAAAATCTAAACATGCATCATGCACATGGTGCAGTAACCACCCATACTACACCATGCTTTAGTACTTTCACAAGGAAGAACTAAAGCACAGTGCTGTAGCAACATTGCCATACAGTAACATGTAGATGCGCCCTAAGGCACCTACATTTCTTTGAAGAGCAAGATTTTAAACATCCATAAGATTTCACTAGTACTAGTACTTCTCTAAAGCCCATTCAAATTAATGAAAACATTTCTACTGGTTTTAGCAGTTTTCAATCAAACCAAACAACTCCAGGGCGAGTTATCAGTGCTCAACACTTCTGAAAAATTAGTCACTTGGTCATGTGTCTAAATACAACTTTGGAGTTTGAAAACGTTAACCAAAGATCATTGTCTCAGACAAATGCTAAGGATGCAATGCCAAATCTGGGAATTCAGAATTTACATTTTAGAGTCTTCTCACTGGAGAAATACTATAGAGAAATCTTCCTGAAAAAATAATAATAAAATGCTTATCATAAAATGTAGATCTTTACTATATTTGGTAGGTTAAACAACTACTAACAATGACACTGACACTGATGAGTAGCAAAACAGTATTTTTTTTTTAATAGGAGAACAGATCTTCCCACAGTAATAGCTTATAAAAGTGTGTAACTATGTGTTATATTTTAGAATCATAAAATCATAGAATCATAGAAGGTTAGGGTTCATAGGGACCTCAGGAGGTCATCTAGTCCAACCCCCTGCTCAACGCAGGATCATCCCCAACTAAGCTTTGTCTATCTGGGTTTTGAAAACCTCCAAGGATGGAGCTTCCACCATCTCTCTGGATAACCTGTTCCAGTGTTTTACTACCCTCCTAGTGAGAACATTCTTCCTAATATATAACCTAAACTTCCCTTGCTACAACTTGAGACTGTTGCTCCTTGTTCTGTCATCTGCTACCACTAAGAACTGTCTAGTTCCATCCTCTTTTGAACCCCCTTTCAGGTAGTTGAAGGCTGCTATTAAGCTATCTCAGCCTCCTCTTTTCTAGGCTAAATAAGCCCAGTTCCCTCTGTATTTCCTCATAAGTCATGTCCCCCAGCCACCTCACCATTTTTTTGCCCTCTACTGAACTCTCTCCAATTTGTCCACATCCTTTCAGAACAAGACTTCAATCTTGCTGTTACAAGTTTGCCTTTACAGGACTCTGAAAAGTGATAAACATTTACATAGCAGGGCAGGATCATAACTTTAATATCTATATTGATCTAGAACATGATCTCTTCTGGTGCTTCTGCTACAATGGTGAGACTCCATATTGCTTCTAATGGGCTGCAGTGTTTAAAGTACCTAATAAACTCTGGGAGTTTGACATAATAATTACTGAAGGGTCTATCTTGCATATGCTAAATGCAGTTAATTACAACTCCCAGAAAATATGAACACCCCTTCCCCAACATACACCTAGGAACAACTACATACTTCCCAGTAGAATAATGGGGACCATATTTCTGGAGGCAAAGGGTAAAAACAGACATTGCCTTTGTGCTGCCGTGAAGATTTGTCACACCCCAAATGCCCAAAATTTGGGCTGAGAGAAGGGTGGTGCCAATTTCATAGATTCATAGATGCTAGGGTCGGAAGGGACCTCAACAGATCATCAAGTCCGACCCCCTGCCTAGGCAGGAAAGAGAGCTGGGGTCAGATGACCCCAGCCAGATGCTTATCCATCCTTCTCTTAAAAACTCCCGAGGTAGGGGAGAGCACCACCTCCCTTGGGAGCCCATTCCAAATTTTGGCCACCCTTACTGTGAAAAAGTTTTTCCTGATATCTAGCCTAAATCTGCTCTCTGTCAGTTTGTGACCATTGTTCCAAGAGGCACCCTGGTGAACAGAGCATTAGGGCTGCACAAAATGACAGCGTTCCATTCTGACTTCAGTTTCGAGGTCTGGACGAAACAGTGTTTTGTACCAAATTTCATTTAGAGTTGAAAGAGCCTCACTGTTTCACTTCCTCAAAACAGTGAGGCTGTTTTGACGCTGTTTCAACGTTTCACCTAAGCATGGGGCTGAGGAAAGGAACTCAGCCCAACTGGGCTGAGTTCCCACCCCAGCCGGGGGCAGGGAGTCTAGTGCAGGGGGTGGGGAGGCAGCCCATCTGGGCTGACTTCCCGCTCCTGGCATGATCTAGCATGGAGGGTGGGAAGGCAGCCCAGCTGGGCTGAGTTCCTTTCCCCAGTGTGATGGTCGCACCAGGAAAATGAACTCAGCCCAGGTGGGCTGAGTTTCCCCAGCCCAATCATGGGGATGGGAACTCAGCCAAGCTGGGCTGAGTTCCTTTCCCCAGCCCCATGGTTGGGCAAAACATCAAAACAGCATGAAAACAGCAATCTAGCATGGGGGATGGGAAGGCAGCCCAGCTGGACTGACTTCCCAACCCCAGCGCTATGGTCGAAACATTTCGACTTTTGAAATGTGTTGACTAGCCTCGTTTTGTTTCGAGGATATTTCGAAACCCTTTGTTTTGCTTTGATTTTGCTGTTTCAACCTCAAAATGAGTTGAAACAGTGTCAAAATGAAATGGCCAGTGAAATTTTGCACAGCCCTACAGAGCATCTCTGATCCTTTGCTGCATCCCCTGAATGAATTGGTAGGCAGCCACAAGATCACACCTCAGCCTTCTCTTGCAGAGGCTGAAGAGGTCCAGGTCCCTCCGTCTCTTCTCATAGGGCTTGTCCTTTAAGCCCCTGACCATATGAGTGGCTCTCCTCTGGACCCTCTTGAGTCTATCAACATCCTTCTTAAAGTACAGCACCCAAAACTGGATGCAGTACTCCCACTGCAGTCTGACCAATGCTGCATAGAGGGAAAGTATCACCTCCTTGGTTCTATTTTTCATGCATCTGCTGATGCATGATAAAGTGCAGTTAGCTTTGCTGATGATTTCATCACATTGATGACTAATGTTCATCTTGGAGTCCACTATGACTCCGAGATCTCTTTCCACTTCTGTGCTGCTCAGAGGGCCAATTCCCATCCAGTAGGTGTGTTGGATATTTTTGAGCCTAGGTGCAGCACTCTGCACTTGTCATTGTTGTACTGCATCCTATTGTGTACTTCCCACTTTTCTAATTTGTGTTGCTTTATTGTGGCAGATGTCTGTCAGGAGCACCTACCTGGAGCTGCCCTCACTTCCCAGCTGCCCCAGGCAGGTGCTCCTGGGGCCCAAGAACAATTGGGCCCCTCAAGCCCTAGGAGCACCTGCCAGGCTCCCCTCCTACAGAGACACATGCTGGGCAATCTCCGGGGCACGTGTCTGTAAGTGGGTAACACTGACTTTCCCTGCGTCCAGAGTCATGTCCCAGAGATTGCCCAGGGTGCATCTCTGCAAGCAGGAAATCCTGCTTTTTTGGTTTTACAGAGATGTGCCCTGGGGAATCTCCCTGCTTACAGTGGCATGCCCCGAGGTTGCCTGGGGTGCATCTCTACAACTGGAAAACCCAGGCTTTTCCATCTTACAATGACATGCCCCAGGGGATCTCTGAGGTATGTCTCTGTAAGAGGAGAACACATCACTCATCCTTCAGGACTGGTCCCCTGAGACAATTTAAGCCAGATCTGAGACAACAGGCTACATCTCTTTATATACAAAGTCTCAGAACAATAAATTTACTCTGCTCTGAGAGACACATAGACCTCTGGCATGAATTCACTTGTGCAATTGGTATCTAATAAATGTTATGCTGGACCCCAAAAATCACACATCCTGCCTTGCCCCAGGTTTCTGTTTCTCAATGACCAGCTGCTTTTTAAAGGTCTGAGGAAGTATTCCCTGGTGTTGGGCTCATGGTGCCTATCTGCCCCTGGGGATTAGGTGTAGGGTGGCCAGATCCAGGACCCAGGGCTGCGCCCATTCTAATTCCACTGATTGGGCAGGTCTGGCTGTGTCCTGTACCCTGGGGACGTCCCATACCAGATCAATGCTCACCTGAGCATCATAATCTCCAGTGGGGAAGCCTTGACATGCCACTTATTCACTTTAAAGTGTGATATAAATAAACCACAAAGATGTTCCACATTATATATCTGTTATTGTTTATGGTACAATTAATACCTTAAGTGTGCCATAAATTCAGTGTCTGCCAGGACCTGTACATAGTTCAACATGATCACACCAAAGAGATTTTCTAAATATATAACTATCAATTTATCACCCAACTGCATTCAATAATGGCTGAAGAAAATACATAGGCCAGAAGACCTGGTACATTATTTTCCTATCATTATTATATGTTTACATTCCTTGTATCCAACAGAGGTCATTTTGGTAGGGAGTTGGCAGCTTGCTTTGTAATCACTGATATTTCCTGTCTAATTCACACTTGTCCACCACAAATTGAGTGCAAGATACATGCCAGTGCATTTGATTCTGCTGCTGGGCACCCATATCCTTATCTGCTTACAGCTGCATTCTTTTACTACACTGCTTACTAATGTGGTCATTAAAAAGGTTCAGTCCCACCGAAGTGTGACTATGTATTAAATAAAATTCCTCTTTAATATGGAAGAAACAAGGATTTTTCTAGGTAGTATATTTTATTGGAACAACTGCATGGTTGGGATAGACTTACACTGGCATTTATATTGTCTTTACACTTCATTCAAAACTTGTCTAAGTCTATCCTTACAGTTGATCCAATAAAAAGTGTCACCCATAAATATGTCTCATGCATATTTCCTGGACTATCAGAGCCACAACATTATTTTCTTTATAGTGAACATTTTGCCTTACAATTATTGTAGTGTAAAACCCTAGATCACCTAAGCACATGCTCTGGGGTGGGAGGGTTTTTCTTTTTTTAATTGGAGTGGATCTTGGGAACTGCTCCAATTAAAATGCCTGCAGCATCTCATGTGTTCAGTGTCCCATGTTTCAAAATGGCAGCAGGGGTGCTTTAACTAAACCTCATTTGACAAGCTTTAGTCAAAGTGTCTCCACAGCCATTTTGAAACACAGGGATGCTGAACACATGAGATGCTGCAGCAAGCTGGAGGGTTCTGATTAAAATGCTCCAGCAGACTTGATTGAGTCTGCTCCGATGCATTCTAACGAGAACATGTCAGAACACATGTAAAAGTGCCCTTATTTTCTGACTGCCCTGAAAGACAGTTTTATGTATGAAATGTTACAACATTAGGCCAAGAGATGCTAGAATGATCTTTTGCACACTTGGCAAGAATATATATTTTAGTGGGGGAGAATATATATTTTAGTTATAAGTGTATATATATATGTGTGTGTGTGTGTGTGTGTGTGTATACATATACATATGAGAATATATATGAATATATGTATACATATATTTTCATTCATTTATGAATATATATTTTAATTTAGTTATATATTCTTTGTGAGAATATAAATTTTAGTTACATTAGGTCATATGACAATCTCCCTTTCATATGGCCTCCTCATGTGACTTCCAGGTGCTTTGTGTCAAATTTGAAATGATGACTAGCACAATAGAATACTTCAAACCAAGTTGGTAAGAAGTCCTTCAAATTCATACTCTGTAGAAGACCTCCTACTATTTATTGAAGTTCAATAAGGACAAGTGCAAAGTTCTGCACTTAAGATGGAACAATTCCATGCACTGGTACAGGCTGGGATTGATACTGGCAAAGTAGCATCTCTGCACAAAAGTACCTGGGGTTACAATAGATAATAATCTGAATATGAGCAAACAGTGTGACCTTGCTGTGAAAAGAAGGCTAACAGCACACTGTGCTGCATTAGTAGAAATGTTGCCAGAAGATTGAGGGAAATGATTGTTCCCCTCTATTCAGCACTGCTGAGGCCATAGCTGGAGTACTGTGTCCAGTTCTGGGCCCACCACTACAGATAGGATGAGGACAGATTGGAGAGAGTAGGCAACAAAAATGATTAGGGGGCTGGGGAATATGCCTTATGAGGAGAGGCTGAGGGAACTGGGCTTATTTAGTCTTGAGAAGAGAAGACAAGGAGGATTTAATAGTAGCCTTCAACTACCTGAAGGGTGGTTCCAAAGAGGATGGAGCTAGACTGTTCTCACTGGTGGCAAATAATGGGACAAGAAGCAGCGGTCTCAAGTTGCAATAAGGGAAGTTTAGGTTAGATCTTAGGAAAAACTTTCTCACTCAGAGGGTAGTAAAGCTCTGGAAGAGGTTATGCAGAGAAATTGTGGAATCTCCATCCACAACTTAGAGGTTTTTAAGATCTGGATAGACAAAGCCTTCGTTGATATAGTTGGGGATTGTCTACTTTGAGCAGGGAGTTGGACTAGATGACCTCCTGAGGTTCCTTCCAACCCTAATTTTCTATGATTCTATGATTCCTCATGCAAAATCCTATTCAGGTACTTCATATCAGCCATGTCAGTTTATTGTCCAATCTAACTCTGGGTATAAAATGCTCTATTAACACTCAGGAGGCATGAGTTTTCAAAAAGTGTCATCCCAATCAGTACAAATTATATAGATTCTCAAAGTGACCGTAATATGCTTAACACAATTAGTGTATTTTGGACGATCTTTCAAAACAGCAGAGCTAAAAACCTGTCAAATTAAAAGGATTTCATGAGACCAGGTATTACAGAAAATCAAAGAAAACATATGCATTTTACATGTGTGCAATGTAAAAATCAAAGTATTATTTAAAATACTATTTACCTAGAAAAAAGCAACAGTGGATGTATAGATAGAATATTACAGAAAGTAAGTAAGTAGGAACAGCACTTTTTAATGTTTCCCCAAACTCTCATTCATTTTCATGAATTACCAGTGATACTGACTGTGTTACCAGTGTTACCAACATCAGAGGTAGTCATGACAATGAAAACATTGTGTTCTAACCTCTGTACACTATTTTTCCAAGAGTAATAAATTTCACTGGTAGAACATGTAGCTAAGCTTCCTGAAATTGGCCTTCGAATTTGTGAGATTCATTGTACATTTTCAGTTTATCTGTATTTGCCAAATAGCATGGTCTATTTCCACAGAATAAGTAAGTAAAGAAAGAAATAAATAAACCTGCCTCTTCTGCTAAATAAGTGCAAATGACACTATAGGAGTCTCAAAAACATCATTTATGCATTCTGGAGTCACTGCATACCAAACTATATAGAGCAGAGATGAACATTTTGAATCTGAGAAGGATAAATATAATCTGTTAGTCTACTGAGCAGGGACATATATAAAGATGCACCAGTGAAATAACAAATTGTTCACAGAATGCTGATTAGTCAATGTATAAAATTGTTTGTAAGAGGTCAGAAAATATAACAACATAAAGCCATACAGAGCTGACCTGAACAGGGTGCAGGGTCGGGGGCAAATCAGCCCATGAGGGGCCCTGCCCCCACTCTGATCCCACAGGCTCCGGACCTGAAGAAGGTGCTGCCACCATCGGTGGTGGTGGTGGCAGTGGGGGGCAGGTAGCGAGCGGCTGGATGTGGAGCCACTGCTCCGTCCAGCTCCACGGGGCCCCCCCAAAGTGTGGGGCCCAGGGCGATCACCCCGATTCGCCCCCCTAGGGATGGCCGTGAAGCCATATGCTGTTTTTAAAACTCCCCATGTGAATGTAAAATCAGTTAATGTACTTGAACAATAACAAAATATGTTAATAGCAACTGAAATGTGGTATCATTTAGATAACATGCTAAAAAAATGAATTTGTGATTTTGAGTAAGAAATAGTTCCAACAACAAATCTGTTACATGAGATAGACCATTAGGAACATTTGTAATCAAAGCTCAAATTTCTAAAACAGGCAAACAACACTTATTTTTCCCCCAATATTTTTTACAATTTTGCTTCTAACTGTGCCAGCATACTTTTCTGTTACCTTTCAAGAAATCAAATGTAACTGACATAAGCATTCACAGAACATAAATCTCTGTCCCATGTACAAATGTTTGTAGAAATTAAATACATTTGCATACAAAGGAAATCCTGTCTGAAGTGCTTGCAAGTTCATTCAGTCAGGACCCAGAAGTAATGCCATGTGGCATATTTGATTAGTGTTAAGAACAAACACTTTAAATATTCACAAATAGTTTGGATTTTGAAATTATAGTCACCATTTTTCTTTCAAGTGAAAAATAAATTCAAGGAAATTGTGACCTGCTTTTGGGTAGTCGATTGACAGTTCAAAATCACTGTGTGACAGATTTGGAACTGTGTGTTGGCCTAGTTACTGGGATGTTCACTTTCCAAATATATCAGTTTAGTTCAGTGGGACCCTGCCTAGAAAAACAGGCAGGAAGAAAATTAATAGTTTGAGAAAAATCTTCGGGTAGCTTAGCTGAGAGATGGCAGTTAAGGAAAAATGCCTGAACAGTTGTCTCTGAAATCTGTGGCTCTCTCTCCTTCTAAGCATGCAGGACTATGTTTGACCAGAAGGGTCAATGCAGAGAACAGAGGAGACTAAAGAATTCTAGTAGAGTTTTAATGGGACTTTCTTCTCAAAAGATGGGTTATAGATATTTTGAGGAAACTGAATGAGATACCTGTTAGAGTCTCTTGTAGATAAGCTAGGCTTGCAAAGGTCAGAGTATGGTATGATTCTAGGTAATAAATATGCTTTTTGTTTTAAAATCCTTTTTCTTTAAACATTTCAGTGATAGGACCAAAGAAAATGATACTTTGATTTTAAGAAGGCTGCCTGGTCACTGAGTCTCTTAGCAGATATCCATTTTTACCATTAGAGTAAGAACATTTGATACACAGAATACTGGATCCTAGATCCTGCTCTGGGAATGAATGGGAAAATTTCCAAACTCAGTTCTAACATAGATAAACACATGAGGCCTGACAACTGAAAGGGATACCCTAGGAGAAACAATAAAAAGGAAAGCTTGCCCTGAACATTCATTATGAATTATCTGATCATTTCCATTCTGAAAATAATTCAGTTATTTGTTCAATGTGAAAGACATCACAGTGTCAGATTCTCAGCATCATCTATTTTACTAGCAGTGTTTTCTGTAGAAGCAACAGTGGCTTTAATTCTTCAGCTGCAACAGGAGTCTGCCCCTGAAAACAGAAAACCTTGGTACCATGTGACTATAGTAGTTATCTGAGGTACTTCATTTTTGCAATGGTCCATGACTCCTTTCCTGGCAGTGACAATGATCCAAATCCTTAAGAATAGAAAGGCAGAGCCAGTCTCTCAGATATAAAAGCTCCAAACCAAATACACTGGATTTAGGTCTGGTATAGACTGGCCAATTTAGAGAAATGCAGAGGTTATTAATCTAAACCAGTTCTGAATGGCTGTTTTAACCATTGTTGCTTCTCAGTCATCTAGCAAATCAATGAATATAACAGTTCGTTGAATCTGCAAATTCTGGTGACAAAGAGCAGATACCTTATATCAAAGGAATGGATACCTCCATGTTTTTCTGTTCCTTTTACCAAGCAAACAGACCTGTTTCTATTTATCCAGAGCAAGCCTCATGTAGCTGGCCCAGACCTTGTCATATATTAAGATATTCAAATTGCAAAGGTCATAACAGACAGTCACTTGGCTCCAGTTCTTAAGCATATTAATTCTTTTTATATTCTACATACATACTAAAATGGCAGAATGATGAGTTGTATTTTTGACTGTACAAAGAATGCATTTGGGGAAAGAAGATTAATTATCCCCAAATCATGCCTTGGTATTCTCTGCAAGAAAGGAATGGAGTCACCTGAAGCCTGGCCCATTTAGTCCCAGTAGGCCCTGTAGGTGATGTATCTATACATCATGAGCAGTAGTACAAAATGAAAGAGAGAAATTCACTGCAGTTTCTAGAAGAAACACAAAGCATGTAGTATAATATTGGTTCCAGTGGACATTAAAGTAGAAGGGGGAACTTTAAAATCAAGGTGGAACAGATACAGCAGGAAAGCTTGGGAAAGAGATCAATCAAGAACAGAGGTGGCCAACCTCTGACCCACATGCCAGGTGAGATGGGCAGCTTCTGTGCATGGCATATGTCATATGAGGAAGGAACAGGCAGCACAGAGGTAAATAGAGCAGCAAGCAGAAAGCAGAGCACCAAATCAGATAGGGAATACAGAGCAGGTAGCCAAAGCAGAGCAGCAGATCAGGCAGGAGAAGGGGATGAGAGTGGACTTGAGGAGGGTGAAAGGCTAATTTGTAGCATACCAAATGCAAAAATTGGTCTCCAATTATTAAGCATAGAAGATTTGGGCTGAAATCCCTGATCTGAATCAGGAAGACCATGAAAATAAGCCGCTGAATAAGAAGAACTATCCACAAGATGAGGTCTAAGGTCATCAAGAACTATCAACCTTGGTTACTTGCAGCAGGACACAACAGAACCAACAAAAGAACTAGTACAAGCTTTAGGCAGATTCAAAATAAGTGCCAGTTGCCTGTATCCTGAGATGATTGGACTCAGAGTTTTGGTTCAGCCTCTTAACAGAAACAGGGACTTTTGCCACCGTCACATGTGGAACAAAACAGCTCCAAATGTTTGGGATGTTCAGATGTGGGCTCATGGATTTGGGACCTTTTGTACTTTTAAAGAAGTTTTGTCTCCTATAATCTCCCAGAGATGTACGACCTTGTTACATGGCAATTTGGGCACCTCCTGGAGGTCTTAACACCTGGATTGTCCTCACATTGACACCTGAAACTGACTTCAACCACTTGTTATGTAGCTCAAAGTAATGCCATTCCAGAGCAGGATTGTCTCTAATCCATGCTACCCAGCTCATGTTACACTAAGGTGAAGTCACTCTAGGCTACACCTTAATGTAAGCACCCCATTTGCCCCTCCCCTCCCTTGCTGGCCCAGATTGGACCCACAGCCCCCCTGCCCTCCCCAGTATCCCAGAACCTCACTCACTGCCCCCTCCCTCTGCCCCCCTGCCCCTTCACCACACTTATCTGTGGCTGCTTGTGCTGTGTCCCTGGGGAGCAGGCAGGGAAAGGTTAACCTGCTTGCCCAGCCACCACTGCAGCTGCTGTCTTGGTGGGCTAAGCCAAAGAAGAGCAGCATCCCAGCAACAGCAGTGGGGCAGGCAAGTTAACCGTTCCCTAGCTGCTCCCCTGGGACAGGCAGCCGGAGAAGCAAGTAGGCAGAGGTGAGGTTGGAAGGGGCAGGGGGGAACCTGAAGGGCAGGGAGACAACCCCTGAGGTGGTGGTGGGGAACCAGGGGAGACTTCAACTGTCGAGAGAAACTTGGAATAGGAGGGGGATGAATCTAGCTTTCAGTCCTCCAGGTCCCTGCTGGCCTGAACATATGACTGCTCCAAATTGAAGCTAGCACTAAAACCTATCAACATTTGCATGACTCACAGCATAAAGTGTAACAAGGCCCTTGGATTTTGCTGCCGGACCTGGCTTCCTCCAAGGTGTCTTCCTGGAATTCTTGAGGTGAGTTGGAAATATAGCTCACAAAACCCACTTCATCTCAAACACACTTCACCCTTCTACTCCCTTCCATCCAGATACCTGTGATGCACTCCCTTGTGTGCTTTGTGGCTGGCTCTGCCAGCTTTTCACACCCTCCCCCTCCAGCTCTAAGGTCCAAGCAGTGCTGAGCCTGTGCCAGGAGGGCTATCCAGGGCTGCCCTTGAACTCAGGATCCAGGAAGCTTCTGCCTTCTGCAGGAAAATCAAAAGCAAAGAAGGGAGGAAAAAAAATCAGGCTTCCCCAAAACTCAGGAAACTTCGGGGCTACTTGTTGGCCTATTACTGTTGTGACTGCAGCTTCTAAGAAGTGAAGGGACATAGATGAAGCGGTGATCAGATGCCTTGGGTGTCAGCTACTGTCTGGTGCCTCTTCATTGCCATTCAAGGAAAGTCTGCAGGAAAGAACACACTGACTGATCTCTTGAGCAGCTTCTCCCCCCGCCCCCTGCCCTCAGCACCCCGGAAGAGGTGAAAACTAGCGTGGTCCCGGCTCACTGCCCTCCTCTGAGCCTGTTGCTGTTGCAGCGCCTCGCGCCTGTTGCAGCGTCCTGGCTCTGCCCGCTGCACCCAGAGGCTCCTCTTTCAGATGCGATCAGACGTGGCTGCAACCCCTAGGAGGGCGGGGGGGAGTACCCCACAAGTCACCGGCGGCACTGAAAAGCCAAGGGGCTCAGGCGAGGGAGGAGAGCTCCCGCGCTCCCTGCCAGAGGTGGGGGAAGCCGCAGTGGTCAGGTGTGCTGCCGGCTCGGAGCGGCGCGGAGGCCAGCGGCTTTCAGGGCTTGTGAAGCTGCTGTTCCCAATGGATGCTGCTGCTCCAGCCCCAACCTGAGCCGGGATCAGTGGTTCAGCACCCGCCCCTGGCTCACACTTGGTGGCTGGGGCACACTTTCCACGGGGACTGGCCGCGCTAGGGGGAAGCGTGAGGACCACTCCTCGTGCGCAGGGCCGGCTGCACTCGGGTCGCCGCCGGCAATGTGCAGGCGGGGAGCGTCTGCCCTGGATGCCCGGCAGCGCCGGACTCTCTCGGAGCCTGCCACGCCTCGTGGGCGGGGAAGAGCCCCTTCCCGAACAGAGCCGCCCCGGCTGCGGCCGGCCTGTCCCGGCGGCGCCGATCGGGGGCTGTGAAGGGCTCGGCTCCGCGCTGGGCACGCGGCTGGGGGCAGAGCACGGAGGTGCCTTGTGGCCGAGCCCGAGCCCGCTCCGCGCAGGCGCCCTCCGTGCGGATCTCCGCTCCGCTGCGGGACGAAGTTCAGGTCCTTGGATCTTCGCAGGGAAAACCCAGCAGATTCTCCGGCGGAGGCTGAGGCATGTGGGCAGCCCAACACCGAGACTGCTGGGGGGTCCTGTCACTCCCCGTGATGATAGCCATGGTCTGCTGCGCCCAGAGGTGAGGCACGTTCTCCAGCTGGCTTTGCTGGGTGGGGTGTCTGTCTGTGTGAGTGTCTGTCTGTGTATGATCCTTCCCCTCTTTTTGGAGGGGTCCGTGGGTTGCGTGCGCGTGTGATGGGGAAACGGAATCTGTCTGCTCGCAGGGTTCCCGATGACTCTCAATCCCACCTGTGCTTCCTCCCCCGCCAGCGTGAACGAGCTGAGCAACATGTCCTACGTGAAAGAGACCGTGGACAGGCTGCTCCAGGGCTACGACATCCGCTTGAGGCCAGACTTTGGAGGTAAGTTTTCAGACTTCTTCCCCCCACAGCGTGTAGCAAGCTCGCCTTGTATGGCCCATGTCCGAGGCTTTTGGGGTGGGGAGATAATATGTACTCCCCCCCCCCCCCCCCACACACACACACAACGCGTGTGCACACACCACATGCAGCACTACAGGGCTGGGCACGGGGGTACTGCTTTGAAATGAGTGCGCCAGCCCGAACAAGCCCTTGTCTGGCTTCCAAGGACCTCCGGTTGACGTCGGGATGCGGATAGAGATCGCCAGTATAGACATGGTCTCAGAAGTCAATATGGTGAGTACCTGCTGGCACCACGCCAGAGGGCACGGGGGAGCTGCCATACCAGCTTCACTGTGGGGGTGGGGGGGCGGGCAATCGATCCAGACAGTTATGTCCTTTCACGTCGGAGCAAGAGGGAGTTAAACGTGCGGTGTCCTGCTCGGAGCCCGGGGGAAAGTGCCTGGGACGAGGTCGAACACGAGCTTTTCCTCCCCGGCTTTTAGCATGTGGCAGAGCGCCACCTGCCGCCCGCGGCCCCTCACTGCCCGTCAGCACCAGGGACAGCTCCGGGCAGGGGGCTCTCCCGCCCCGCGCTGCTGGTCAGGACCCTGGACAGCGCCGAGAGGGGCTCTCCAGCCTCCGAGCCCGGCCTGGGCTCCCGGGAGCTGAGCACGCCGCAGCGCAGGCGGAGGAGCCGGGGGGAGCAGCCGGAGCTAAGGCAGGGGATCGGTGTCTGATCTGTTTTAACCTGCTTCACAATTCTGTCTGGGGCGGGGGACAGCAGTGGTCACTACCTTTTTCGCCAAGCTCCATGTTCGGCACGGCTGAGATGCAGGGCAAGCAGAGCTGCTGGCATTGGAGACACAAGGCCAGCCTGTTGCTTGTCCCCTTCGGCCAGCTTGTTCACTACAAGCCAGACAGGCTCTGGGGTGTAAAGGAAAGGCCTTTCACTCCACAAGGCTGCAAGAGCTGTCATGGCAAGCAGGAGGGAGACTTGAGCAGTCAGACCCTGGAGCTCAATCCTTCCTAAATTACCTGCTGAAAGCCTGAGTTTGGTTCTTGCAGGCTATAGTGGGATTCAAAGCATCAAGAGCACCTGGCTATAGAAAAGCAACTTGCGGCTGCTGGGGGGGAGGGGGGAGTTGTTTGCAATCTTTCTATAACTTTGGCCCTTGTTGCACTTTACACTGTGAGCCACGCAAATGCTGATGGGTGTTAGCACTAGCTCGAGTTTGAAGCAGTCACACTGCAGGCCAGAACTGTGGCCTGGAGGACTGAAAATTAAGAATCTTGCCCCCCTCCATTCCAGGCTCCCCCCACCCTTCAGGATTCCCCCTGCACCATCCCCCCAGCCCCTCCTGCTTACCTGTGTCTGTTGGCACTGTCTGTCCCGGGAGAGCAGTCAGGGAATAGTTAACCTGCCTGCCCAGCCCCCACAGCCTCTTTTGCTGGACTGCTGCACTTCTCCAGGCTGAGCCCAGCTCAGAGAATAGCAGCACTGGTGGTTACAGCTGGGCAGGTAGGTTAGCCCCTCCCTGCCTGCTTCCCCAGGACAAACAATGTAAGCAACCACAAGTAAGTAGGGGCTGGGGGGGTCAGTGAGTAGGGATCTGGAGTACTGGAATGGGTGGGGGGGGGGGAAGGGGGGGAAGAGGGGGGGGGGGGGGGTTTACACTAAAGTGTAGCCTAGAGTAGCTGCATGTTATTGTAACATGAGCTGGATAATATGGATCAGAGAGATAATCCTGCCCTGGAGTGACAAACTGTATAAGGAGTGCTTAAAAATAGTTTCAGGTGTTAATGTGCAGACAATCCAGATGTTAAGAGCTGCACAAAATTACCATATAACAAGGCCCTGTGATACCCTGGAATCCGAGTTCTGAAACTGGATTAAGTGAGACTTAAAGCTTGTTTTACTCGTGAAGCTTTGCTCTACACACATAGACCCTTCTGAAGTGTTAATGTTTCATGGTACATATTGTGGGAGATGGATAGACTGAAGATTTAGCTTAGATGAGAGTAGGAATGTAAGCCATTGTTAAAGGGGAAAAAACCCTCACCTTCACCAACAAAAAGAAACAAACCAGAACAAAAGCAAAGGGAAAAAAGCAACCCCTTGAAAGTACTTTCTGCAGGAAAAGGAAGATATGATGAAAGTATACACTTCATTTTTAATTAGTAAAATTAGAGAATTGGAAGCAGGTTTGGAATCAAGTACAATTCATCTTCAGATAAAGGTGTGCGGAATATCGCATTTGATTGTGCATTATATTATTTTTGAATGCATAAAGCAAAAAGTGGGAGAAAACCCCACAGTGGTTCTTGCCTACTTTTTTTGCTACTCTCCTCCCACAAAATAGAGCATCAATTAGAACATTTATTCCTTAATATTATTTCTGAATATACCACTCCAGGGTAATTTGTTTGGCCCAGTCTCATGAAGATCTACTGTACTTTCTTCCCATCTGGGGAATAAAATCTGATAGCTAAGAGGAGCTAGATACCAGGTAGTCATTTCCACTGCAATTATCAGTTGGACATTTCAAAGTAAAAATATGTTGTGAGTATCAAATTAATTTACCTTGAAATGTTTTTCCTATTATTTCTGAAGCTGCTATTAATCATTGGAACGGTTCGAGTAATCCATGCAATACAATTGTGCTGCATGATAAGACATTAATAGTATCATTAACAGATCACAAATCGGATTAACTCTGCTTTAGTTACGGTATTGCAGTTCATTATCTCAGGAAACATACGAAGGCAGGGAATCCTATGATTTTTATTTCTGTGACTTGTCTTCACTTGTAGTTCGTGGGACTGATTTAGCCCTATTACCTTCCTGGAGTACACTGTACCATGACTTTCTGGCTCCCTGAGCATCACCCCGCTTAATCTCAGGTTTACAGCCATGTTCCTCTCCCTCCAGAACAGGCTTTTAGGGTGCAATCCCAGTATGGTCATCCCCTGCATTTAGTTTGGTATCTGCAGCTTGCTTCCAGGGAAAAATGACCAAATTAACCAGTGACCATCCAGCTTTCACTAAGCACAGTACCATTTGTTTAGAACAAAAGCTTTGCAGAGAAAGCAAACCATACAAAACAGGCAGCCAATTCACCTGCTAAGCTTATTCCCCATCTTCCATATTGGTCCCTGACAAATTCAATACTCACGTTTTTTAGTTCCAAGATCAAGTGCAAGTAATTTATCTCAAATCAGGATTTCCTCTTGATACAGTTTGATTCATAGATGCTAGGGTCGGAAGGGACCTCAATAGATCATTGAGTCCGACCCCCTGCATAGGCAGGAAAGAGT
>NW_005842002.1:2656474-2662294 GCF_000455745.1 Alligator sinensis
TTCCCTTCTGTGCCCCCATGATGAACTTATAGGCAGCCATAAGGTTGCCTCTCAACCTTCTCTTGCGGAGGCTGAAGAGGTCCAGGTGCCCTAGTCTCTCCTCATAGGGCTTGGCCTGCAAGCCCTTAACCATACATGTGGCCCTTCTCTGGACCCTCTCCAGGTTATCCACATCCCTCTTGAAGTGCGGCGCCCAAAATTGCATGCAGTATTCCAAATGCAGTCTGATCAGCGTCCGATAGAGGGGAATTATCACCTCTTTGGTTCTGTTTGTCATGCATCTGCTGATGCACGATAAAGTGCCATTAGCTTTTCTGATGACTTCGTCACACTGACGACTCATGTTCATCTAGGAGTCCGCTAGGGCTCCAAGATCCCTTTCCACTTCCGTGCCTCCAAGCAGGTCATTTCCTAAGCAGTAGGCATGCTGGACATTTTTCCTCCCTAGGTGCAGCACTTTGCATTTCTCCTTGTTGAATTGCATTCTGTTGTTTTCCGCCCATATGTCCAACCTGTCCAGGTCTGCTTATAGTTGTTCCCTGCCCTCCGGCGTGTCCACGTCTCCCCACAGTTTTGTGTCATCTGCAAACTTGGACAGAGTACACTTCACTCCCTCGTCCAAGTCGCTGATGAAGACATCGAAGAGTATTGGTCCAAGGACCGAGCCCTGCGGGACCCCACTGCCCACACCCTTCCAGGTCGATACCAACCCATCCACTACGACTCTCTGGGTACAACCCTCTAGCCAATTCGCCACCCACTGGACTGTGTAGTCATCCAAGTTACAGCCTCTTAACTTGTTCACCAGTATGGGGTGGGATACCATATTGAAGGCCTTCCTTCCTTTGCTTTGACTGTAATAGCTCAAGAAATAAAGCAAACCAGAGCCATATTTTCTTGTATACTTCACGCCCCCAAATAAAACATGCAACTTGATTTTGGAAGGCAAAATGTAGAGAAAATGATTTTTCCAGAGTTGCAGCTAACTGTGCAACACCAAGCAGGCCAGAGTGGCACCTGAAGGCATTTTTACATGTGGGCTAGGGGCAGGTGGGGAGGGAGGGTGGTGCTTTAATTAAATCATCCACAGCATCTCAACCAAAGGCTTGGAAGGTGGTGGGCTTTAGATATCACAACCTTGGTACGCAGTTTAACTACGGTGGCCTACACGCCAAGGGATGGTATTCATCTTACAAGCAGAAGGCAGAACTCTTTGCCATAAGATTTGCCAACTTGTTGAGGAGAGCTTTATACTAGGCATGTCCAGGGGCTGGGGAGAAGGTTCCGCTGCTGAAGCAGAATCCATTAGCCACAATGACATGTGGGAGGGTGTTCAAACAACAGATGTCCAGATGGGTACTGACATCTTGAGGCAGAGACATCATGACAGAAAATCTGAGGTGACTAGGGGAGAGCTCAGATGCCTTTATGGGAATGCCAGAAGCATGGGAAATAATCAGAAGGAACTATAACTCCTTCTGGCTGATGAGGAATTTGATTTGATTGGGTTGATGGAGACCTGGTGGGATGATATGCATGACTACTCAGTAAATATTAAGGGTTATAGGCTTTATAGGAAGGATCAGATTGGGAAAAAAGGGAGAAGGTGTGGCCCTCTATGTGAAAGAGCAGTACCCCTCCCTACAGGTCACCTTTGACAGCAGGGAAGGGTCTCTTGAGATCCTCTGGGTCAGGCTACAAGGGGGACAAGGAGAGAGAGAGTTCTGATGGTGGGAGTTTACTACAGGCTTCCCTCCCAAGAAGAGGCAAGTGATCAAGCATTCTTAGGAGAACCGACAGAGGCAGCTAGCACTAGAGACATGATCATCATGGGTGACTTCAACTACCCAGACATCTGTTGGGAAGACCATTCAGCTGCCTCCAGCAGGTCAGCCAACTTCTTGGCAACAGGTTGTGAAAGGGCCTACTAGAGGCAAGACCCCTCTGGATTTAGTGCTGACCAAAGGGGAGGACATCGTAGGCAACCTGAGGATTGGTGGTACCCTGGGCTACAGTGACCACGACCTGATAAGGTTCACCATCCACCATAAGACTGGAAAGCTAGTCACCAGAACAGAAGTCTTGAATTTCAAGAAGACAGATTTTGGCAAACTCAAGAGGCTCACTGGAGATGCCCAATGCAACTGGCAATTGGATGATTTAGGAGTGCAGAAACAATGGAACTTCTTTAAGGAGGCAATTCTCACAGCTCAAAAACAGGCCATTCCCATGTGGGCAAAATGCAAGAAAGGAGCCAAAAGACCCTCTTGGCTCACTAGGGATACTAGGGAGCTATTGAAAAAGAAAAAAAGGAAACGTGTATACAATGGAGGAACAGCTCAATAACCAGGGAGGAATACATCTGTATTGCCAGGACCTGCAGATACAAGACACAGAAAGCTAAGGCAGTCATGGAGATCAAACTGGCAACCTGTATAAAAGACAACAAAAAGTCCTTCTACAGATGCATAGGGAGCAAGAAAATTGGGCTCCGCTGTGGGATCCCTACTGAATACCCAGGGGCAGCCCACAGTCAATGCCCACGAAAAGGCAGAATTCCTAAATACATACTTTGCATTGGTATTTCTGAAACCCAATGGGGGCTGCTCACCTCACTTGCCCAGGGAACAGGGGGAAGGTAACAACCTACATGAAATCAGCCCATAACAGGTGGGGGATCTTCTACAACGCTTGGACATTTTCAGGTCTGCTGGGCCTAACAACCTGCACCCGAGAGTCCTGAAAGAACTGGCCAAACTTATGGCAGTGCCACTAGTCAAGCTATTTGAAGAGTCATAGAACTCGGGAGTGGTCCCAGACAACTGGAAGAGGGCCAATGTGGTGTCCATCTTTAACAAAGGGAAGAGGGATGACCCCGCAAACTACAGACTGGTCAATCTGACCTCAGTCCTGGGTAAAATCTTTGAAAAGTTGGTTAAGGAGGTCATCAAATACAAGCTGGCAATAGATGACATGCTAAAAAGCAATCATCATGGGTTTGTCAAGGGTAGATCATGCCTGACAAACCTTGCGTCTTTCTACGAGCAGGTAACTATCCATCTGGATGAAGGACACGAGGTTGACATCATCTACTTAGACTTCAGTAAAGCCTTTGACTGTCTCCCACAGGATTCCTTCTAACAAACTGGAGAGTACTGGGCTGCACTAGTCTACAGTGAGGTGGGTGGACAACTAACTTAGAGGCCGCTCCCAGAGAGTCATGACCAATGGGATGGCCTCATACTGGGAGTAATGAGGAACAACAGCCATAAGCTGACTGAGTAGATTCAGGCTAGACATTAGGAGCCACTACTTCACAGTCAGAGAAGCTAGGATCTGGAACCAATTTCCAAGGGAAGTGGTGCTCACCCCTACCGTAGGGTCCTTCAAAAGGAGGCCTAGCCAGGGTCATTTGACCCCAGCATCCTTTCCTGCCCATGGCAGGGGGTCAGACTTGATGATCTGATAAGGTCCCTTCCAACCCTACCAACTATGAAACTATCCCAGAGGGCCATCTCCACTGGTTCTCCCACGGATCAGTGCTCAGACCCGTGCTATTCAATAGGGGGTGGAAAGTGCAATGATTAAGTTCACGGATGATACCAAGCTGTGGGGAAATGCAGGCACACCAGAGGATAGGGTAAAGATCCAGGATGACCTTGACAAACTGGATTTATGGGTGAAACAAAATCAGATGAGGTTTAAGAGGTAGAAGTGCAAGGTCCTTCACACCTGGGTAGGAAGAACTCCCACCACAAATATACAATGGGCAGTGGCCCACTGGCTGGCACAGCATCTGAATGAGACCTGGGGGTTATGATTGACTGGAAGATGAATAAGAGCCAGCAGTGCAATGAGGCTGCCAAAAGGGCAAGCAAAATTCGGGCATGTATCAACCAATATGTGGCCAATAGATCCAAGGAGGTACTCTTCCCACTCTAGTCAGTGTTGGTGGGGCCCCAGCAGGATACTGTGCCCAGTTCTGGGCACCACACTTCAAGAAGGATGTGGATAAGCTTGAGAGGGTACAAAGAAGGTCCACCCATTTGGTTAAGGGCATGGAGAGTAGGCCCTATGAGGAAAGACTCCAGGAACTAGGCCTGTTCAGCCTGAGGAACAGAAGGGTGACAGACGACTTGATAGCTGCCTACAAGTACATCAGGGGGAGCATCAAAAACTAGGAGAGCAACTATTTAGGAGGGCACCTCAGGGGAGGATGAGGACCAATGTGCATAAACTGATGGAGGATAAATTCAGGTTGGATATAAGGAAAAACATTTTCTCTGTAAGGATCACCAGAATCTGGTACATACCCCTGGCAGAGGTGGTGCAGTCATGCTCCTTGGAGGTATTCAGAATGAGGCTGGACAATCACCTTGTTGAGCTCATCTGAGCCCAATAACTTCCTGCCCATGGCAGGGGACCTGACTTGATGATTTCCTGCCTAGTGCAGGGGGGTTGGACCCTGTGATCTTGCGAGGTCCCTTCCAGCCCCTAACAATCTATGAATCTGAGAATCATAGAAATATTGAATCTTACTGGTCCCTTCCAATTCTATCTCATATATCAGTGTCCCCATGCTTACAAATTGTTGTGGGGCTGCTTAATCTAAAGCTTGAACAGACTTTAGTTAAAGCACCCGCACCAGCATTTTGAAACGCAGGGACACTATACATAAGATGCAGAGACTCACTGGAGCATGCTAATTAGCATACTCTAGCAGACTCAGTTAGTCAAGTCTGCTCCAACATGCTGTAATTACAGCGTGTCAGAGAAGCCTCCTGGTACATGTACAGACACCCTTATAGACTACCTTATTTATAGAGACATAAGTTTCTTATTTTGTCAGATGCTAGGAGTGGGCTTGCCAACAGCAGAAATAAGGTCATTTAAACATAAAGGACAGGAAAATTGTATGTGGTTGGGAGGGGGAGGGGAGGAGGGACCTCCAGAGGTCATCTCATTCAACCCCCTGCCTGAGCCAGGATAAACCCTATCCAAACCATCCTATAAAAAAAACATTGTCTAACCTCTTAGCAAAACTACACAGACATATGTTGATAGAGGAGCAGGTGGATGAACCCCAGATATTATAATGCACTTTGTTTGGTCTAGTGAAGATGTGGTCTGTCTTGATGAGGGTGAATAGATGGCATCTGTGTCTATTGCAAGGCTTGGTGCTTTGGTAAGGTTAAATATAGGTAGCCTGTTTTTGGAGAGATGTTATTTGAGGTTCGAAGACTGTCTGGAACCCAGGACAGGCTTGTCCCCCAAGGCTGCCTTGAGATGGTTATTATTTTCCAAGAAGGCTTGGAGCTCATTAATGATATGTCCAAAGTTGTCCTTGTCACAGGGTTGATATTGTAGCAGATCAGAGAAGGGTCTTAATCTGGCTTTGTTAATATGAATGGCTTCAGTTTGAGAATTGTGTTGTAACTGCAGGAATCCATGAACACTAAGTCCTCCTAGAAACAGTGTCCAGAAATTATGGCATCTCATCAGGACAGCAAGGCTAGGCCCCAAAGCCCTGCAAGGGCTATAGCAAGACTTACTTCTTTCCTATAAATTCACTATATAAAGCTCCTGTAAATAATAAACTGTTGCTTCTGCACCACAAGCCTCATCAAAACATTACAGGCAGCATGCAGCAGCTCACTCACCCTCACTCAGTTCAGTGGCTTTTCTGACAAAAGCTACTGCCTCACCAGTGGCTGTGAGAGGATTAATAATGGAATCCAGCCCAGCTGTTCATAGATGTTAGGGTCAGAAGGGACCTCAATAGATCATTGAGTCCGACCCCCTGCATAAGCAGGAAAGAGT
>NW_005842002.1:2662742-2668162 GCF_000455745.1 Alligator sinensis
GATCCCTTTCCACTTCTGTGCTACCCAGCAGGTCATTCCCTAGGCTGTAGGTGTGCTGGACATTTTTCCTCCCTAGGTGCAGCACTTTGCATTTCTCCTTGTTGAATTGCATTCTGTTGTTTTCTGCCCACTTGTCCAACCTGTCCAGATCTGCTTGCAGCTGTTCCCTGCCCTCCGGAATGTCCACATCTCCCCATAGTTTTGTGTCATCTGCAAACTTGGACAGAGTACATTTCACTCCCTCGTCCAAGTCACTGATGAAGACATTAAAGAGTATCGGTCCAAGGACCGAACCCTGTGGGACCCCACTTCCCACACCCTTCCCGGTCGAAACCGACCCATCCACCACGACTCTCTGGGTGCGACCCTCCAGCCAATTTGCCACCCACCGGACTGTGTAGTCATCCAAATTACAGCCTCTTAACTTGTTCACCAGTATGGGGTGGGATACCGTATCGAAGGCCTTCCTGAAGTCTAAGTATACGACATCCACCCCTCCTCCTGTGTTAGCAGCCCCAAGGAGAAGTGGCAGTCATCTTGGTAACTATGAATCACAGGTCTGCTTGCTCTATTCCACCCTGCATCTATTCCAGCAAAGAAGAAAAAAAAAAAAAAAAAAAAAAAAAAAAATCAACTTTCTACTTCAGACATGTGCCCCAATTATGAGAAACTGATTTTGGGTGGGGTGGGGGAGTAAATACTCTATATTCTATTTATACTTCTGGAGATGAGACTTCACAGAATCAATATTACCATTATTATAATTTATTACCCTCCATTAAGTTTTTCCAGGAAAAAGTTCCCCACTGATCTAGGAACATCAGGATAAGTATAAGACTTACAGCATTTATAGCACAGTTTTTTAATATCCTATACATCTGTAACATCTGTCAAATATAGCAGTCTTTGAAACTGCCATGCTTCTAAAGTATTACTTATGTCATAGGATCCTTGATGGATACCATTGACTATATAATCAACTACAAAAGAAACCCAGCTCTGGACAAAGAGACTTAAAATATCTGCTAAAGAATATCATAGTCATTCTAACATGACTGTTATAGTAATTAAGGAATCTATAGCTCTGTTTAACATGAAAAGTTTACAGCCCAATAAAAGGCTGTGATTTGGTGATTTACATTATCACTGAGAGTCATGGCCCTAATGTTCTGGTTATTATATCACTCTAATGCTTTTACAGTGAGTCCCTTCCTTTCGTTTCCTAGACACTATTGGACTTCTGTTCAAACTATTAGTGTCCTAGCGGGACATTCCTCTTCGAATGTTAAAGCAGAATTGTGCAATTTGGGTCCAAGAGACAAGAGGATCTCTCTTGGCTCTCCTCAGGCACATGGAACCAAATTTTCTGACCTGTAGTGCTCAGCACACACACACACGAGTGAGGTGAGATTCTCAGCCTACCCACTTACATTGGTGATTAATGAGAGCCAAGTTCTTAAATGGCCTTTGTTAGGCTAGGCCCCATTAAAGAAACCTGTGGCACTTCTAGGATCCTGTCCTTGGTGGACTTACTGTCCCTATGGTGTCAATAGTCTACTTTCTATATCCGTATGAATTCTGTCCTCAGGCCCTGGCTAAATCTTTGGCTTTCTGGCTGAGAATAGGACTATATGATTGCAATCTGGAATAGGTCATGCAGCTTGCCTTGTAATGGAGTCTTCTGAAAATGCATTATTCCATTGTGAATTACCTTGCCCATTTAGGTATTGAAACTCAACCAGCCCTGAAGTCAACCCTTATGTTATTTTCCCCCCAAGTACTTATTTTGCATCTGCTCAGCTTCTCTAACAACATTGTTTTGAAGCTATTGTATTTAATAGTTTAATAATATTACTACACTGAGCTGCTATAGTGCTTTTCATATCAGGATGAATCAAAACATTTATTTTCATGAATCCCCTTTACGGGAGTTTGCTGCATTGTTATACCAATTCTAGCAATAGTGTAACTGAGGGGGAGCAACAGGAGTAGCAGCCTGGGATGCTGCCTTTGGGGAGGGCGCAGAAATATCTGCCACCACAGGTGTCTGCTCTGCATTACCACTGCTCAGGGTATGGATGTACCCTTTTGTGACTCTGCGTTTTACAGGTGGCTAAACAGAGGAACTGGGAGGTCATAGGCAAGATTCAAATGATTCAGTGTAGTGCCTAAACAAGTCTTAAAAACAAGATATTAAGCACTGAAGTTGCAAAATGCAGTCCACTGACCTTGGCCCAGAAGCTACTAAGAAAGTTCACTCAGATGTTTGAACTAGAGAGATCCCTAGACTTAGGGTACTAAGTATTCCCAGAAGGATATGATTCAGACAGTTAGGCATGTAAGATCTGCCTAACAATCTGCAGAGCTAGCCTGACTCACTCCAACAGCAGTGAGTTCAATATAAAAACCAACCCATACTGTCTTTCAGTCTAGGGGTAGTGATGTCCACCTTATGCATTACAGCATTCATCCAGAAAGTGGAAGACTTGGGTTTCATGGCCTCCTTATCCTGAGGCCAGTAGCTACTGTTTGCTGTAGGCACCTCTTCAGAGGCTTCTGACTTCCTCTATTGATTCTGTAGGGATCCCAGGCCCCAAACCCTAACAATTCATATCACCCTACTATTTATTTATAGTAGTTGCAACACCTAAATGGAGGCATGTTCAAGGCTGCTCTTTATTTTGCCCTATGCAACCTGCCTCATGAGCAAACAAGTGGCAGAGACACAAATAGAACGTAGGAAGCCTTTTTCCCCCTTCCCCCAGTCTATCTTTCCTCCCTTCCTAATATAACTGGAGATAGTATAGAAACATATTAAAACCTATTTCTGCATTCTTGTTATAGTAATTAAAATTTATACAGTGTTTCCTTTCAAAACTATGAGGTGACCCTTTGCTTTGTTTCAATTAATGACTGTTCAACTAATTTTTATCCATGACAGAATTCTTATGGAAATATATTAGACATTTACATGAATATGAAGAGAGTTCATTAAGAATCATGCTATGACTAAATCTATTAAGTTCCTGTGATACGAGTTGCCTGAACCACCTTGACCCAAGGTAACAAAAGAGGCTGCCTGTAAGGAATGTCAACTAATAAGCACAGGCGACATGATTCATAGCAACTGTCTTCAAGCTTCAGGGCAAGCAAGCAAATAGTCTGTTGTTATATCTGCTAGAGAATATCAATGAGAACAGGACTTTAATAACATTAATATTTTATAAACACCTTAATTTCACCTCTAGAAGCTTTTCAGCAATAGTCCCCAATAAATAGAATAGAGGTCTGTGTGTTGCAAGAGTAGCAAAAACCTCAGTTACATGCATTTGCAGAGATTGGGTAGCTATGCATGGTACATAGACAGCAGCAAAATATAAGGCCATTGTCATGCATTCAGTTCATGGTCTACAATACTGAAAGTACTTTACATGCCACAACTATCAGGCCATATGCCAGCAAGCCAGTAATACAGCCAATCATGTAAGCATGCAAGTGCTATACCTTGTCCAGGAGGGATCATGTTGCAAGGAAGGGTGGGGGGTGTAGCTCTCTATGTGAAGGAGCATATACTTCCCTACAAGCAGAGATTGGCACCCAAGGAGGATGACTTGAGACCCTCTGGGTTAGAATATGGGGAGAACATGGTGAAGGGGATATAACTGTAGGAGTCTATTACAGACCTCCTAACCAGGAGGAAGGGCTTAATCATGAATTCGCTATGGAACTGGCAGAGGATGCACACTCTCAGTGCAAGGTCATCATGTGTAACTTCAACCACCCTGACATCTTATGGGAAGAGAATTCAATCAAATCTGATCGGTCACGAAGCTCCCTCGCTTGCACTGATGAGCTGTATTTGACTCAATAAGTCTGTGGGCCAACAAGAGGTAAGGTGCTGCTGGATCTGGTACTGGCTAAAGGGGATGATCTAGTGAGTGACCTGAGGATCAAAGGGAAGCTTGGTGACAGTGATCACAAATTGATCACTTTCTCTACCCATCACAAAGCTGGCAAATCAGTCAGCAATGCAGAAATCCTTGGCTTTAGGAAAGCTGACTTTCACAACCTCAGGAGGCTGGTTGTTGAGACCCCAAGATACCATGATCTGACAAGGAGGGGAGTCCATGATGGGTGGTCGCTCCTTAAGGACATGATCCTAAAAGCACAAAGAAAGTCCATTCCAGCCCATAGGAAAGGTAGCAGAAGGGCTGGGAGACCCCCTTGGCTCAATAGGGAACTCATGGACCTCTTCAATCTGAAAAGAGAAGCTTATAAGGGATAGAAAGTGAGAACTACCACTAAGGAGGATTATGCAGCACTGCCCTGCACCTGTAGGAAGTGGGCCAGAAAAGCCAAGGCTGAAACCAAACTCAAACTGGCTACAGAAATCAAGGACAATAAAAAGTCCTTCTTCAAATACATGGGAAAGTTGGGGGGAAAAAAAAACAAAAACAAAAAAACACAAGGGCAATATTGGACCCTTGCTAAACCAAACAGAGCAGCTGACAACTGACATCCTAATCTCCTCAACCATTACTTTATGTCAGTTTTCCACCAGCCCAAGGGGATCGCCCTGTCTGACAGGACACAGAACTTCCAGTGTAAGGGTGATCATATGCCTATAAGTGGCAAAGATCTTATGAGGGAACAGCTTGAGAAGCTGGACATCCACAAGTCAGCTAGCCCGGATGGAATACACCCAAGAGTGCTAAAAGAGTTGGCTGACATCATAGCACAACCAATGGAGAAGATATTTGAGAACTTGTGGCACTCAGGAGAGGTTTCCAAAGATTGGAAAAGGGCTGCTGTGGTGCCTATCTTCAAGAAAGGAAGGAAGGAAGATCTACAGGCCAATCAGTTTGACTTCAATCCCTGAAAAGATCTTGCTAAAAATCAGAGAAACCATCAACAACAGGCTAATGGAAGGCAATATTCTGAGAGACAGCCAACATGGCTTTGTTGTGGGTAGGTCTTGCCTTACCAACCTCATTTCCTAATATGACCAAGTGACACATCACCTGGACAAAGAAGAGGTTGTCAAAGAAGAGGAAAGCCGACTTTGACAAGCTCAGGAGGCTTGTCAGTGAGGCCCTAAGGGACCGTGACCACAGGGAGAGGGGAGTTCAAGAGGAGTGGTTGCTCCTCAAGGGAGCGATCCTCAATGCACAAACTAAGTCTATTCCATCTCGGAGGAAAGGCAGCAAGAGGGCACAGCAGCCCCCCCTGGCTCTCCAGGGACCTAGCAGACCTCCTGAGGCTAAAAAGAAAGGCCTACAAAGGATGGAGGATGGGAGTCACCTCCAAGGAGGATTATTCTGCACTGGTCCGGTCCTGTAGGGAGCAGACCAGGAAAGCCAAGGCTGCAACTGAACTCCAACTAGCTTCGAGCATCAAGGACAATAAAAAGTCCTTTTTCA
>NW_005842002.1:2669174-2670790 GCF_000455745.1 Alligator sinensis
CACCCAGCACTCTTCCCTGCCTATGCAGGGGGTCAGACTCGATGATCTCAAGCAAATCCCGGGACGTCTCAAGCAAATCCCGGGACGTCTCTCAAGCAAATCCCGGGACGTCATTCTCCCCCTGTACTCGGCCTTAGTGAGGCCGCAGCTGGAGTACTGTGTCCAGTTTTGGGCTCCACAATTCAAAAAGGATGTGGAGAAGCTTGAGAGAGTCCAGAGAAGAGCCACGCGCATGATCAGAGGTCAGGGAAGCAGACCCTACGATGACAGGCTGAGAGCCCTGGGGCTCTTTAGCCTGGAAAAGCGCAGGCTCAGGGGTGATCTGATGGCCACCTACAAGTTTATCAGGGGTGACCACCAGCATCTGGGGGAACGTTTGTTCACCAGAGCGCCCCAAGGGATGACGAGGTCGAATGGTCACAAACTACTTCAAGATCATTTCAGGCTGGGCATAAGGAAGAATTTCTTTACTGTCCGAGCCCCCAAGGTCTGGAACAGCCTGCCACCGGAGGTGGTTCAAGCGCCTTCATTGAACACCTTCAAGATGAAACTGGATGCTTATCTTGCTGGGATCCTATGACCCCAGCTGACTTCCTGCCCTTTGGGCGGGGGGCTGGACTCAATGATCTTCCGAGGTCCCTTCCAGCCCCGATATCTATGAAATCTATGACATATATTTAGATTTTAAAAAAGCCTTTGACTTGATCTCCCATGATGTCCTTATGGTAAAATTGGGGCACTGTGGCCTTGACAACCTTATGGTCTGATGGCTGGGGAACTGGCTCCATGGTTGGAGAGTGATAGTCGATGGAACCAAATCAACATGGCACATGGTAACCAGTGGCATTCCCAGGGCTCAGTATGCTTTAATATATTCATAAATTATCTGGATTTGGGTGTCAGAAGTGGACTGGCTAAGTTCACAGACAACACCAAATTATGGGGAAGTGCAGTCACGCTAGAGGATAGGCTGGCAATTCAGGCCAACTTGGACAGGCACGCAAGGTGGGCGGATCAAAACCTGATGACATTCAACATGGAGAAATGGAAGGTGCTCCACCTTGGGAGAAAAAAACCCGCACCATACTTATAGGCTTAGCAATACTACACTCACTAGCACCATGACCAAAAGAGACTTGGAGGTCATGATTGACCATAAGATGAGCATAAGCCACCAATGTGATGCCTCAGCCAGCAAAGCAAATAAAACTTTGGCTTGCATCTACTGATGCATCTCAAGCAAGCCCCAAGAAGTCATCCTCCTACTTTACTGGGCCTTGGTGAGGCCACAACTGAAGTACTGCATCCAATTCTGGGCTCCACACTTTAGAAAGGATGTGGAGAAGCTTAAGAGAGTCCAAAGGAGAGCCACGTGCATGATTAGAGGTCAAGAGAGCAGGCCTTATGAGGAGAGGCTGAGAGTCATGGGACTCTTCACCCTGGAGAAGCATAGGCTCAGGGGTGACTTGGTGGCAGCCTATAGATATATAAGGGGTGTGCATCAGGAACTGAGAGAATGTCTGTTCACTCTAGCAGGAGCCCTGTTACTTGGGCTAACAGCAGGAGGAGTGACCTCTGATTGCACCCGGTTAGGTGGAGATGGTTACACACCTGCA
>NW_005842002.1:2670821-2672573 GCF_000455745.1 Alligator sinensis
TTGGAGGATTAGCCTGCAAAAAACGGGATAAAACCGGCAGCGGGACATTTACAAGGTCCCTTCAGGCACCAGAGGAGAAACCAGGGGTTAACCGAGACCCTAGAGAGAGAGGCAAATGAGAAAACTCTTGCCTGTGGCTGGAAAGGACTTCAGGAACACCGGACTACCTGAAGATTCAACAAGTCAGATTCCCGATGAACATTGAGAGGACAAAGTGCACTGCCGTGGTGAGTCCGGAGATACTAAGGCAGTAGGAACAGGCTTGGCAAAAGAACCAGAACAAGGAGAGCTTTGGGACAATGCACGGGGAAATAGTGCCCAGATAAGCCACGACCCCACGGGGACAACGACTGTTTAGAAAATAAACAGTAGAATCGGGTGGGAGCTGCAGGGATCCGCGCCTGACACAAACCGTGGGCGGAGACTGAAAGACACGGGATCATGTAACACTAATAAGGCAATTAGCAGTTTAGATTAGTTTAAACAAAGTTCTATTAAAAGTTTCAGCTTGAGGTTTTTCTTTCTATTGCAAATCAACTGCCTTCGCCAGTGGAGTATTTGGCAAGGCTACTGTTACCAGACCTTTTACTTTAAAGAAAATAAATCTTTAATTTGAGTGTGTAATACGTGGGTGATATTCATTGATCACAGGCTTTAACAACTTACCAATATCCTTCCTTTTCTTATTAAATCCAAGTCGTAGCAGGCGAGTGCAGGAAGAGCAAGTAAGTCACCCAACACGTTCACACACCCCAAGGGAAGACAAGATCTAACAGTCACAAACTGCTGGAAGACTGTTTTAGACTGGACATAAGGAAAAACTTCTTTACTGTCCAAGTCTCCAAAGTCTGGAATAGGCTCCCCCCAGAAGTGGTCCAAGCACCTACTCTGGATACCTTTAAGAAATGCTTGGATGCTTATCTTGCTGGGGTGATCGTGACCCCAGCTAACTTCTTGCCCCTTGGGCAGGGGGCTGGACCCGATGATCTCATGAGCCCTAATGTCTATGAAATCCCACTGTAGACTAGCACCACACATGAAGAAAACTATGCTATTAGAATGAATAAGGAGAATTTGGTGAGTCCTATACTTTCTTCTGTATGATATTATTGTTCCCCTGAAGTTTTTCCATCTTACTTTCCTGAATCTTGTTGGGTTTAATACTGAGAAGGGAGTTTCTCCTCCAAGCTTGACATATGACCTAGTTACTATACAGGGGGAGACAGGTTTTCTTGCCCCGAAGCTGATCATTATGGGAGATCTATAATAGCTGTCTGTAACAGGAGGGACGGCAGGGTCGCTGTGCTAGTCCTTTGCCACCTCCTCTACCGTGCCAAGCTTCAGATTTGCACCCTCCTATTCTTGCCCACCACGACTTTGATGATATGTTTCTTTTGTAGGGAGGCTACCTCTCCTCCACTTGGCCACAGTTCTCCTGCTCCGGGTGTCCGGCATGTCTAGGCCTTGCGGGCCTTCTATATATGCCACCCTTCTCACCGGGGCTCTTTCCCCTGCAAGGCTGCCCCCCTCACCAGGGCTCTTTCCCCTGCAAGGCTGCCCCCCTCACCAGGGCTCTTTCCCCTGCAAGGCTGCCCCCCTCACCAGGGCTCTTTCCCCTGCAAGGCTGCCCCCCTCACCAGGGCTCTTTCCCCTGCAAGGCTGCCCCCCTCACCAGGGCTCTTTCCCCTGCAAGGCTGCCCCCCTCACCAGGGCTCTTTCCCCTGCAAGGCTGCCCCCCTCACCAGGGCTCTT
>NW_005842002.1:2672667-2729872 GCF_000455745.1 Alligator sinensis
CTCACCCTTCCCTGTTGGTAGGGAACTCCTACTGTCTTAGATGCCCGTCAGCAACTGCCTCTGGTCTCGATCTTGGCTCCCCCCCTACAAGCCAGGTCTTGCCTCTTATAGCCAGCTGACCGCTGGCAGGTGTGGGTCGTTTGCTGGCTCCCGTTGCCTTGGGAACCAGCACCTGAGGAGTCTTCCGCGCTCTCTCAGTAGCAGGCACTTTAGTGTCCTGCTACACTGTCCACTACATAATATTGCTGGCTTCTATGCCAACAGGTACTTCTCAGGTAAGATAAAACCTCCAGTCTCCAGACACACAACCTACTTTAACCGATCTCTTGCAATCTACATTTTTCACAAGAATCAACTGATTATGGACTTTGGTGTAGGAGCTTTCTGTATCCAATTGTACTGTTACTATTTTGCTGTTAAGGAACATATTTGTGTACCTTTTATCTGCAAACATTCCAGTCTCAACATCAAATGTCACTAAGTAATTGCCTAGTGGGCCATAATGACCTGACTACCATGGGGAGGAGAATGAAGAGAAAAGGAGTCAGAAAAAAAAAGCAATGTTTTTGTTAAGATAGTGTATTGGTATTTAGCTTATCAGCCTTCATGCCTAAAGACCCCTTAATAATATTGATGACAGTCTGTCTGTTGGGGTTTTTGTTTTGTTTTGTTTTGGGGGGAGGGGGGTTGAGTTGTTTGGTTTTTTTGCCTGAATTGTAAGTAGATATTATGAATAATCACCTGGAAAGCATTGTCTGTTAATTGTGTCATTTATACCAAGAGTTGCTATAACAAAGTTATCTTCAGGTGCATACTCCAAAAACATGACTAGAAATCCCAAGTTTTCAGCTTCTAAGGAAACCCTGACTAATATGCAACAGGCATTATTGTGTAGATTTAGTGTTGTATTTTATAGGGTTTTAGACCGGTATGCCTTTGAATTTGAATGCATCTAGCTGCGTTATAGTTACTATGAAAGCAACATTCTGAGCATTCAAATCTCTCTGCAAGAACAGCCCTGAACTTCTTTCATGTTTTATTTATTTTCCTGTTTTCCTTCAAAAAGAGAAATAGAAATCAATGTACTAAAAAAGGTAAAACAAAACAACACAAAAACATACTGCTCTAACCACCTGAGCACTGGTCATTACAGCAAAGCCAAATAAATGAACATCTTGAATGTCTGGGGAAAAAAAAAGTCCAAATCTTTATGTATGTAAAGAAAATTCCTTTTATTTGAATAATCGTTCATTGGCTGTCATATTCTAAAGTTACTTGCTATCAATAGACATTCCACAAACACACCAAGAAATGGTGAGGTCCGATTTGAGTGGCTTTAGCACAAGCCACAAGAGAGAAATCAGTCCACAGTGTGCATTCATCCACATTCTTCCAGGGCCTGCTGAAATGCACAAAGAAAGACTCTCCTTGATTTCAATAGGAGGTTTGTTGCAAGCCACTAGCCTGCAGAAAGCAGAACTTTCTACCTGAAGAAAAAGCACTCTCCCCCACAAAACACACAAAAAGAAACTACATTAATTTTAAAACATTTTAGATAATTCAGGACATATAGGGTGTTTATACATGTGCTCTGGAGTGGGGAGGAAAGGCACTTTAATAAAGAGGCTCCAAGAGCCGTTCTAAATTAAGTGTCCAGAGCTTCTCATGTATCATGCTTACAAATGGTGGTGGGGGCATTTTATCCACAGTTCATCAAACAAGCTTTAAATAAAGTGCCCCCACCGTCATTTTTAAGCATGGGGATGCTGATACACAAGACACTGGAGGCTGCTGGAGCGCAGTAATTACCATGCTCCAGAAGACTGATTAATCAAGTCTGCTCCAACACGCTGTAATTACAGCACATCAGAGCATCCTCACTGCTTGTGTATAGGTGCCCATAAACATTACCACTAAATAGGAAAAAATAATACTGAAGCAGCTTTAAATGTTAGTCTATTAATTCAAGGTGGAAGGCTGACTTGCTTTTGGCTGCTTGAACACTTAACTTTCCTTAACAGTGATCTTGAATCATGAATTGATACCATAGCAACAAATGCATTATATGACACATTCTACCTCCAAGACAAAACAGCTGCTCAGAAAAAAATACTCATTAATGTGGAGTATGATATTTTATGTATCCCACAGAGCTCTTAACCTAATCACAGTGTAGTAAGTTCAGGGGTTTTTGCTTAGCTTAAAGCATCTTTAACTTCACATGGTCCATTATTCCCAGGCATGCTTGCCTCTCAGAAACATCACAAACATGAACCAGCACTCAATACCATCATATAACATAATCCATGCAGGCTTCACTCACAGTCTTGAGTTTTCTCCAGCCTCTGAGAATGTGTCCCTGGCTCCCTGATGGTCTCTCCACACTGCATTCTTTCTTCTCAGATGACCTTTGACTCTCTCACATGGTGCTGCTGCTTCTAGCTTTGCAGTTCCTGGGTCTCTTTCCAGACCCCAAGAGTCCCTGGCCCAGTATTGCAGACACTGGCCAAGCAAGCAAGCAAGCAACCCTTGTTCCCTGGGGGCCTTCCTCTGGGAGCCTCTTAACTTTCTGTGGCCAGCCAATTATATCAATCATCTGGCCCAGTCCTTCTAGGCAGCCTGTAATCATTGTATAGCTGGGATATAGTCCCTGCCAGCCCAGTCTGCTACACACAGCTTCTAGTTCTGTGATATATTTCTAGATACAATTATACAAGTTATCATAATTTTAGCATATTAAAACAAATCTTTATGATTATTTTCTTAATGATAAACTGTGTCTTTGTTTGATACAGGAAAAAAATTCAAGCAGTACATAGAATAGCATCCCAACATGCTTCAATAACTCTTAAATATAAGCATAGATGCTTAAAAGAAATTAACAATTTAAGAATCAAAGTCATCCATGGAATACGTATAATCATAAGGAGTGTATCTGCACCCAGCTAGACATGAATGCATTACAGGGGGGGAGAAAAAAACCCAAGAGGGACAAGATGTAATATATGCATGTAACCTTTGCACACACAAGTGTGCCACCAGTTCTGGACTCTCTAAACAAGGTTCAAACTGAATTAAACCAGTAGATTTCCCTCTTGCCAAATATAGCATCTGCATTGCATTTTTCTACTGGTTTTCTGCACAGAGATTTCAGGAGTTCTACTGGGGCAGTCTGGCTCACCACTGCTCCTTCCTCAGGTTCTGTCTCAAAGACACAATTGAACTCTAAATTTGCAAGTAATTAGAATTCAAAACAAAAATAGTTAAAGTATCTCCACTCCGCACTTCCTCAGCTACTTTTTTCCTGCTAGGATGATTAATGTTTTAGCAGTGTAAAAATACAAAAAAGACAATTTACTGCATGTTAGTGTTCTATCAACCCATTTTATATCTATAGATGTGAATCCTGGGCATTTCACTTCCTTAACAATCCTGAGTTCCATAGATGCACAAAATGATCCTATAAGGGGCATATTCTGCCAACATGGTTTTGTAAAAAGTCATGCTCAGCTGATCTCAGCTTTCCAACCAGAGACGGAATTATAGATTTTGCCATATGTTGTGAAGTTTCAGAAGTATGTAGAAAGATGCCCTGAGCATACATATTATATTGCTTGGAATCCTATCAAGGGAACCAGTGGGAAAGTTCTTTAGTTTGGTTCTATCCTATAAAGATCGTACCAAGGGATCCTGTGATTTTTATCTTTCAGTGACTCAAACTGAATCAAATGTATTCAGTCGATACAACTAAAAAACTGGCTGTCATTACTGCCTGGGTTGCAAACTTGCCCTGGATTCTAAAAGTTCAGCTGGGTCCTTTCTGACTTTTGTATTGTAATCCCTAGTTTCTCTGGTTAAAACCTAACTCAAAAGTAGGTGAATACTTGAACTGTGTATAGTTGTTCTGCAAGGAAAGCTGGAATGCAAAAGACTTAACATTTTTTGCCAGAAAAATAAGCACATGCAAGGAAATAAAGACAACAGGGAACAGGTTTTGTCAAGCAAGAAAAAAAATGCTGGGTGGAGAAATGGACTAAGGACACACAAGACTATTTGGAATAAATATTAATGAGAATGTTATGATTTTCTTTTTTTCCCAGAAAATACAGAAATTCAAGAATAATGCAGAAAGGTCAGATCATTTCATCACAGTCTATTCAAAACTGAAAAACCATATTAAAAGTGAAACACAAAATGCATCCATAAGTAGGCAGCATGAGGTTAAACAACCAGGTCACAGTTCCTGGAGAGCTTTACGAATTATTTATATATTCTTTATTTATATAGATGGACAAGTAGTCATTAAACAAAATAGGACCAAGATATAAAGAACAAAACAAAAGCTCAGAGTCTTTTGCATGCCTCAGAAGGAGAACCAAACCCAATTTCTTCAGAGCTTGAACAAATTAGCTCCCAAAGTTGTCTGGCTTCACAGTTAAAGCAAACTGAATTTGAAATTCTCTTTGCCTTTGAGTTAAATACTGTACATCTTAAGTCCCCTTGTTTCAGCAAACTAAACTCACAGAAACCCTTTCATCAGGGTGTGATTTCTTTTATTTAAACCACAGCACCCTAATAGGGCTCCCAAAATGAGTAACTATTTGACTGTCTGCACAGTCCCAGCAACCTACCTTGGATTTCCTGGTTTCATGGGGGGCTATTAGGCTACAGCTGCTTCTGACCCCTGCACATTAATGCTTGTCTTCCATCACACGGTCTTAGCTCTGAAGCTACAAGACTCTTGAGTCTCAGTTAAATAATGTGACATGTTCACAGAATACATTACCGGAGGAGGTATATAAAGTAGTAAAGTCTCATTTATTTAAACAATATTCCAAGAATACAGCAAAATAGAACATGATACATATAATAATGAGAATGAAAGGGAAAATTCCTAGATCCAGCTGATTTTTTTTTTTATCCTTCCTCTAAGTCTGGGATTGGACAAGCCATGAACTACAATGCCAAGCAGCCCCAAACCTGCCACCATATGATTGTCTTCTTGTTTACAGCAATTCTGTAAAATGAGCTGGTTCATACATATTTTCCAGGCCAGGCATAAGAACACAGTAAGTGCCATACTGAGTTAGACAAATAGTTCATCCAACCCAGCCTCCTGTCTCCAACACTGGCAACTAACTCCCAGCACTGTTTTCCAGCAAAGTGCAATTCTAGGGGTGTCTTTACATGTGCTCGGGGTGGGGAGGGGCCTTTAATTAGAGTGGCTCCAAGAAACAGAGAGAAACACTTAGAAACAGTGTGAAGTAAAATCAAAACTGCCAGCCTGAAAATGTACTTTCATTCACTATTATAAAAAACAAAATCAGAAAATAAAAACTTTTTTTTTTGGTAAAATATATTGACCTTTTTTGACCAGCTTTGATTCACAAAGTCACCCTCACCTGTAACTACCCTGTCCTCAGAGCACTGAGTACAGTGGGACAACAGCCAAAACTCCTCTGTTCAATCAAGAACAATAATTTTCAAGTTTCAAAAGTATGCCCAGATGGTGTGTTTTACTCATGGGTGAGTTACATTTGCTGCTGAGAACTGTTTTCTGGGATTTCATGGTTTCTAGGCTGTTAGATTCTGTGAGTCCCCTAAATGTGCCACATTTTTAAAGTAAAATTTGGAAGCAAAATATGGAAAATGGTCACAGGAGCCATTTTTGGCTGATGAAAGAGTTTAAGATGGCAGCCAGTTAGAAGAGACCTTACAAATGCTTGCAAACCTCTTTAAGCTTCATTTCTTATTTCCTAGGAAAAAAAATCTGTTGCTCAAACATGTTCTTTTAAGCTTGTAGAATTCCCCTTATTTAAAATGCCTCCTCAAAAATTGCCAATTCTCAAAAAGTAATTTTAAACAGGATTCCCCCCCACACCCACAAGTTAAAGCTTCAAATATAGCCAAAAGCACAGGCAGATCTAGGATTTTGAAAAACGAGTTACAGATGGTGTGGTACATCATCATATGTAGCACAAACCACATTTATCCAGGTAAAGAGACACTAGAAGCTTTAGTAATATGCTAGGGAACTAACACTATGTTCAGTTTAAGATTAAAGCAAAAGCAAATTTAACTATTGGAATATGCACTAATTTGCTAGATTATATAATAAATCTAGAAAAACCACAACAAACTAGGCAACATATTGTCAAAATAGTCAAAAGATAGTGCGTCAGTCCTGTAGTCTTATATTTAAATGTATATCTCTTATTCAGATTCATAAAACAAAATCTAGTCTTCTTGAGTGTCTTCACAGTGCTTCACTGTCAGCCATTCTGTGCCTGACTTAATATTAACACACCTGAATTAAGGTTTTTAGCTAGAACTAAAAACCATCTGCAAGGCTGTGAAATAGCGGAGAGACACTACCAGGAATGGCTATCAGGCAAAGAAGTTGTATAAGAAAGGGTTGTTTGAATAGTGGAACATCAGGACCATTAAAAAGGACAGAGTGTTGCTAACGACAGCTGTGGAGTGTAAAAAGCTTAGCAGGAACCAGGGAAATGATAATGCCCCATGAAGTCAATTCACTCTCAGCACTGCCTGAAAAGAAATACTGCTGCCCCTCCCAGGCAGTTGGTATTAAAGTTTGAGAGGACCAGGAATCAAAGCGGGTTGCAAGTGCACCCCCTTGGATCTACCTCTGGACACAAGGGAATTCATAATAGCAGCTACTGTATAATATCATGATATTCTGCCAACTAATTCAGCTCATTGTACATTTTTTCAAGCAACAGCTATCTATTAAGAATTGGGTTGGGGGAAGAGGAAAGGGTAAGTTAGCTGTTATGCCTATAGACCATGATTTAAAACCTGAAGTTTAAGAGGTTCCTTCACCTAAAGGTATATGAGATTAAGGTTTGCTTCATCTCTGTTTTAGCAAAGCTGCTTGCACTGTGTCATAAAACATGAAAGATGATTTCAGACACATGCACAACTTGTAGAAATACAGTGAGGTGATTCTCATAAACATTCAATACCACACCACCATTCACCCTGTATGTATTCACAGTGCAACAAGGCACACTGATGATTAGAAAGGCCTTTTAAAACATTGAAGACAGAGAGCATGATTCTAGAGCAAAGATAAATGTTTTCAGACTGCCAAACTTAATTACAGGCTAGGATAAATGTTCTCCATTAAAATGCAGCCATCCATTGAGCTGAGATTGAAGAATCTCAGCAGTGCCTTTTTTAATTGTCTATGTTAGCAATAGAATGCCCTCAAATGGTAACAAAGTTGAGATCAGTGAAACAGATACATACTGGGTGCATCTGCACATGCATTACTATGCTGTTGCTACTGCACATAAAGTTTAGTACCTCTAATATGAGGTACTACATAAATGCACAGTACCAGTGCTAATGCACAGTAGCAATGGTGCAGGGTCTTTTCATGTTGCTTAATGTGCAGTAGACTAATTCTACTGCGCATTAGTGCATTAGCATGGTTTTTCTGTGACATGCTAGTGTGCAGGAGAATTAGCCTACTGTGCATTAAGCGTCTCATGTAGACACAATCACTGTGTCTAAATATTTTTCAGCACCTTAATCATATTACAGTAATAGCAAATTTTCCCCTGAATTTTAAGCTGGAGAGACAGAAGGATCAAGAAAAGCAGATGCTAATCAGCTGCAGAAACCTGTGATCATACACACATACATTTGGCATACTAAGCATTCTGGCCTGATCCAGCAAAACAACTATGCATGTATTTAAATTTGAACATGTAAATAGCCCCATTGATTGCAAGATAACATCTCACTTACTTAGAGTTGAGCATATGTTTAGCTGCTTTATTGGATTAGGAAAGAGTTTTCAGCACCTGGCAGGAGCAATCTTGAACTAATTTACAATTCTGTTACTCCACTGATTTAATTTCATAAATAGTTTACTCTGCACATCTTCAGTGTTAATGTTCACATGCCAGTCAATGATAGAAAGGGATGCATTTCAAAGCTGGTGGCTTTACACAGGTACCATGCTTCATGAGCCTGGTAGTATACTATTATAAGTACCTTCCTGTGAAGGAACCTTACAACTGAGAGCATATTAGCAGACATCTGTAACTCTGGGGCTATTTTGCCCACTCTGCTGGGACTGACTGGACTGCTAAAGATCAATAACATGCTGAGAACTTCATCTGAAGTGGAAGGTTTCAGCTTGTTACTGCTATTTCTTAAAAGCTCAGCAGACTCCTAGGCTAGTGGGGAACTGGGCACAACCAAGAAGGTGGTGTGTTACACACTGTAAGCCTTATGAGAAGGGGTTATTGATTTATCTTTCTCTGCAGCAACATGAAAGTGATTCTTAATATACATTCATCCCATAGGTAGGGACTAAGCAGAGAGATACACCATGGGTGACTAGGCAGATAGTTGCATATATGACCACATCTCAAATGCACACTGAACTGTGAGTATGGGAAAGAGTCCCAGGAAAAGTGCTCTCTTCACATGCTGAATTAGGAACCTTATTAAAATAAGAAGCAACATATAATTCCTAAGGGTACATCATGTCTCTCTCTTTTTCTACTACACTGCACAGTATTCACATAGGACCTAACCTGAAATCGTGATAGAGATTTGCAGTGGGTAGGGCAACCGCACTAGGCAAGAGGGAGCAGAAAAAAATGGCTACTGCCACAGCTGCTCAATTAAACCACCAGCAGCAACAACCAGAAGTTACTGCTGCCTGTGTGTGTGACAGCTGTCATGGGTGCCCACCTACATAATTACACCTCTTGAGATTTAGAAAAACAGTACACAGACCCTCCCAGCTTCCCCTCCCGCAGGCCTTTCCTCTTTTAATTATGCATAAAAATATTCAACAACAATGAATATTTAATTTTAGACCAAAACATTTCTAGCTTTATCACTTGGCAGACTCCATCATCCCTGCCCCTGTTCAGCTGACTCATTTTAAATGCATTTGATGTTATCTCCACAATTTTAATTATTCTATTCTGCTGACAGTTTGTTGTTTAGTTGCTTTTTCTCAGATGTCAGAATAGTGATCAACTCTTTTAAGTGGGATATTTGATATTGTCCTATATCTTGTTTCCACAAGAACAGGAAGTATTTCTGGTCCCAATCTTTTATAGGGTTTGGACACAGGCAATTCTTGAAACAGATTTAAATGCAGTTTAAACTTGAAATGAACAGATGCAAAAGTGTTTTAAACTGGTTTTAAGCTGCCTGGAATAGCTTAAAGTGTTTCTAGATTCAAAATGTACCTAGAAAATAAGGTACACTGTAAACCAGGTATGTGTTATGCATTTCATGACTCAGTTTTGGGCACTTCTCCAGGCATCTCATAATGCATCACTCCTCATCCCTCTCTCCCCTGCTACAACTGCCCACCCTGATATGCAACCAGAATCCTACTGTCACTTCTCTTCCCTTTTTGCTGGCACTTTTTACAGTGGGTTCCCTTGCACTGTTTGTTCAATAAAAGCTATCTGTCTAATAACCCACTGTGCCCTCATTCCCTACTTGACTGTAGGGAATGAGGGCACCCACCTAGCCCCAGGGAACCCAAAACATGGGTCAAAGCAGCTCTCCAATCTAGGCATCCCAAGTCAGGGAAGCACATTGCAGATTTCTGTCATTTGCAGGCTACTTTACTGAATTCATGTTTAGGAGAGATGAAAAAGTAGAAAAGTAAAAATGCCCCCAGCCACAGGTCACCCGCTCCCTGGTGCCCCCAAAGCTGGTCATAAACATTTCCCCTCACTCTCTCACTGGGAGGAATACTGGCTGAGCTAGGTGCTTTCTTCCACCCCCTGGTAGCCAATGGCGGATCCAAAGGTGTGCAGTGGTGCAGACCAAGTCTCTTGGGCCTGGCTCCCTGCACTGCCCAACTGGAGTGGATCAGGAGTGGCTCTACAGCTACCCTGCCCCCAGGTCAGCCAAGGAAGGAGGGCCATGGGAGGGGAGGGGACATGGCACTGAGCAAGGAAGGGAAGCGGGGAGGTGCTGAGAGCTGCAGGGCTCAGGGGTGAGAAGGAAAATTCTTACCTGATTCCATGACTTCAAAAAAATGGGAAGGGCAGGGGGTGGGGGGAACAGGAGGAGGTGAGAGCAGGGAGTGTAGCCACCCCTGAAGCATCAGCTGCTGATCTTGCACCCCATTTACAAAATCCTGGATCCTGGTGTCTGAGGCACAGCACTTCAGTGTCTAAAAGGCAGCTGTTCTACCTGGAATGCTAGGGCACTAAATGTGTACAAACTTATGAACCACAACAATTGTGAACTGGGTCTCAATCAGTGACATTTAGGAACAATTCAATTATATTTCATGTGTCCACACCCCTGTAGGCTCTTACGTAATTCTCCTTAGTACGTTGTATCTGTCCAAAGGTAGTATCTGAACACACTGACTTCCCTAGGAGTGTTATCCAGGAAATGCCATATACTTTAGGAAATGTTTGTATTACATTATTCTTCATTTTGCACATGTGCTAAAGTACAAACAGCCCCAAAGAATTAGCTTAGCTGGAGTACAGTGGTATAATTCAAAGGAAGAAATTCACACTCAAGTGCCCCACTTATAATATTAGTGGGTATCAGAATACATTATTACCTTTCTTGTACTTGATTAAAAGTTCTTCCAAAAAGACATTTCCAATAAGAGATCCAAAGTCATCCCCTCTTGCTTTTTGCTTCAGTTGCAAATTAATATTGTAAATGAACCCTTTCTATTCCCAGTTGAAAATAAAACCAGTTGAAAAAAATATTGATGGTCTTATTTGCAAGAAACATTCTAGTACATGTTAAAGGACTTCACAGTACACTTTTGCTTCTAGATACACATTTTTTATTTGAATTATTATCATTAGAATTTCAAAGTTAACATAAGAGATTATGAAAACCACTGGTTCAAAATTTAGGAAACATAGTCTAAAAGCAAATATGGCTAAATACAAACCACATGTATCATATTTGAAGAAACAAGCCTAGCTCTGACCAACAGACTCAACTTATCAGGTTGGTGTCACCTCGGATGTCTATAGTGAGGAAATTTAATTTACAGAAGCATCCAAATTTGATATTGGGTCAGGTTAGAATATGAAGCTAAAAATCCTGCTTCATTCTGAAAGGTTTGATCCTCCATTAATCTGCCACATAGTTTTGTGTCTTACATGGTTGCAACCTATCTCCGCCTCTCATATTGTACACAGGGGCAGTGAAGGCCTTAAGTAGGAATCATGGAAGTAAGGAAACTCTTCTGGAGTGAAGAAATATAAATTATAAGTCAGCATTTTGGTGGGGAATTTTCACAAGATAAGGGAAAATCCTGGCATTGTGCTAAAGGCACATCCTCAGCCCTCAGTCCACCAGCTGGTAAAAACAGCATACTCTGCACAGGCTAAAGAGCAGTGGCACAGCCATCAGTGTTCCCACTATTACATGTTCATTTGCAGCACCTGTGGCAACCAGAAGCAATTAATATGATAGAACATGGGCAGCTTCCTCATCCAGAAGATAACACCAAGTAAGATAGGAAACTTAGCACTATAACTGGTATGAAGCTGTCAAGCTTAGTAGGGTTTTATTTTCACATTAAACCCAAACCCAGGTTTACTAAATCCCATTTAAAGCATGCTGCCAGAAATTTCCTCAGAACCACAGGGCATGTCCCCACGAGTGCGCACCTGAGTTTTTCTGGGGACAAATAGCAGTGGAACATATTTCCACCTGGGTTGGCCCCAGCAGCCTTACCTGAGATCCTGGGGGTGTCACAGGGCTCCAGCTGTGGGTATCAAGGCGTGTGGAGCCTGGCTGGCAGCCAGAGAGTGGCTCTGACTAGGCAGGTTCCGGTTTCGGATGGCGCACGCTGCAGCCATACGTACCACACCATTATTTTTTGGCAGTTTTTTGGCACAGATGTCCCAGTGTAAAAAAAACCCACCACACTGCAAATTAGCAGCATGATGAATATGTGCACATGCAGTGTGCGTGATTTGCGGTGCTGCAAACCACATGTGCGTGGTCATGGGGACACGGCCATAGAGTGTAAATAAAAAAACCCTTGACCTTCCTCAGCATTTTCCATCTTAGAGCTATTTTCTTCCCAGAAAAAAATGCTATTTCTTAAATAACCATTTCATTGAACAAATTCTCCTTCAATTATATATATATATTCTCACATACAACATGCTCCTGCAATATAATATGCAAAAGTGTACCTTGTTTCAGAAAGACAGAATGAAAAAAAAAAAGATCTTTCCTTGTAGTAAGTGATTGGGCACATCTACACATGCAAATTAAGGAGAAGCAATTAAACTTGGGCACATATTGCACCAAAGCTTATTATACCCAGGCATCACAATTACACGTGCACCTGGGACTGCAGCACACTGAGCCAGGTCAGAGCAGCCCCAGCTGGCATTGGGAATGGGGTCAACCAGCCAACCCAAGGCTGCTCCAACCTGCCTCAGAGTGTTGCAGAGGAGCTAGCTGGAGCACAAGGGTGCTCCAGTGAGGGGCTAGCCAGCAGGCACCCCCTGCACTGAAACGCCCTCCTGCTCCAGCTAGCCCTATCAGCATCTACATGTATGTTGCTGTACACAAAAAAGCTCCAGCAGGGTAGTACTTGTATTTTCAAGTACTACCCTGCGGTGGAGTTTATTAGTTTCCTGCAGCCTAATAGGGCCATACATGTAGAGACTGAGACATTTACTATGGTGCTAATTTGTCTACTTCTCAGTAAATGTGTTGTGTAGACATACCTACTGGGTGTGTCTACACATGCATTTATGCTGGCTTAAATTTACTGCTCAGTAAATTACTGTGCAGTAGGTGGGAATAGGCCAGCGTCTACACGTGCAGGCATTAAAGTACATTAACACTGTGTGTGGACTGATTTGGGACTAAAGTTAATCCCAAAACACTCCACACATACAGTGTTACTGAGCAGTAAGACATCTACACGTGTTACTGTGCAGTAACTAATTGGGCATAAATCTGATACTTGCATGATACAGGTATCAAATTTACACTCAAGTCACCATAAGTCATCATATTTACTGCACAGTATGGGTGTACACATGTAGATGTGCACCTGTACTGTGCAGCAGTTGTGGTTACTGTGCAGTAAATGCACACGTGTAGATGTGCCCACTGATTTGCAGAACTAGGGATCCATGCCTGCTCATGGTTCTGCTTCCTATGAGTTACATGCAATTTTTATTTTCCCTTTTGCCCATAACTGGCAGACATGGTTCTTACCATGTTTTTCACATACAATTTTCAGCACCTGGTTTTGATGCAAAATGTGTGCTGTATGTGAGAAAATAAAGTGGTAAGGGAATATACAATCTGACCTTTCTAATCAAGCTTATGAGTTGCTGTTTTTCTGGGAGTGCCAGAAGGAATAGGTGGGAGTTGGTGCTAAACCAGGCAGCAGATCTATAACTCTATTCATTGATCTCTTTCTCTTCCCATTCAAATGCTTACAATAATGGAGAGTTCAGCATGATGTTCTTGAAAAGGATGAAAAGGTGAACTGAGCATTAAAGGTGAACTGAAATCAACCAGGCTCAGTGAGATGCATAATTTTGCACTTTTTACTCCCAGACACATTGCAGCACAATGTTTTAAATACTTTCCAGTTATATAAACTATCACCATAAGCCACTGTAACATTCAAGCATTGGGTAACAGTGAGCAAGAACATTTCAGATGATTGCAACACAACTGAAATATTCTGAATATGTCAATATTTAGATTTATCTATGTGCACTTGAGTCATTTTATTTTTAATAAAATCTACATCAAGAATAAATTATATCTGAAATGCAGAGGGTGAAAAATCTTGTTTCAATTCACAGTAACTCTTTTTTCATTGTATATCAGTTCCCAGAGGCTCTTCTTGATTACTAGTAATACAGAAATGCTGGGCCCTGACATTGTTAAGACTCCACTGAAGTCAACAGAATTGTAGCAAGGATGAAACAATTTTATGTAAGGTGATTACTTTTTACTGCAATAATTGCATCTAAAACAATATTCTCTTTTTAAAGAGAAACTTGGATAATTTCTGTCAGAACTTCTGCTTAATGGGGATATAAATGAGGATAAACGACCAATGTGGCGGGGAAAAATGCTCTTTCTTTGTCCTCTTAAACTTACTCTCCTTCATTTAATCCATTTGGCTTGCAAAAAGTTCGGCTTGTCTTGAAGGTATTTTACAATATTCTTACTGGAGTATTCATCTATCCTAAACTACCCTTTAAATTTTAGTATAAAAGCTATCACTCTTCCTGACAGTAATCTGAAGCTTCATTTTCCCTAGTCTACAAATAACCAACTCCCATGGAAGCCAAAAGAATTGGGCTAACCAGCTATCTATCATTTTTTAATCACACCCATGTCTGCTATATCAGAAATCTTTACAATTTTTAAAAGGAATGATAACAATCACTCTTCCCTGCCTCGTAGACATGAGTGATTGGCTAGATTTTATTGGTAATTTTTCTTAACTTTTAAGTTCATAATAATAAGTTTTGAATTTTAGTTCTGAAATTGGTGAGGTATAGAGGTTATAAATTAGTAACATTCTGGGAACCAGATTCTATAGTCTTCTATGGTTGCAACTTGCCAAACAATTCTCATTTTCTTTCTTACAGTGGAACACAGCAAGTTTCTATATTACACACCAACCTGGAAAGAGTAGTAGATATGCTGGAGGGTAGAGCTAGGATTCAGAGAAACCCAGACATATTAGAGGATTGGACCAAAAGAAATCTCATGAGGTTCAATAAGGACAAGTGCAAAGTCCTGTACATAGGATGGAACAATCCCATTCACTCATACAGGTTGTGGGCTGACTAGCTAAGCAACAGCTCTGCAGAAAAGGACCTGGGAGTTACAGTAGACAATAAGCTAAATATGAGCCAGCAATGTGCCCTTTTTGCGAAGAATACTGGACTGTATTAGTAGGAGTGTTACCAACAGATCAAGGGAAGTGACTCTTCCCCTCTATACAGCACTGGTGAGGCCACATCTGGAATACTATGTCCAGTTTCGGGCCCCCCACTACAGAAAAGATGTATACGAATTGGAGAGAGTTCAGCAGAGGGCAACAAAAATGGTTGCCCAGAGGGCACATGACTTATGAGGAGAGACTGAGGGAACTGGGTTTATTTAATCTGCAATAGAGAAAACTTATAGGGGCTATTCATAGCAGCCTTCAGCTACCTAAAAAGTAGTTCCAAAGAGAATGAAGCTGGACTGTTTTCAGTGGTGGCAGATGACAGAACAAGCAGCAATAATATCAATTTGCAGCAAGTTTAGATATTAGGAAAAACCTTGTCACTCGGAGGGTAGTAAAGTAATCTAGTTGGGACTGGTCCTGCTTTGAGCAGGGGGGTGGACTAGATGACCTCCTGAGGTCCCTTCCAACCCTCATTTTCTATGATTCTAAGGCTGTTGTATGAAGCCATAATCTCAAAGGAAAGACTTTATTTCAAAGAGATTACAGCAAAACATACAAAGGGCTTTGAATGGCAACATAGAGACCTCGTATTTGAATCTCTAATCAGTGACCAGTGCTTGTCACTCATGACAAGCCACCTATAAGAACCTATGAGCATCAGCTCAAGTGGTTATATGTAGGATCCACCACTTCATATGTGCTTGCATATGTGTTGATAGCAAGAAAACAGGAGAAGGGATAGGGTAGAAAGGGGGTCTTGTGGTTCATGCAGTGAACAGAGACCTGGATTCAGTTTACAGTTCAGACCAGCAACTTCTAACTAGGAGTTAATGACTAGGGCACCAGCCCTAAGCACCAATTTAAAGCAGGGGCTAAAATGGAAGTCCCATGCTTCAGCAGTAGTGCCTTGTCCTGTGTGCATAGTCCAGTGTTACTTTAAATTGCCAATTGCTCAAATCAAGAGCAAGACCTTATAAAGGGGGATAAGGCAAAAGGCTGTATTTATTGATTACATGAAGCAGATACATAAGCTGGGACACACCTGTCATACAAACTGACATATACAAGCATACCTACAAACAGACATAGACAGACATACAGACAAAACCACTCCAGTAAGAAGTTATAGTTACCAGCAGAAGTTATTCAATGTCAGCACTGGATGGCCAATCCAAACTCATTGAGGGTAAAGGGAGCGGGGGAGGAACAAATGCGCCTGTGCTCCAGGAGGTTGCAAAGTGTGGATTCCCCATCTTGGCTTGTCTGCATCTCACTTTTATAGGGATTTTAAGTCTTTGTTCAGAATTGGGGTTTTTTCATGCTGTTTTTAATTCAAGATTGTTTTTTCTGGTTATCTCAATCTGAGGTCATTCCAGTAAAGTTAATATCTCCAATGAGGTCATTCCGGTAAAGTTGGTATCTCTGTTGGTATCTCTGCCTTGAAGTGTTGAGCCCCAGCTCAAGTCTGGGATCGTGCCCGGTATGCAAAGGCCAATAAAGATACCAGGGGTGAAAGTATAAAGAAGATTTATTGCTAGCAATAAAAGGTGCAAGCGGAATAATTTCACATAACAAGCACACAGATCACTAATTCTAAGCATCTTTTATACAGGAGTTTTGAACCTTCATAAGCATCCTTGTTTGCTAATTGGTTATAAAGGAGTGACGCAAGGAGCTCTTTACTGAGCATGTCTCTATACCTGTGTTTTAGCCATGTATCTCATTTACATACATGTATGTTTCATTAGCATACTTTTTCCCCACCTAGGGGCGTGATTTTAAGTATTTTAATGAGCTCTTTGACCCAGTACTCTGATTCTGCTTTTGTTTTCAAGCCTCCTTTATCTAAGACTGTCTCCTCCTTATCATTGCAGATGGGCATTCGTCACATAACATTCACTTTTGCTTGGTCTTTGCATAGTGGTTTCTAGGTCACTCCTTACAGAAGCATTGTGTCCTTGAAGCATTGTATAGTTCAAATGGCAGGATATGCAAAATTCCTTCTTCTCACTATCTTCTTTGCACCTGATGACAGGTGAGTTCTTCAGCCATCTATTAATTAGCTTAATTAGTTTACTGTCTGGTAACTTATACATTGGTGTCTTGTTGCTTACACAATCAATTAAATCTTCTTCTGTTTTCATGCAAATAGTTACCATTCTTTCACCATTCACCCTCTCACTCACATTTACAGGGCTTAGAGGGGATATGAAGTTTATCTATTCATGTCAAGCAGGGAACAAGTATTATCATTTAAGCATAATAAATAATATTCAAAAATTCATACTACACAGTGTTCAGCATATTTCCCCACCCTCTGCACCTACTCTCCAATGCTCAGTATCCTTCCACCCCAACTCCTGCCCCAGGTGCCAAAATTACTAGTTATGCCTTGATTCTTACACAGATTTGTTTGCATGCTTTTGAGCAGGTGGCACTTCCTCTGAGGTTCAGTTTCTCATCAGTTACAAGTAGACACTTTGTGAAGATAAATTAATTCTAATGGGACCACATAAGTGGCTACATGCATTTTTCGTCATGTGGACAGAGTGGGGCAGAGGGTGGTTGTCTGTGGGCATGTCTACACATTCATTAATGTGCCACAATCACAGAGCATTAAGTTAGTACCTGTAAGTAGTACCAGCTCACATCTTTTAGGTGACACAAATGCACAGTAGACTAATTCTACTGCATTAGGGCATTAGCACAGATTTTGCTAACTCACAGTGGGATTAGTCTACTGCACTTCTAGCCTTTTGTGTAGATGTGCCCTGTGTGTACTAAAAGTAATGTGACCACAAAGACCAATACTTGCTTCCAAACATTTTGGCATGTGACCCAACCACTCTGTTCCTGAAGCTCTACAACAGTATTCCTACAGTACTGACAGGCATTTATTTCAAGCTTACCTTGTGAGAAGTCCCAAAACAGCATAGGATATTGCATGATAATTACACTTTACTCAGCAAGATTACTGAATGATGTGTTATGATATACAGGAGGCAACTGTGAAGTTAACTTGAGTCCCTGCAGTTGTCTTTGCCCACTGCAGTATGTTTACAGATAAATACAGCATGACTATGGAGATAAAAGGAATCTGCTGGATACCTCACCGTATCATGCACCCTCTGTCAGCATTAGCCTTTAGAACAAGCATTCTTTTGTCACATGCTGCTGGGCTCTTTTGGGAAACCTTTATTTATTCATAATTCATTTACCTTACACTTGATTTTACTATTTAAGAGCATAATGTTTGCAGAACAGATTCACGGGAGAATACAGTAATGATACTCATTTAAGATAAAAATCAAATATGCCAAAGTGTAAAACACATTAAATACTTTCCTCTTGTTCTTGAAATCTAAAGTTCCCATTAAATCAGGGGTGGGCAAAATACAGCCCATGGGCAGGATACGGCCTGTGAGGCCATTCTATCCAGCCCACAGGGCCCCTAAAAATTTACAAAATTAATATTTATCTGCCCTTGGTTGCTGTCAAAAATGACAGGAACCAGGGGCAGTAGAACCCAGAGGAAGCCCAGTGGGCTCCCACAACAGCAGGGCCCACCTGGCCCCATCCCCCAGCTAGAAGCCCTAGCAGGGGCTTCTGGCCTAGGACCACATGGCTGCCCCACACCAGAAACTCAGGTGGTGGGGAGGGGAAGGGCAGGGGAGGACCCTGGGCAGGTGAGGAGCCCAGGGAAATGTGGGCGGCCCATGCTGAAGCTGCTCACAGCCTGCCTGGGGCTGCCTGTGCCTGCTCAGGACAGCCCTGTGTAGGCTGCAAGTGGCTACAACAGGGAGCCCCAGCCACAGGGCAGGGGAGGGGCCACTTTTCCCCATGCTCAGCTTTTCCCCAGGCTCCTTCCTGGCATGGAGGAAAGTGGACCTTCCCCCACCCCATGGCCAGTGCTCCCTGCTGCAGCCACTCACAGCCCATGCAGGGCTGTCCTGAGCAGGCACAGGAAACCCCAGGAGAGCTGCAAATAGCTGCAGTGTGGGGCACCGGGCATGGGGTGGGCAAGGGGCCGTTTTCCCCCCCCACGCTCAGCACCAGCTTGTAACTTGGCCCCATTGCCAGCCTGGGCCCCATGCCAGCTCTGGGCTCACCCATCAGGGCTGTGCGTGATGACAGCAGCTGCGGCCCCACCACTTGCCACACTGGGCAGTGTTTGCCACCGCTGCCTGTGGGCTGCCCAGCACAAGAGCTCTGGGTGGGCAGCAGCAGCAAACACTGCCCAGCACGGCAAGTGGGGGGCCACAGCTGCTGCCACCGCATGCAGCCCCAACGGGCGAGCCCAGAGCCCGCAGGGCCCAGGCTGGCAGCAGGGTGGGTTACAAGCTGGTGCTGAGCACGGGGGGGAAAAGTAGCCCCTTGCACACCCTGTGGCCATTGCCCCACAGTGCAGCTGCTCACAGCCCACTTAGGGCTGCCTGTGCCTGCTCAGGACAGCCCCCTGTGGGCAGCGAGGGGCTGCAGCAGGGAGCATCAGCAATGTGAGGGGCCACTTTTGCCCCCACACAGCACCAGCTTCTTTTCTGCCAGTGAGCAGGGGGTCAAGGCTGTGCGCTGCTCCCTGCCTGTACCGCAGGGCTGGGGGGCACTGGGAGTGAGCGCATGCGAGAACCAGCGGGAGCACTGGGCTGCCACTGGTGTCCCAGGGCCAGTGCTGGCAGGGCCCAGAGCAGGGTGGCAGGAGTGCAGGGTCCCAGCCAGCAGGGGCTCTATAGAGCCGGGCCAGCTCCCTGCTTTCCCTGCTGGTGCAGCCCAGCCTGGCTTCACAGACCCCTGCCAGCCTGTGCTCCACTTTGGGCCCCACCAGTGCTGGCCCTGGGACATTGGTCCTAAGACATTGGGTCTCAAGATGGTGACCAGGGGGCGGGGCACCTGTCAAGTGGTGGGGCACCTGTCAAGGGGCGGGGCTACCCATGTGGCCCTTGAAAGCCTGCCAAAACTGGATAAGCAGCCCTCCACCCAAAATAATTGCCCACCCCTGCATTAAATGCAAAGAACATTTCTAGTAAATACCTGAATATGAACACGAACAATCATGACATGGCCATTTTGTAAAATAGCTAAAATACTTCATCAAAACTTGGATCTTATTTGCACAAATTCTGGAACACTGTATGGCTGTTAGCAAGAGCAGACAGCTGCAATAATGATTAAACATTTTGAACAAATTTATATCCCTCCAAGGTCTGAGAGCCTTTAGCTTTCAGATGGCTTTTATCACCTTGGTATTTTAAAACAGAAAAGGATTAACAGCACAAAAGATATTTTTCTTCTGCTCTGTAGAGCAGAAGAGAAAGATCCATTGTTATTGTTTAGTTGAGACAACAAATCTTCAGAAATGGAGTAGCCTGTCCCCTGGCCTGCTCCTCTTCAGGATAGTTTATTTTCTACACTTTACTGTCTTCACATTTCACACAAGGTGCACATCCTTAAAAAGTGTATATTCATAGTAACTGGGCCTTGTTGTCTTTGTGGTGATCCTCTGGGCCACTCAGCTGACAGCTGAGTGAACAACACTATTGAGCAATGTTCTTATTCTGTGAGTAGTACAACTGAGGTCTGAGGTATGATTATCAATTTTAGTTATTCATCCGGGTTGATTAGTAAATTAAGTGTTTCAGTCCCATAATCTTGCAACTGGCACATAGTACTAGGCATAACATGGCATGGGCTGAGCACCTTTAGGATGTGCCCCCCTAAGCGGGAATGTGCATTTCCCCAGGGACAAGTAGCAGTGGCACATGTTTATGTCACTTTAGTTCAGCTAGGTCAGCTACAGCCTCCAGTGCAGGACTCTCCCTTATCTTTTCTCCATGTAAGTTGGAAGGGATCCAAGAGATGGGATTGAACAACTCTTATACAGCACATCTCCTTCTCCCCCTGATTTAGCCACAATGTTTCCTAATTTATTATTACTTTCATTACACTTCTGTCCTAATCCCAAATAATTACATGCCCTTTTATTTATACCCTTCAAATAAATGTAAGAGCTTAATGTGTCCATCCATGCCCTGCCTCCCAACCTTCTTCATACTAAATAAATGAAATTTCCTCAAGCTTTCTTTAGACAGCTTACTCTCAAATTCCTTGATCATTTTGGTTGCCCATCCTTGAACCTCTTCCATCCTTGTATCTATTTTAAAGGGGATAAAGTGGCACCAGGTATAATATTCCAGGTCCCAGCCTGTGTAAATAAATACTGAACCTGGACATTTAATATATTATCATGGCCTCTTAGATTTAATTCTGGTCTCATTTACACTAATATAAGTTAGGAATAAATACACTGAAATAGATGGAGTTATATGCATTTAAACCAGTGCAGGGTAACAGAGTAATAGGCTCAGTATGTCTTTCAAGGCCCACTAAGTCTTACTTATCCTAAAATAAAAGTGGGCTTCATGTTCTTTGGAGCTGATGTAAATTCAGAGTCAGATCATTATCCACTATTATCCCCATGACTTCATTTTCTGTAACACATCCTTCATTTATATTTGTGGTCTTATTTAATCTTACAAATTCTATTCCTTCAGTTGCATTATCTTGCACTTCCTTTTACCCAAGCAACCTCATCTGACTCTGAATAATCACCTAAGTGATTCAGCTCCAGCTGTATTTGTAATGTATATCTTTTTGCATTCACTAAACCTCCCAGTTGGATGTCTTCCTACAAACTGGTCAATGTCAAATTAACTTGCTTACAAAGATTATTAATTGAGTGTATTGACTGGTCCCGGACAGAGCCTACAGAAATGCCACAGAACTCAGTACCTTGTAAGGCTGTCTCAATAAAAATGAGTTAACCCACACTTGGCTAAGGGCAGAGAAGTGATTTAAACTAAATTCCTCTAAGAATAGGGCTAAACCAACCAAGGTTATGTCGTATAAAATGCTTAGCAGGCATAAACCATTCCCATCAGATTTCCAGTCATTTTGGTTAAGTCAAGATTTGAACCAATGTGTCTGAGAAAAGAGGAGGGATTAAATTTTTCAGGCACTCAGCTGACACTATTGTAGACATAACTGAAACATGTTCTCTCTGGAGACATAATATATTTTACAGTGTGTGACTTCATGCAGACAGCATTTTCTGTATTGCTTTCCAAGTTTAAAACATAACCAACACAAATTCATTTCCAAGCAAGCATGAGTTCAAAGTATGTAATGATAAGGCAAGTAATCTCACACTTTTTAATGTGATCAACCCAGTGCATTTTCTCAGGGTTGAACTTTTCACTGTGTGTAGAACAGCAGGCAATCACCAAGTGAAGCTTGTTTTTCAGATCATTTAACATATTATTCAGTATCTTCTGCTATCTATCTATCATCTATGCATAATGAAGCAGGGTATAGGAAGATGCAACTTCTCCAGGGGTCTGAATCCTTAGTGTGGAAGGAAGTAAGCAAAACACCTGTGTGGCAAATGAGAAGGAAGAACTCCCATCAAGGATATAAGAAAAGATCCAGCCTGATTGCTAAAGTTGGCTTGCACTCTACTAGACACTTTGGATGACATTCAATGGTTTTATGTAGCCCCAGAGAGAAAATAATGACAGCAGATGCAGGGAGGACAAACTGGCAGCAGTTTAAAAATTTTTAAATGGCAGCAGATGCAGGGAAGACAAACAGTGAATAAGTTTAAGCCTGGATAGCAAAGCATAGCACAGCCACAGAGTAATAACAGCACCTTATAATAAAAGCAGTGTGTCATTTCCAGCAGGTTTCAGAGTTTTAGAAATGATAGAATCATAGAAAATTAGGGTTGGAAGGAATCTCAGGAACCCATCTAGTCCAAGTCCAACACCCTGCTCAAAGCAGGACCATCTCCAGCAGGAGTGACTGGTGCCTCCTGAGGCTGGGGAGGGGCACCAGTAGTTGAAGGCTATTATTAAATCCCCTCTCCGTCATCTCTTCTCCAGTCTAAATAAGCCCAGTTCCCTCAGCCTTTCCCCATATGCCCAGTCTCCTAGCCAGTTTTGTTGCCCTCTGCTAAAATCTCTCCAATTTGTCCACTTCCTTTCTGTAGTGGGGGACCCAAAACTGGACACAGTACTCCAGATGTGATCTCACCAAAGCCAAACAGGAGAATAATAATTTCCTTTGATCTGCTGGCAACACTCCTACAAATACAGCCTAGTATGTTGTTAGTTTTCTTCTCAACAAGGGCACACTGTTACATCATATTCAGCTTATTGTCCATTGTGACCCCCAGGTCCTTTTGTGCACAGCTGCTGCTTAGCAAATTAGTCCCCAGTCTGTACTAGTGCATGGGATTGCTCCATCCTAAGCTCAGGACTTTGCACAATTTGTCTAGGTCTGTCTAACTCCTAGCCTATACTCCAGAGTATCTACTACTTCTGCCATCTTGGTGTCATCTGCAAACTTGCTGAAGATGCACTCCATCCCATCTTCCAAATCATTGATGAAGATACTGAACAAAGCCAGCCCCAGCACTGACCCCTGGGTCACTCCACTTGATGCTGGCGTAGACATTGAGCCATTGATTACTACCCTTTGAGCATAATGATTCAGCCTGTTTCTATCCACCTTCGTCTATTTATCTAACCCAGACTTCCTTAGTTTGCTTCTGAGAAGGTTGTGGGAGACTGTATCAAAAAGGAGACTTGGTGGAATAGGTTGCATGACTGGAGTACTGTCATGGATGCATACAAACTGTTTAGGAAAAACAGGCAGAGGAGAAGAGGAGAAGTTGTGCTGTATGTAAAAGAGCTCTTATGATTGCTTAGAGCTCCAGCATGAAACTGGAGACAGACCTGTTGAAAGTCCCTGGGTTAAGGTTAGAGGGGAGAGCAACAAGGGTGATGTCTGTCATGGTTGGTGTCTGCTATAGACCACCAGCCCAGGAGAATGAGGTAGATGAGGCTTTCTTCAGACAACTAGTGGAAGTTTCCAGATGACAGGCAATGGCTCTCATGGGGTACTTCAATCACCCTGACATCTGCTGGAGGGCAATCCAGGAAGTTTTTGGATAGTGTTGGAGACAACTTCCTCATACAAATGTTGGAGAGATCAACTAGGGGCCATGTTCTTCTTGACCTACCACTCACAAACAGGGAAGAATTGGTGGGGGATGTACAAGTGGATGGCAAGTTGGGCAGCAATGACCACGAGATGATTGAGTTCAGGATCATGACAAAGGAAGAAAGGAGAGAGCAGAGTAAGGACTCTAGACTTCGGAAAAGCAGACTTTGGCTCCCTCAGGGAATTTATGGGCAGGATCCCCTGGGAGGCCAGTCTGAGGGGGAAAGGAGTCCAGGAGACCTGGTTGTATTTTAAAGAAACATTACTGAGGGCACAGGAACAAACCATCTTAATGTGCAGGAATAATAGCAAATGTGGCAAGTGACTAGCTTGGCTTAGCAGAGAACTCTTTGTTGAGATTAAAAACAAAAAAGGAAGCTTACAAGAAGTGGAAGCTTGAACAAACAACTTGGGAGGAGTATAAGAATATTGCTTGGGCATCCAGGGATGAAGTCAGGAAGGCCAATGTGCAATTGGAGTTGCAGCTAGCAAGAGATATGAAGGGTTTCTACAAGTATGTTAGCAACAAGAGGAAGATCAGGGAACATGTGGGTCCTTTACTGAATGGGGGAAGCAACCTAATGACAGATAATGAAAGGGAAGAGAGATGACCCTGCAAAATACAGACCGGTCAGTCTGACTTCAGTCCTGGATAAATTTTTGGAAAAACATGTTAAGGATGCCATCAATCTCAAGCTGGTAACTGATGGGGTGTTAAGAAGCAACCAGCACAGTTTTGTCAAGGGTAGATCATGCCTGACAAACCTAATGCTCTTCTATGACCAGGTAACTAACCATCTGGATGAGGGACACGAGGTTAATGTCATCTACTTAGACTTCAGTAAAGCCTTTGATTCTGCTTCCCATGGGATTCTCTCAACCAGACTAGAGGGTACTGAGCTGGACCAGTCTACAGTGAGGTGGGTGGACAACTGGCTTAGAAGCTGCTCCCAGAGAGTTGTAGTCGATGGGATGGTCTCATCCTGAAGGGCTATCTCCAGTGGTGTCCCCCAGGGTGCTTGGACCTGTATTCTTTAACATATTTATTAATGACTTGGATGAAGGGGTAGAGAGCTCAATGATTAAGTTTGCAGATGATACCAATCTGTGGGGAAATGCAGGCACATCAGAGGATAGGGTAAAGATCCAGGACGACCTTCACAGATTGGATTTATGGGCGGAACAGAATCAGATGAGGTTTAACAGGGAGAAGTGTAGGGTTCTTCATCTGGGTAAGTAGAGCCTTCACCATAACTACAGAGGGGGTGGTGGTCCACTGACTGGAACAGCATCTGAGCAAGACCTGGGGGTCACAATCAACCAGAAGATGAATATGTGCCGACAGCGTGATGAGGTTGCCAGAAGGGCAAACAGAATTCTGGTGTGCATTGCCAATAGATCCAGGAAGGTGCTCCTCCCTCACTATTCAGCACTGGTGAGGCCACAGCTGGAGTACTGTGTCTAGTTCTGGGGACCACACTTCAAGAAGGACGTGTATAAGCTCAAGAGAGTACAAAGAAGTGCCACCTGTATCATTAAGGGCATGGAGGATAGGTCCTATGAGGAGAGACTCCAGGAAGTGGGACTGTTCAGTCTACGTAAGAGAAGGCTGAGAGGTGACTTGATAGCTGCCTACACATATGTCAGGGATGAACATCAAGATCTAGGGGAGCAACTCTTCAGGAAGGCACCTCAAGGGGATGAGGACCAATGGGCATAAGCTGATAGTGGGTAAATTCAGGCTGAACATAAGAAAAACTTTTTCTCTGTAAGGGTCACCAGAATCTGGTACACACTCCCAGCAGAGGTGGTGCAGTCACCATCCTTGGAGGTTTTCAAGATGAGGCTGGGCAAGCACCTTGTTGAGGTTGTGTGAGCCCAAGAACTTCCTGCCCATGGCAGGGGATTGGATTTGGTGATCTTACAGGTCCCTTCCAGTCCTTTGATTCTATGATCTTTGAAAACTTATGGCGATTGAGGGAGGCCCCAGACAACTGGAAAAGGGCAAATGTAGTGCTTATCTTTAAGAAAGGAAAGAAGAAGGTTCCTGGGAACTACAGACCAGTCAGCCTCACCTCAGTGCTCAGAAAAACCATGGAGCAAAGAATCTGTTTCTAAACACTTGCAGGAGAAGGTGATTAGGAACAGTAAGCATGGATTCACCAAGGGCAAGTCATGCCTGACCACCCTGATTGCCTTCTATGATGACACAACTGGCTCTGTGGATATGGGGAAAGCAGTGGACATAAAATACCTTGACTTTAGCAAGGCTTTTGATACTGTTTCTCACAGCATTCTTGCAAGCAAGCTAAGAAAGTATGAGCTGGAAGAATGGACTGTGAAGTGGATAGAAAACCGGCTGGATTTTTGGCTCAACATAGTTTCATAGTTTCATAGTTTTAGGGTCAGAAGGGACCTAATAGATCTTCTAGCCCGACCCCCCGCCAGGGCGGGAGAACAACAACAAAAAAAAACCCCTAAAAACAAAAACGGGACTCAAATGAGTCCAGCCAGGTAGGTATCCAGCCTTTTCTTAAAGATCCCCAGGGTAGGGGCCAGCACCACCTCCCTTGGAAGTTGGTTCCAGCTCCTAGCCGCCCTAACTGTGAAGTAGTTTTTTCGGATGTCCAATCTGTACCTCCTCTCCATCAACTTGTGCCCATTACTCCTTGTTATGCCAGTGGGGGCTAGGGGAAACAGCGTCTCCCCCAAACCCTTCTGGTTCCCCCTAGTGAGTTTATAGACGGTCACCAGGTCCCCCCTCAGCCTTCTCTTGTGGAGGCTGAATAGGTTCAGGTCCCGCAGTCTCTCACTGTAGGGTCTGCCCTGTTGTCCCCGGATCATGCGGGTGGCCCTCCTCTGGACCCTCTCCATGTTGTCCACATCCCTCCTGAAATGGGGCGCACAGAACTGGACACAATACTCCAGCTGCGGCCTGACCAGCGTCGCATAGAGGGGGAGGATCACCTCCCTGGCTCTACTCGAGATGCACCTGTGGATGCACGACAAGGTCCGGTTAGCCCTGCCAACCATGACCTCGCATTGTCGGCCCATGTTCATCTTGGAGTCAATAATGACACCAAGATCCCTTTCCGCCTCCGTGCTCTCAAGTAGGGAGCTCCCCATCTTATAAGTGTGCTGCTGGTTCCTACTACCCAAGTGCAGCACCCTGCACTTGTCCGTATTGAAACACATCCTGTTCCTGTTTGCCCACCCCTGTAACCTATCCAGATCCTTCTGCAATCTCTCTCTCCCTGCTAGCGTGCTCACCTCCCCCCAAATTTTGGTGTCATCAGCGAATTTAAACAGGTTGCTTTCCACCCCAACATCAAGATCGCTGATGAAGAAATTGAACAGCGCAGGCCCCAGGACCGAGCCCTGGGGGACTCCACTACCCACCTCCCCCCAAGTCGAGTATGATCCATCCACCACCACCCTCTGAGTGCGACCCTTCAGCCAATCTGCAATCCATCTGACTGTGTAGGCATCTATGCCACAGTCGCCTAGTTTATTAATTAGGATGGGGTGAGAGACGGTGTCAAAGGCCTTGCTGAAGTCCAGAAAGACTACATCCACCGCGACACCTGCGTCCATGGCCTTTGTGACCTGATCATAAAAGGCAATCAGGTTGGTCTGACATGATCTCCCCCTAATAAATCCATGCTGATTGCCCCTGAGCATCATTTCTGATGCCGGCCCATCACAAATGTGCTCCTTGATGATCTTCTCAAAGAGCTTCCCCAGGATTGAGGTAAGACTGACGGGCCTATAATTGCCCGGGTCCTCCCTTTTCCCTTTTTTGAAGATGGGGACCACATTAGCTACCTTCCAATCGTCTGGCACCTGGCCCAAGCACCACGATCGCTCGTAGAGCCGTGCCAGGGGCCCTGCAATAACCCCAGCCAGCTCCCTCAGCACCCTGGGGTGGAGAGCATCCGGACCCGCTGACTTGAACGCGTCCAGCCCCTCCAGAAGCTCTCTAACCCGGTCCTCCCCAACCTGAGGTCTGAAGGCGATCCCCTCGCGTCCGGCTTCTATCACAGCAGGGAAGTCCCGGTCCCTGCACAAGAAAACGGAGGTGAAGAATTGGTTAAAGAGGTCCGCTTTATCCTCTGACGCAACCACCAGATTGCCCCGCATATCCTGCAGGGGCCCCACATTACCCGGCGCCTTCTTCATCCTCCCAATATATTTGAAAAAGGACTTTTTGTTATCCTTAATCCTGGACGCTAATCCGAGCTCTATCTCCGCCTTGGCCTTCCTAACAGCCCGCCTGCAGGCCCGAGCAGAGGAGGTATACTCCTCTTTGGAGATTACACCCCCCTTCCACCGGGCGTACGCCACCCTTTTGGCAAGCAGGCATTCCCGGACACCCTTGGTGAGCCAGGGGGGCTTTTGGACACTCCTGCCCGCCTTGCTTCTTGTCGGGATGGACACCCCTTGGGCCCCGAGTATCGTTTCCTTAAGGAACGACCACTCCTCTTGGACGCTGAGTTCCTCTGCCCTCAAGGACCCCAGTTCCTCTCCCACTAATCTCCTCATCTCACTGAAGTTGGCCCTCCTGAAGTCTAGGGCCACCACCTTGCTGCGGGCCCTTGACACTCTACGCTGGATGGTGAATTCCAGCACGCGATGATCACTATTGCCCAGGTGGTCAAGAACCTGGAGGCCTCTTACCAGGTCGTCGCCTGCGGCCAGGACCAGGTCCAGCAGAGCATCTCCTCTGGTGGGACTGTGCACCTCCTGAATCAAGTGGAGGTCCTGCAACTCGGCCAAGAACCTCCTGGAGCGGTCCGTCCCGGCTGACTGCTCCTCCCAGCAGATGTCCGGGTAATTAAAATCGCCCATGACAACTACATCCCTTGCTTTTAGTGTCTCCGCAAGCTGGCCTGAAAATTCCCTGTCCAGCTCCTCCTCCTGATTGGGGGGTCTGTAATAGACCCCCACCGTCAAATCCCTCTCGCCTTGCCCCCCCTGGATCTTGACCCAGAGCACTTCAGCTCGCCCTTCCCCTGACCCCATACTGCTGGCAGAGGATGTGTAGTGCTCCTTGACATAAAGTCCCACCCCCCCCCCTGATACCCACAGGCATGCCAGAATAAGGAACATGGCTTTAAGTGAAGAGGTAATGTACAGGAAGAAAAAGTAACTATAGTATACTACATACAAGTAACTTTTTATATGTGGTTACATGTAGTTACCTGAAAGTCTGACCAAACTTATAGAAGTGATGCCACCAAATTTAATATTCACTTGTGCAAATACCTACAATGCAAATATCCAAATGACAAAACCAGCATGCACATGCTGATTAGGTTCTCAGAGCATATACTTGAGTTTATACCATTCTAGGCCCTTGGTGCTACTCAGGGAGAGCTTTAATGATACCTGTAGCAGTGCTAAGCACACACGGTAACAGAGAAGAGGCATAAACTTAGCTTGCTAGGCATCTTTTCACTAATCACTAGTTTAGGTTGATTACAAGTCTGCGCGAGATACACAGTGAGTCAACAGCCACTATAGCTCCATTCTTATACTAGTTTTGGGTTACAGAAGGACTTTACCAAGTGTCAAAACCAGCAGCATAGGGACCTAGCCAGGTGCCCGGTACACAGGGGCAGCAGTGACTTCCAGTTGCTGCTGCAGTTTACAATTGCAATCACATAGCTGTCAACAACCACTTTTTTTGCTTGTCCTTCCCCTGTCCCACCCATCCCACCCCAAGTCAGCGCCCAGGCTGGTTGCCATGTTTGCTCTGCCCGACTTATGCCACTGCCCAAAACCACAGTCTTGCTGATCGATTACACTGATGCTGTGAAGGTGCAGAAAACTGCCCTTTGGAGGCTGGTACCAACCCATCTTGACCTCATCAAGAAAGATGTCCTGAGTGTCCTCAGTCTGTTCTTATCCTTATGGGATGGTGTCCAATACTGCTTAATTCAGTAGTTCAGCTCTTTTCTGAACTTAGGGGACTTTCAGACACTAAGCCCTTCCTACCATCTTAAGTAAGCCTAAGCCTCTAGCTCAGCTAACACATGGGTCTAGCCAAGCTTTGCTTAGTACAACTCCCAGTCCCAGGGACATACTGGAGTTCACTTGTCTCCGCCCACCGAACGTTACTACAACATGTAGTAATGAATGGCTCGATGTCTAACTGGCAGCTGGTAACAACTGAAGTGCCCCAGGGGTCAGTCCAGGGGCTGGTTTTCTTTAATACTTTCATTAATGATCTCAAAGATGGGGTGGATTGCACCCTCAGCAAGTTCACTGATGACAAGCTGTGGGGAATGGCTATGAGTGAGATTGACCTAGACAAATTGGAGGATTGGGCCACAAGAAATTTCATGAGTTTCAACAAAGGCAAGTGCAAACTCCTGCACTTAGGATCAAAGAATCCCATGCACGGCTACAGCCTGGGGACTGACTGGCTAAGTAGCATCCCTGCAGAAAAGGACCCAGGGGTTACAGTAGACAATAAGCCGGATATTAGTCAACAGTGTGCCTTTGTTGCCAAGAAGGCTAATGGCATACTGGGCTGCATTAGTAGAAGCATTGCCAGCAAATCAAGGGATGTAATTATTCTGCTCTATTCTACACTGCTGAGGCCACATCTGGAGTACTGTGTTCAGTTTTGGGCTTCCCACTATAGAAAGAATGTGGACAAGTTGGAGAGAGTACAGTGGAGAGAAACAAAAATGGTTAGGGCACTGGGGCACAAGAATTCTGAGGAGAACTGGGCTTGTTTAGTCTGGAGAAGAAACTATGGAGGGGAGATTTGACAGCAGGGAACTACCTGAAGGGTGTTCTCAAAGAGGATGGAGATAGACTGTTCTGAGTGCTGACAGATGACAGAACAAGGAGCAATGGTCTCAAGTTGCACCAAAAGAGGTTTAGGTTGGATAATAGGAAAAACTCTCTCACTAGCAGGATGGTGAAGCACTGGAACAAGTTATCTAGAGAGGTGGTGGGACCTGCACCGTTGGAGGTTTTTAAGGTCCAGCTTCACAAATCTTTGGCTGAAATGATCCAGTTGGGGATGGTCCTGCTTTGAGCAGGAAGTTGGACTAGATGACCTCCTGAGGTCCCTGCCAACCTTAATTTTCTATGATTCTATTAAAAGTCTTGCTAAAGTCAAGGGATATCATGTCCACTGCTCTCTCCACATCCACAGAACCAGTCATCTCATCACAGAAAGCAGTCAAGCTTGTCCTGGTGAATCCATGTTGACTGTTCCTAATCACCTTATTCTCCTCCAAGTGCTTAGAAATAGACTATTTGAGGACCTGCTCCATAATTTTTCCAGGGACTGAGGTGAGGCTGACTGGTCTGTAGTTTCCTGGATCCTCCTTCTTCCTTTTCTTAAAGACAGGTACCATATTTGGCCTTTTCCAACAGTCTGGGACCAATCCCAATTGCCACAAGATAATGTGGTCAGCAGTTCTGAAATCACATCAAACAACTCTCTTAGTTTATACAGGTGCATCGCATCCAGCCCCATTGCCAGCTTTTCTAAATAGTTTTGTATCTGTTCTTTTGCCACTATTGACTGCTCACCTTGTCCCAAACTGTGCTGCCAGGTGCAGTAGCCTGCTAGCTGGCCTTGCCTGGCAAAACTGAGGTAAAAAAGGCATTGAGTACCTAAAGCCTTTTCTTCATCATCCGTCACTGGGCTGTTTCTCCCATTTTGTGAAGCAGGGAAGGGACATTCCTATACAAGTAAATTATCTACATCTAACAAGCATGTTTCTCTCTTTACCAGGGGCTGTTCAAATGTCTTATGCAAGGCTTATGCAATTTCTCAGTACTTTCAAAGTCTTGCTACAACCAGGCATAATGACAGTTCCATTTACAAACTGGCATTACTAAAACACATAGGACAGCCAATGAACAATATTTCCCAAAGTACTTATGGAAAAAAGAAATTCTAATGAGTCCATTACAGTTCTGAGAAGTTCAACATGGTGCACAAGAATGATCACCATGGTCTACTACGAGAATATGTTAAACAAAGAAGTTCCAGACAACAGATTGATGTTAAGTGCTAGAAATCGTCATTTTAATCACATACATTTAATTTGGATTCTCATCACTGTACCTCATGCTTCCCTCATCTGAAAGTTGGTCACTTGTTTTCCCATGGCCTATTGTAATTAGACTATAGGCTCTTTCAGTGCAAGCCTATCTTTCTGTTATATGTTTGTACAGCACCTATGACAAGGCTTAAGCGTATAGGAACTGCCACAACACAGATAAATAAACAGTAATACGACATAGCCATAAAACGAATGTAGCAGAAACCATTTAAATTTTACCTTCCATAGCCATAAAACAGCAGTTTTTTAATTCATTCAGTACACATGCTGTCCAGGGACTATTAATATCCTGGCCCAAGAGACTATAAATATCCTGGTCCAAATCTCAGCCATAGTAATATGTAGGATGCATAAATGTCTTGTCTGTAGTGAGGAAAATCAGACACAATTCACTGCTGGTAGTAATAATAGTAGAATCTGTATTATCAATGGCATTCAGGAGTTTTTATCATTTTTTTTTTCTATCCCAGCTTGGAAGGGATTGTACAAACAACTGTATTAGGTCTCCATCATTGTTGATATTGATGGAGTTACATCCATAGGCAATTATAGGTCTACTCATTTAAATGAAAATCAGTTTTGGCAAACAGTAGAGTTTTGACAGCAACTTTTCCACAGAAAAGTTTTTTATTATGGTCAACATTTCAAAAATAAAATATTGATGAAAGCTGAAGTGATACATTTTGAGATCATGGGGAAAATTCCCCTCACTCTCAATGTTTCAAATGCTATCCAATTTTTTCAGTAAAACTTGCACAGCAACAAAACTATTCACAAGTCCTCAAGCATGTGTGACTGCAGGTACTGTTTTGGGCTGAAATGAATGTTTTAAGTGTGAAATAAGCATGCCTAACAGACTGGTCCCTTCCAGGGACTTTGGTACTTAGGAGCACCTAAATCCTACCTGTCCACTTAGAACAAAGCTTAGGCAGCAGTTAGATACTTAGCTGCTCAAGTCAGATCCTTTGAATCACTCAGAAACTCCAGGATAGGTGCACAAAGGACTTTCCAGTCCAATACATAGGTATGTAATGCATTTAGGCATCTAAGCTGTTTTATGGTAGCTGGAGTAGGATCATTCTGGATTGCACGTGGAATATAATTGCACCTTTTACTAGCACATACAGAACCAATCTGGATATGACCCTTGGTCTTCATGTTATGAGATCTTCCATGTCTTCATCAAAGTAATTGGAATTCCCCTTCTTTCCCTCCACCACATTGTTTGTATTTTATGTGGCCTACCTATTTTATAGGAAACTAATTTGCAGTTCACAAGCTTATGAAAATAGAGGTGATGGAACCCCAAAGAAAACTGCTACAAACCTATTGAAAAAAGAACTGGTCTTCAATTCAATGGCCCTCACACAGAGGCTGAGCTTGCAGTCTGTGCACAAACTGTTGCCCATTGACAGAGTAAATGGGTCTGGAGTCTCATGTCAGTCTCAGTTCTAGTGGGGTGCAATGGTAGAGTAATTCAGGTGATACTGTGGCTCCAGAGCCACAAATTCAAGCCTTATTCTGGGCTTTTGTCAGATGCCACTCCCAGTTGATCTAGCTGCAAATAGGGTATGAGTTATTCAGGTTGAAAAGTCAAAGGACAGTCAAATGGTAACATCACTCTCTTGCGTGCCCCTGTCCGAGAAGCTGGTGTGCCTTTACTGTATACTAACTCCGTGTAGCCCATTAGGCCAGACTAGACCCTTCTTCGGTGATGCTACTGGTAAGGGAGAAAAATAGGCATTTTAAGTACTCTATTCATAAGTAGATACAGCAGAGAGAGAGATGATATTTTCTTTGACCATTCATTTGAGATTTGTAGATTTGTACTTTACCATATACCATATTTACTCAAATACAAGATAAGGTATTTTTCCCCAAACAGCATGGGGAAAAAAGCCCCCCATCTTATAACCACATACAAGGAAACCACATTCAATACTTAATCTGCTGCCAAAAGCAGCATGTGCTCAGTAATGGAAACCAACTATGAGGCTGATTAAATGCAGCCAACACTAAGCATGACTATAAAACACATGGCCTATATTGGGCAAACATATTTATGGGAACTTAGCACCAGGATAGATTAGTGTAACCCATATGAATAAGATACATGCTCATCCCATTGCACACAGTCCCCCTCAGTGCCTACTCTTTTTTTCAAGTCATGGTGAGCCACACAATTGAATACATTTTTACTTCCTCTTCACTCCCACAGCTGAGCTGTGTCTTTCTTTCCCATTTCAAATTATTCCTGTTTCATCAGCCTTAAATGTCTGGTAAACATTACCAAACAGCAGTTTGACCCAGAACCCCACTCTTAACCCCTCTCTATGTCTCAAATGATTAGGGTGACCCGGTAATCAATGAGGTCGCAATAGATCAGGTTGCCCCTTGCCTCATTGACATATACATTTTTGGAGCATCTCAGGATTTGTGACAAGAACACCCAATTCCAGTCATGAGTAGGGAGCTAATTAGCACATGGGTTCTTTGTGTGGGGGTATCTGAAGTACACACACAGTGAGTAGTGCTAAGCTATGGGGTCACCATGGTTTGAAATGCTGTCGACTCTTCTGGGGCCCTGTCCATTGAACTATATGGTAATTCATGAGCCTTTTGGCTTTGGACTGATAGCATGCATAGTTTGTACTATATATAATAGGTACAAAAGTGTTGCTTAAAGGTGTATTTATGACTACCTTGAGTCCACTTTATGAGTATCTGTACTAAAACTTGCAGAAGTTTCAAAAAAGTAAAATGCCATAATTCTGGATGAGTTAAATTACTACAGGAATGTTTATTTCTAAATCAGTGTTTTCAAATTTGCTCCTCACTTCCATGTGCTCAGGGAGAGAAGGGTCTTACAGAAAGGAGTGGGGAGGGGAGGGACTGTAGGGAGAAAAGTTGGAGGGGCAGCAAGGGGCAGACCTGACCCCCCAGAATTATTTTCCTTGCAGTAGGAGAGGGACAAATTCAGGACAAACCTCCAAGAATTACATTTTATAACTGGAAAATTATAACAAATTTATAAATTGTCCATATCTAGAATCCATTACTGGGGGTCATCTTGTATTCTGGGTTATTTTATATTTGAGTAAATATGGCATTCACAACGGAACATCTCTATGATACAGCCATCATGGCTGCTGACATTACTGGGGAAAGAATTCTGTATACATTTCCTCTGCTAGTCCCACTCATGGTTCTTCTTTATAAAACAATAACTCACCAGTCTTGGAGAACCCATGAAACTTACATATTAGTTCAGACAAGGTCAGTAAGTGATATCTATTTTCTGCCCATTTGTTTTTGACTGAGTTTATGAGAAAGATACTATGGAGAAAAACACAATTTCTGTAGACATGTTCTTCCACAAATAGAACCTTTTTAACTAATTGCTAGTAATGACTTTGGAGAGATTTTGGCAAAAACATCTACACAGATGTATAAACTCTTTAGCATAATAGACTAAGGACTGAGTATCACAGACATTAGCAGCAGTATAAGCAGATGGCATTGTGCCTTAAACAGCTTTTCACAAGTTTTTCCACAGCAAATTGAACTAACCTCTCTATTATGCCATTAAATTTGAGCATACTTCATGCAGCATCCCAAAGTATTTATAATAGTAGAGCTTTTGACATAACATACTACATTAAGGAGCAGCAGTTTATATTAACTCTTCCTTACATTTTCAGTTTTGCTGTTATTTGTATTATAGCAGGGCCTAGAGTCCTCAATAACTGCTAGATCACAGCTGTGCTACCCCTTCATAGAAGAGCAACAGTCCCTGTCTCAAATAGCTTATAGTCTAAAATTGGTAGATAAGACCAATGAAGAATAGGAGAAAGAACATATTAACATTCCCATTTTAGAGATAGGAAACTAACACATAGGACACACAAAACACTTGTCTATCATCATGCAGAAAGCCTGTTCTGCAGCCAGGAATTGAACCTACCTCTCCTGAAATGCCTTAACAACAAAGCTATCCTTCCTTCTTTCATGAAAATGTATGTACACAAGCACTATTAACTGTAGTTCCACTGGATGAGAATAAGCTTCAGATATGGTTTGACTGAGGAATTTGAATCTTCATGTTGAAATAAATCTCTCTCCTTTTCCTTTATGTTTACCTTTTCTGTATTTACTTAAGAAAAAATGCCTGAATATATTTTAGCATATACAAAATATTCTTCACTGTTAGAATTCTTCATATTGTGCATAAGACCACAATATTAACTAACTGATATAGTTGGAATGATAACACAATATTTATCACTAGGAAACATAAAACAGACAGAATTAATTTAAATGTCCTAATACAGGACAATGAACATTTTTGTCCCGTTACTATTTTGTCCCAATATAGATATCTCAAAAACCATTTTGAAAAGATTGATCTTTGTCAATATGGTACCCATCACATGATCAAAATAAAACATGCCAATTATCTTAGCAAAAGACCAAGTTAAGTCTCAGGTCATTCCTTCCCACAAGACAGTAATCCCTTTGCTACTAATATAACAACACTTAATTTAATCAGTATTCCATGGCAAGAACACTAGGACTGCTTTCAGTAGATGAAATCATACACTTCCTTTTGCGTTAAACAAATCTCTGGCTTTTCAGGGATCAGACACTAGATGAAATCTTGAATATTTTGCATATGCTAAATATATGAATGCATTTTATTTCTGTTTAAGTAAATACAATAAAGATGAACACAAATAAAGAAGAAAAGAGAAAGAAAATACTATCTGGAAGCTACTTTCAAACTTTCCTGGATAATCAAAATTCCACGTGTATAACTTGGGGTTAAGTAATATATGGCGCAGTCAAAAAATTCACAGTGCTTAAATGTACTTTGTCTGAATGGATCAAGTTAGATGGTTCTAATCCACATCTACTAATGAAGGAAATGTCCTAGCAGATAACTTTCAACCAGCTTTCCTCTTACAGAAGATGACTTAACTTGAAAATATAGTAGCCTTTTACAGCCCTATTCCCCTGGTTTACACAAAATGATGAATGGGTCTGCAGAGCTCATTTCTCAGTGAGAACATATAGGGGACCAAATTCTCCCCTGATGTAATTCCAGCAATTCATACAACTAATACATGAATAGGGGTAAGGAAGAAAAGCTTCAGGGCTGTGGCTGGAGACTCCAGTACTGAGTCTCCTGTTGCAGGCAATCTTATAGAAATTAAAAAAAACATAGAGAAGTAGGGCTAGAAGGGACCTCCAGAGATCATCTAGTCCAACCCCCTTCCTGAGGCAGGATCATCCTTATCCAAACCATTCTATACAAAGCCTGAATCTAAATTCTTAGTAAAATGACTGTCAACCCTGACACAACACAAGACCTAACACCGTAACCTGCCACAGGTAAAACAGGGGGCTATGACAGCCAACATCCTGTTTCTGTAATAGGTTGTTAATATACACTCAAGAGATCCCAGGTAGAGTGCCATGCCTGCTGCTACAGAGGAAGGCAAAACCCCCCACAGTCCATACCAGTCTGACCATGGGGTAAAATTACTTCCTGACCCCAAATATGGTGACAGGTCTAACCCTGAGCAGAGATATATTTATGTTTTCACTGAAGCTAGCAGAGCTCTCATCCTAGAGTGGGGCAACCTCCACAGAGACCCCCACAAAGCTCCCAGAAGCAACAAGCAGCAGCAACAATTTTGTGAGGCAACAGAATAAACACCCCAATTGCTGATCCCAAGCGGCACTTAAAGCACACCTCAGCTTTGATCCCAAGTAGCACTTAGTACAGTGGTTGATAATTCCCTTATCAACTATTACACTCCCCAGTATTATAACCCCAAAACAGCAAATACCCCAAATACCAAACACCCCCAAATAGCAAATATCATCCCAAAATGTCCAGCACTTCACACCACCCTGCAGCCCAGATTAGTGTGGAGGTTGTGTCACCTGCTACTACTCTAGAAGCACTACTGGGGCTACCACTGCCACTGGCTTTTGGGAGTGCTGTTCAGGGATCATCACTGCTTAGGGGAGTGAGGGGGGAGGTGGGATTGGCTACTGCTGCCATTTTAAGGAGTAGCACTTGGGATTCCCCCCCTGCCACTGCTCAGGAAAATTACTGCCTGCCATTGTTGGCACTTAAGTATCTCTTGGGATCACTGCTGCAGATAAGACTTGATTATTCTTATTAATTTTATTAATTAATTACCTTTAATAAATTATTCTATTTGTTCAAACTTCTTGTGAGTGAAGGAAACTGTTCCTTTAGGACCCCCCAGTAGGGTAGGTTTTCCCAGGCTGCTGGATGGGAGCTTGAGCCAAACCCCCCCTGAATTTGATCCCAGCCCTTGTACTTCTACCAGGGCCTAGCAGAAAGGTCACATATATATTTCCTCTTAAATTCAGAAAGAGGTAAGGAGCACGTTCAAAGCCTGTGACTGGAAATAAAAAGGGAAAGTAATATTTTTTTAGGCCAGCTGTATAGATGGGAGAACTATTGGACAAGCTTTTGGGCATAAGGCCCTTATTCAGGTCTAACAACTCTCCCAACTATACAGTTAGTCCAATAAAAGATATCACCTTGCCCCTCATACACTTCCTGAAACATTCTCATTTCATAGTTTCATAGCTGTTTGGGGCTGGAAGGGACCTTACAGATCATTAGGTCCAGCCCCCAAAATCACATTTACAAAACTGTAGCCCTAATACTTGAAATTGTAATTTGACACTGTCTCAATGTGATACTTTCATTTAATATGACATGCTGTATGCTCTAAGCCATAGTTAGGGCAGCAGTGATGTTTCCTGGCAGTGAATCAGAATGGCCCAGTTTGGTTCCAAGGCCAGCCAGAGCTAGAACTTGGCTGCTGCCACTTCTCTATGCCTGTTCACCATGGTGCAGCATGGGAAAGCTCTTGGCTGCTTAGGGCAGGCACTTGGCCTCAGTACAGTGCAGTGCAATGAAGGAAACTCCCCACCACCACCACCACACAACAACAAAGCCTGAGCTCCATGGGCTGGATCTGGCATATGGCTGTAGGTTGTCAACCCATGGCATAACAGTAATAATCGTGTGGTGGATGCACAATCAGGGGGAAAAATTGCCCTCAAAGAGTAGATATCAATGATTTATTGTCAAAGCAGAAAGGCAACCTCAAATGAGGTTCCAAACAGGGTCTATTTTCATTAATGACTTAGATGATAGAACAGAGGATACACTTACGAGATCTACAGAAGACACCACACTGGGAGAGGTGACAAGCACCTTGGAAGACAAGTTCAGAATTCAGCATACTGTTCCAGTGGTTTTCAACTTTTTTTCATTTGCAGACCCCTAAAAAATTTTGAATGGAGGTGCAAACCCCTTTGGAAATTTCTAATGGAGGTACACACCACTTGGAATTGTAGTGTGGGTATTCACATACTTTTGCTTGATCACAGTCATCTTTTGCAGACCCCTTAGATATAGTCTGCATAGCCTCAGTGGTCTGTGGTCCACAGAGTGAAAACTACTGCTCTATTCCACCAAGGCTGCTCTGACATGCTGGAATTCCAATGCGTTGGAGCAGACTCAATTAATCAAGTAGCAATTGCCCCGCTTCAGCAGCCTCTTGCATCTGCAGTATTAGCATCCCCATGCACAAAAAGTGGCAGCAAGGATGCTTGAACTAAAGCTCGAACAAGGTTTATTTCAAGTGCCCACACCACCATTTTCAGGCACTGGGACTCTGATACACAAGACATGGTAGTGCTTTAATTAGAGCCGTTCTAATTAAAGCACTGTTCCACCCACCCCCAGAGCATGTGTAAAAGTGCCCTATTAGAAAAATAAAACTGTTGACCATTAAAGGTGGGTGTGGGAAACAGAACTGTTACAGAAACAGAACGTAATCGTTAGAGTTCACTCCCAGAGCTACAAAAATAACAACAGACTGTGTGTTTAAAACCAAATTCAACATTCATTTATTTGATACAGTCTCCTCTACAAGCATAGGCAACTGGCAGCGGGAACACCGGTGGGGTACATGCCCTGCCGAAAGGGTCGTCCCTGCCGCGGCTGCCACCAGCAGCATCTGCAGGTACTTGGCAGCTCTGTCCCTGCTGCTGCCATCAGTGGCATCTGCAGGTGCTTGCCAGCTCTGTCCCCGATGCCAATGCCAGCTTCTACAGGTGCCCCCTCAGACTCAGGAGGCACCATTTGCCCATGTCTACAAGTGTTGTTCAACACCATATTTTAAAAATAATTGACATTTCTTTTACAGGTGAGAGAGAGAGAAATAGATGTTCCTTGTTATTTTGATGTTTAAACATTTGGGATATGTTAATGTGATGGGATAAATAGAGAACAGGTAAATGCAAAGGAATATATCATGAACAAGTTCACAGAGATGTTAGAAATTTCAATAGATTCTGAATCTTTCACTGAGATTTGAAAGGTAGGATGGTTTTATTGCTGCAGCAGTGGCTGTCTGGATTTCATTTCTGAATTTTCCATTGGCATAATCTGTGTCTTTATTCCCCATGGAGAGGGATAATTCCTTCTTGCACCTTTGCTTGCGGTATGTTTTTAGACTGTAAGCTCTGCAGCACAAGGCCTTTCTCATAATAACTGTACATAAGGTGCTTTGTACAATGAAGCCCCTGCCTCACTTGGCATTTTTAGGTGCTAGTATAGCACAAATAATAACAGTTAGGATGCCCTAATGGTGGTGAAGCAGAATGGAAGCAGTTTGTGATAAATAAGTTTTAAAAATATCCATTAAACTAGTTTATATCATGGAACAAACTGAAAATAAATGACTGCCCTTATTAGATCTACTTCTTTAAATTGGACTATTTAAGATTTATTCAGTTATAAAAAATGTGCTAGAAAAAATTAATCAAGAGAAAGACCATAATAACATTGCAATTGTTTCTGCCTCCTTTTAACATCTCTCTTTGCCAAAGCAGATTTAGTTTCTTTACCTGTGCTCTTGAAAGGTATGGTTAATAATGTCAGCATATGTGTCTCAGTTTTTTAGGGTGATCAACACTGACAACATTCAATTAATCGACTGCTAACATAAAAATTAATAACTCCTCCTATATAATTTTAAGCCTAAATTAGCCAAATGAACAACTCAGAATGAGGCCCCATATGAAACTGAATAAAGTAGTATGATTTGTTGTTATGCACAACATATTTCTCTGTGTGTGAATGCATAGTCTCAGAGAAGAGGAATGCAATTTCTTTCTCACTTTTTCAGATCTCTGAAGAATGTCTTGCTGGTTTCCTTTGAGACATTTTATTCAAATAGATAATCTCTCAAAAAAGTCAATTTTGTTCACATGCTAGCAGAACAACTAGAGTTTTATTTAGTTTTGTTTTATTGTGTTTTTTTTTTTAATTAACTCAAGTGTTATCACTTGAATTAATGGTCCCCTATGTCTATGGGGTCAGTAAATTGTTAAACATCAAAGAAAAATGGGATTTCTGCTTCACCACATTCTTCTGTCTGATTCCATCTTCCTCTCCACTACCCAGCAAAATATTAAACTGCTGGTGTCACTTGTCCCTGGATTGAGCTATACAGACCAATAGCCTGTTTTTCACATTACTTTCCATAGGTATATGGAAACAGGTGGCCAAAGGTGAGAGCCTTCCCCATTTAAATCCATGGGGCCAGGAATTCACTCTAATGTAAAAGGCAGAGAACATAATCCATAGATATAGTAGTAAGATATTCGGCAGTCTGTTCCACATTAAGATAGCTAGTTTCGATGAGGTCACTTCCCTTGGTGTGCTCTTGCTGTACAATTCACCTTGTACTTAAATAAGGGTCATTAGTTGTATGACTTTGAAGGAATGCCCCCTTTCCCTAGCTCTGCATTTCAGTGGCCAGTTTTTCCTCCCTCTTCCTTGAGTTTAGCCATAATGAGAAAGATTCATCTACAAACTACCCGTGGTTTACTAGAAAGCTGTGTTTGTCTCTTTTGGTGAGATTTGAATGTTAGTTGTTAGGAAGAAATAAAAGGAACATATTAGTCTGAATTAGGAGCAACTGCAACTCTTCAGTGGCTTACGGAGATAGTAAGGTGAAGTTTCAAATTTTCTTTTTATAGTTGAAACATATTTAGATCAGCAAAAGGACTCTGTTTAGTATCCACTAATTCAGGAGTGTCAAACATATGGCCCATGGGCCACCTCTGGCCCATGAAGCTGCTTTATCCACCAGAAATTGGAGGGCATGAATGGAGCAGGGGGAAAGAGGGGAGTGTTCTGCCACAGAATCCAGGCGTGAAATGGTGATCAGTGACAGGAAGGCAAGTGAGAGCGGATACAGCCCCACTAACTTTCCAGTTGCTTCACCCATTGTTGCTTCTGCAACTCTGCCTTCTTGGCTACCAATCCCATGCTGGAGCTAGACCTGCCATCATGGCTGAAGGCATGCCATGAGAGCTAGAGCTGCACCCTGTCCCCCCATGCCAGGGCCAAGAGCTGATGCTTTCACCACCACTGCATGTCTCAGGCTGGAACCACCCCATGCCCTGGTTTGGATCTGGCCTGCAAGAAGCCCCATGCTTCAGATCCAGCCCAGAGCCAAGGTGAGTTTGACACCCCTGCTCTAATTTATCCTGTATAAAACTGTAACCAGGAAGAGCAGATAGATATCATTTTTCATGGATCAAATGCTCTGTCTATCCAGTCTTTTGACCATATGCTATTAATGCTACTATTTAATTTCTTCTGGGACAATGTTATTTTAGTCCTGTTACTTTTTTAGACCACCTCAATGAGCACAGAAATCCCTGCGGAAATCCAAGCCCTGGTGTCTGATTAGAGGGCAGACCTTCCTAGACTACCCTGAGATATTTTACATAATATTGTCAGTACTTCATCAGTGGGCTTTGTGTTCAAGGAACTCATGGCAGAATTTCAGGTTTTCTCTGTGTGTCATGTATTCAAGCTGTCCACCCTTAGCTGTGGCCTTCTGGCTCATTAATGCCCATGGGGAAAGGTTGGACTTACTGACTGAGTAATGGCTGGTATGATTAATGGTTCTCCTTGAGAGGGCAGGACACCACCTGTCCTTAACTCTACAGAAATAAAGGCCCTGCTTTTAAAAAAAGACTTATATCCAGGTAAACTAAGAGCAAGCTACAGATTTTCCATTTAGAAGAAGATTACAGACAGAAGTTTTTAGTTTGGGTGTAAATTATAACATAAAGTCCACTCTGATCAGCATGGTGAATAACCTCCTAGCAAGTTCCATAGCAGCCCTGGTGTTCGGTGGCAGGAGGCCAATGGAAAACATACAGCCCCAATCACCTTCCCGCCACTTCACCCACACCACTGCTGCTGCTATAGCCTATTATCTATTGTCAATCTATTATCAACAGATCTGTCAGTAGCCTTTGATACATTTAATAACCAGCTGCATTCACTAAATAGAGCCCCTCTTCAGCAACTAAATTCTTCCCCTAAAATGTTTTCCTTGACAGTCCTAGAAAGTCTCATTGCCCCTACCTGTTTAATATATATATTCTATAAGGGCATATGCCTAAACAATAAACTGGTGAGATTCAGCTTTTCATTCCCCAATCCCTTCCACATTATAATCCACAGTGGACTTTTTGTCAAGTCTTTGGTCTTCTGCGGGTTCAAGAGCAGGCACTCTGTGAAAAGTCCAGAGCAACCTCAGGGGCAAACGACTGGCTCAACGATAGGTCAAATGACTTGAGTGTGGAAGTGTGATCATCATACGGCCGCAGTGCCAACAAGCCCTCTCCTGCTGGCTGGGTGGCAGACATTGTGATTGATCCTCAGTCCAAATATAATTCAACTCTCCTATACTATGGAAATCAGGAGAAACTCCATTTGAGTCAATGCTGTTAAAGGCAGTACAAATAAACATAGGATCAGATCCAAAGACTATATTTGCATTTTACTGGCTTTCTTAGGGCATTGTTATTTCCACTCATCAATGGACAACAAATCTGTAGTGATACTGTTTTATTAGAACATCCAAATTTGAGTGATCATTGTAATACTGAATGGGACTCCATTATGCACCTGCTGGAAATCAGTAACCATACTCCTATTGATTTCCATGAAGCTAGATTAGTCCCTAATGTTCAAAGCCCCCTGACTTTAGGAATTTGAAAAATAGCAGCTTATTGGTATTCCCCTATTACTCATTAAGATGTTTGATATTTGAGGTGAGGTATATCTCCAGATATAAACATTCTGTATAGTCTGAAAATGTACCATGTTTACAATCAAAAGATTTTTTAATCATATTAAATCAATGAACTGAAGTCTGAAACCAAATAAACACTACAGACAGCAACTTTATTGCTTTTTGATTCAAACCCATCATACAGCCTTGACTAAAGAGATAAGGGAGGAAAAGAAAGTGATTAAGGACTGAGAATTTCTGTTCCAAGTTTTATTCTGTTGGATAGCTGTGTGGTAAACTCCTCAGATTTTTCATTATGCTCATGCTGCCAAGAATGCCTCTAATGCAGAGAAATTCTCATCTACCAATCTATTACTGAAAGTTGCCAGCAGTAATTCTACTAATTCAAACATCTAATGACATTTACTAGCATATCCAGCCTGTTTATTGCATCTTGGAAAATAGATGAGAATTCTCAATGGTATGTCATTATAAACAAGCTAGAGATCAGGGGCTAATTTACCATCCCTAGCATCCTATCAAAATGTCAGCATTTGGTATCCATTTACTACTGATATAACTGATTATTTAATTATATATAAAAATATTTAATCACACACACACACACACACACACACACAGTGGACACATCTACTCAAGACACTATGTTGCTGTAGTGACAAACTATGGCTACAGTGGCATAGTGTTGGTGTGCACAAACCGTGATGCTGACACTACTGTGCAGTACCAATAAGCTATGTCACTGTAACTCATTGCTATGGTGACATAGTGTCTAAAAATAACCGTGTGCCACCAGGACTACATAGTACCACCATGTACTGCACAGTCATTTTGTACTAAAGCAAGTACTAAATGAGTGCGCGATACCAAATGTGCAGTCAGGGGCACATGTAGACATGCCCACTAATGCTGAATTGGGTACTTTGTTGTGAGATCCAACAAAGAACTTCAACACTGAAATGCAGGCTACTGTTGTGCCTAACTCTTAGGTTGTTTTGCAAGGAATGCCTGCCATTATAAAAAAGCACAAAGCAAGTAACAGCATTTCTTCCCAAGAGGCTTTGTATGTTGTGACTAATTTCATACCTCCTTGTGCTCAACAATAAAGCACCACTAAGTTCATCTTTCTGATGAGGGTGTAAAACATGTTCATTTGAATATAATTACAACAGACAACATGAACTTTGAAAAGGTTACAATGAATACAAAAGTGTCTAAGGAGGGGAATCTAAAATGACTTTTGGGAATTTCTCTCTTCTGTGGTAATACTAACACTGTATTTCCTATGAAGCACTTGTGCCATCCAAATTAAAAATTAAATGATCTGATCATTATTAACATTAATAATATGAGCACTAAGGGAATCATCACTGACTTGATCGTTCTGTTAAAGCAACACTAAGCTGACTTTGATGTCACTGAACTGTGTTTGTAGAAAGGTAGGTGTAGGGACAACTAATTGTATAACAATACCCAAGAGAGTCTCAAGCCTAAACTTCCCTCCCCTTCACCTTGATGTTTTGCCATTAATCCTAAGAGCAGATCTACAAAGGTCCTCCTCCAGTTTCTGCCAACAAATAAGTTCAATCTATATTGTCTGGGTAAAACATATGGCAAGAGACTGTCAAGTATGGAGAGAGGTCTGAGCACATGCCTCATGGCTACATTCAGGTTCTCAGTCTTGAGAGAACCCAAAAGCAATGCTGCATTAGAGTTCTCAGACCTGTTTCAAGCTGTTTGAGGCTGTTCTGCCTAATTTCTGCTTTTGGCACATCCCTGCAGGAGCAAGTGAGAAGGACTGGTTTTTTTCTATGGCAAACACATGGCTGAGAGGGACATGTTTATAATGTTCTCTTATGTGACTCACTGTCCACTCCACTACCTCCCTTACTTGCCTATCATATTGCCTTAGCCATTCCTCTGCATGCCTGCCCAGAAGAAAAGCCCTGAGGATCTTACTACCATCTGGTACTACCTTCCTCACTATGCTGCTCCCAGGACTGACAAAGCAAGGGCCCAGACTCACCATGAGTTCTGAAGTGGGGCCTGGCCAGGTGAAGGGGCCAGCAACAGTGCCCAGACTCACAGCAAGATCTGGGGCCGCACTATTGGAGCCGGGAGTGAGGCCCAGGGGGGTGGGGCCCTGAGCTTATGGGGAGCTATTGGTGAAGCTCTGCAGGCAAAGAGATAAGGGATTGTGAGCCCAGTATAGGGCAGGGGATAAGGCCAAGTGTAAGGCCCAATGTGAGGAACAACAGAGAGCCCAGTGAGAAGGCACTAGGACTACAAGCTTCTGTGGTATATGAGAGTCCCATGTGAGATTCTGGAGCAAGGGTCCCAGTGTGCAATGCTGAAAGAACATGGATGCCATCTGCGAGGCACAGGGCACAGGGGTGGTCAGAGCTGTGTGTATAGGCCCTTGGCATCAGGGCAAGTAAATGGGCAGCTTCCCGCCTGACTGACATCTCTTAATCATTATCATCAAGGCATGACAGATGAGAAAGGTGGGCAGTTAGCCCAGAGGCAAGTGTGAGGGTCAACAACTTACCAGCCCTGGGACACCCACTTGTTACAGACTTCCTTATTGTACATAAAGAATAGCAAATAGCTATTCAATTAGAAGTCCAAATTCACTGTTCAAGTATTTCAGAAGATAGTTCTTTATTTTAGATTTACTTTTTCTACAAGCAAAATTATAGCTGACAGCAATTATGGTGTTGCTGAACCTTGGCTGTTCTCTCCATGAAAGTGTTAGTGTTAGATTACTCTTGTGTTTCCAAGGGATGGTAATGTATGTCAGTTGAGACAATTCCAGAATGGCCAACAACAGATTGTGATAAGAAATGTCAGACTCATTCTATTAATATACAACCGTTCAATGTTTATTATATATATGTAAATATTATTACAACAAATTATTTTTAAAAAGATGTATACTAGTTAATAATCAACCTCTAGATTATTGCACAAATCGTAAAATCATAGAGAAGGGACTCTATAGATCATCTAGTCCAATGCCCCACCTGAGGGAGGATCATCCCTATCCAAATCATCTCATACATACCCATTGTCTAACTTATTAGCAGATATACACAGTCAACTCTGACACAACCACAAGACATAACACCCTAACAAATCTGCCACAAGTAAAGCAGGGGACCAGAGTGTCCAATATCCAGCTGTTTTAAAGGTTATTCAAATGCATTCAAGAGATCCAAGGAAGAGATCCAAAACACTCATTATAGAGCACTGACAACACATAGGGGGTGCACATGCACCACCTGGAAGCACCAGCCATAAACCGGAAGTGCTGGTGGAAGTGCACTTCCAGCTTTGCCGCTGTCTTGGTGATCAGCAGCTGGGGGACCCCTCCCCACCCCCCCGCCATCGGCGATCTGGTGCCCCCCCAGACTCGGGAGGCACCAGTCACCCATGCTACAGAGGAAGGCAGAAAATCCCATAGTCCATACCAGTCTAACCATGGAGTAAAATTACTTCCTGACTTTCGAGGCTTTAGATATGGCAATCAGTTTGATTCTGAGTGAAGGGGCAAGGCCCTCTAACCAAGAGCCTCCAAGTTTAAGTTCCAGCAGGAGAAACATGGTACAAATTCTACAGGCAACAGCCTGTATCATCTGCAGCGGCAGCCACATAGTTAAGATGAAACCCAGAATACATTGAAGTCAGTGTTCAATGTCCTACTGACTTCACCAGGTCTAGGATTTTACTCTAATGGCCAAATTTTCAAATTTCATTGGCATTAGGTTCTTATAACACTTATATCAAGTGTTTCATAAAAACCCACCAAGTACCAATCTGCATCTTCAGGCAGATGCCTGGGTGCCTTTGAAAATCTGGTCCTTAATATTTAATAAATCAACAAATCTAATATTTTTCATGGAAATATCTTGCATTGTAATACTGTAATTCATATATTATTATATTAGTTATAACTATGGTCATAGGGAAGCATTGCTTTTAATAAATATGCATTGAACTCTAAGGCTCTCTTTCATTTTGAAAGTCCTCATAATCTATCCAATTCTGGGCTCCACAATTCAAGAAGGATGTCACGAAGCTTGAGAGAGTCCAGAGGAGCGCCACGCACATGATCAAAGGGCAAGAGAATAGGCCTTATGATGAGAGTCTGAGAGCCATGGGACTCTTCAGCCTGGAAAAGCACAGGCTTAGTGGGGACCTGGTGGCAACCTAAGTACATCGGGGGTGTGCATCAGGATCTAGGGAAATGCCTGTTCACCAGAGCCCCCCAAGGGATGACAAGGACCAGCGGTCATAAAGTCCTCCATGACCTTTTTAGGCTGGACATAAGGAAAAACTTCTTTATTGTCTGAGCCCCCAAGGCCTAGAATAGACTCCCTCCAGAAGTGGTGCAGGCACCTACTCTGCACTCATTCAAGAAACATTTGGATGCTTATCTTGCTGGGATCCTTTGACCCTATCTGACTTCCTGCCCCTGGGGCAGGGGGCTGGACTTGATGATCTTCAGGGCCCTTCCAGCCCTAATGTCTATGAAATCTGTGAATCCCCAACCTACCTCTCATCAGGTAGAATAAATCATCTCATTGAAAAGTAACTTCTGGCCTCTGCTCCACCAACATCTTCATTGCTTATTTGTTATCTTCATAATTTCTCTCACATCATCCCATATTCCTGGGAAGAGCGCCTTGTAAACATCTGCAGTGTCACATCACTGAATTTCAAATCCTTAAAGCCACCTCTTTGTCACGATGCCAACAAAACTTTGACAGTTACTAGGCAACTGGTGTGCTGCGATGGCTGCTTATCATGCTGCCTGTAATCATCTCACTGTTATGATATATTCCCACCTTGTGCTTGCTACATCCACCTGATGTCTCACTTTATTGATTGGAGCAGGGACCACCTTTTAGTTATGTGTCCACACACTACCAGACTGGAGTACCAACCAGTGTAAGGAGCAGTGGTTCTACCCCAAAACAGACTACAAACAAAAATAATGTCCAAAGATCTTACATCATGCAATATCTGAATTGTTAGGATATAAGAAACATTTTCTCCTCCCTGCTCCAAAGAAGCCACTTCCACAAGGTTTTATAATGCCACCAGAGGAGGTAATATGCAGAATAGAAGGGGGTTACATGGTCTTCCACTCTCCCACCCATCCACTCTCCCTGCCTCTATGTCCTGCCTAAAACCTAATGGAGAATTAATGCAGCCTGAGGCTCTCTACTAACTACTTACTGGTCATCTCTGTGACAAGAATAGCTACTCCTTTTCTGGGTTAGACAATAAGAGGTTGCTGATGACTCTTGATATGATAGCTCAGACACACCTTCAGTTCCAATCGTGCCTCTTCTAAAAAAAAGTTCAAACAAAACTTTGAATCCGTAGGTTTTGGTTAATTACATGAGACCTGAGGTGCAAACTCCATCTGCTCTCAGAATAATAACAGTAAGGAAACAATGTATGGAAATCCTTTCTGAGTAGCCAACACCCTTGGCTTCATTATCGAGACATTTTAGTGTGGGAAAGATAAGCCAGACCTTCATTAACAAAACTTTCAGAAACCAATTCTGATTTTCTTCCAAAGTTTTATCTATTCATTATTTGGGACAAATGATTTCCAGATGATGAAATATTCAAATACAGTTCATCTTATTTACTAGTTGTGTTGCACTGAAAGATACCTGAGGGCCTTGTTACATGTTGCACTTTGAGCTGCTCAAATGTTGATTGGTGTTAGTGCTAACTTGAATTTGGAGTTTTCTGACTGTCCCATACCTGCACAGCTGTGACTTGCCACTAGAGGACTAGTAAGCAGAGGCCAGAGTAGGAGCTATAGCTGTAAGGTGCCACTAGAGAGTTGGTGAGCCGGGAGAGATTTCTATCCCTACTCTAGGTGGCAGGTGGGGTGGGGGAGGGGGGGAGAGTTTGGTTGGGGTGGTAGGAACATGAAGGCAGGAGGTGGACAGTTAATGGGGTGAGTAATGAAATGGGAGGTGGAAAGGAAATGGGGATAGGGGATGGGTTAGCCAGCCACTGAAGCCCCACCAAGCCCCCTAGACGCCACTCCCAGACCTGTCCATGTCCTGCAACCGGGTTAATTGGCATTTGCTTTCTGCACTGTTTGCATGGGGTTGCACCCCTGAGGATGGGAAGGTCCCACCCCCAGGGGCAGGAGATTGAGTTAGCTTGTTACCAGAGTTACCCCCTGAGCAGTAGAGTTCAGTGGGTAGAAATTTTGTTCACACAGAACAAGAAGGTGGGGAAGGGAATACTACATCTTGGGATGCTGAAGTACTGCAACTTGGGCAACTCATCCATGGGAAGTGGTCACACATTAATGGAACATGAGCTGGGTAAGATGGATCAGAGATAAACCTGCCCTGGGATGGCATAATTCTAAGCTGCCGAAAGTGTGCCTAAAACTAGTTTCAGGTGTTCATGTGTCGACAACCCAGGAGTTAAATGGGTCCAGGAGCTGCCTAAAATTAATGTGTAACAAGACCCTAACTCTCAGGTTACTTATTGTTTCTCTTCCATGATTGGATATTAAAATAATTCCAAAAAGAATTAAAACAAACCAAAATAAATATCCTCACATACACAAAAACATGGATGAATAATTTCTGATAAAATGTATGAAATTTGGGAATTTGCTTACCCTTTCACAAATACCAGCAGTTTTTCATAAAAATTTAGGTCAGGAATAATATAACCATGTAATTCACACTGAACTGAAATCAGTGCTTTTGCTAACAGAAAGATTCATGGTCAGACATAAGCTTATTCTAATTAAAAGTACAGGTTTACTTTAATAACATACTGTTTAAAAATGTAATGCCTGTCAGCTTCTAGATGCAAAAAGGAAATATTGCCTCATGAACCGCTTGTACTATGCTAGAATTTAAAAAGGGAAGTCTGGCATGAAGCATACATCATCAAATTAAAAAGAAAACCTACTTATTAATACATATTGCAGCATGAGCTGCCACACTCCATCTGCCAGCAATAGAGAGAATGGAGAGCAATTAAGAATATTATGCAAGGTTTGGAATGGACTTCTTAGCATATAATAATCTGACTCACTTAATATTATGCTGCAGTACATATATCAGCAAATGGCATATGGAAAAACTTATAGCACTAAAGTTTCAAATTCCTATGGAGCTCTCTGGAAGAGTATGAATTCTAGGAACACATATTTCCTAGGAAGACCTGCAAAGGAAACCATTTGTGTTGGTCATATAACACCTATGATACGATGCGGTTGTAAGAGCCTACTTTATGAAGTTGCTAGGTAACAGTTTCCTGTTCTCAGGATCACTGATCAGTCAATGATGATTTGTTCTCATAATGTTATGCTTGCAGCTGAATATCCATGCTATGAGGTTCTGTGTTTAGAGATATAAACAAACAAATAAGCCTTAGCTAAGTTCCCCTGGTTAGAAAACTCTCCATTTATCAACTTTGGCCCTCCTGGTTTCCTCCTGCCTGTCTCTTGTGCCCCTGCCCCTTGCAGGGGGGCGGGGGTCAAGACCTCACATGTCACTCAGGCACTCCTGTGGTCTCCTTGTCACCCCTTATAGCCACACTCAGTCCACTGGTTTTAACTATAACATAAAGGAAAGATATTACTTTCACAAAACCTCCCTGTTCTTGGCAAACAATCTTTAAAGAAGAAAAAGGCATGCTATCACTTGAACAAAAGCCTCGCCCCCACTCCCAGGGTAAATAGACATCAGAGAAGCCCTTAGCCCTGAGGCTCTAAGGGTTCTCTGTCTCAAGGCCATTCGGTGCTGGTCAGGGTCTCCCAAGCTGCTCCTCTCCCCCTGGAAGCTCAGTTCCCTCTGGAGCAGCGGCCCAGCACCCCTTCCTCACTCCCCCTTTCTCCTCCCTTCCCCCGACTGCCTTCCTGCTCAAAATACAGGGTTCTTATGTGCCTCGGACCAGGGTCCCTTCTAGTTAGGTGATCCTCTCACTCTGGCACAGCTGTCTCTTTGGGCATTTTTACATGTGCTCCTGATGCAGTGCCGGACACGTTTAATTAGCAATCCGTACTAATTAAAAGCACCTGCATGCTATATGTATCAGTGACGCAGCACACCTCCGTGCTGAGAAAATGGCAACAATGCCCTTTGAACCAAACTGCATTGAACATGTTTTAGTTCAAAGCACACCACCACCATTTTCTCAGCACAGGGGCACAATGGGTGGCTTGCCCTGCTCTCTTACTGTAACATGTTTTTGCCACCTGCAGTCCCCTATTTAGTAACAGAAGCCTTTGTCTTCCTGTTACATGCACCCAGAGGACAGAGCTAAGATAGCTTTCTGCACTAAGAAGGGACTTTTCAGGTTTAATGTTATGCCTTTTGGTTTATGTACATCTCCTAGTACATTTCAGAGACTAATGAATATTGTGTTAGAAGATTTGCAAAGGGCATCCTGCCTGGTGTGATATCACTGTGATAGGCTGAACCTTTTGGGAGCACTTGCAGAAACTGAAAGCAGTGTTTCAGAGGCCGAAGGAAGCCAGCTTTAATGAAGTGAATTTTTCAGGACGTGCTCTGGACCTATCCCCCTCCACAGAAGAAATAGGCCCAGATCCAGACAAGGGGGAGGCTGTTAAGGCCTGGCCAGTACCTTGAAACGTAACAGAACTACACAGCTTCTTGGGTTTGGCCTCCTATTATAGAAGATTTTGCTACCATTGCAAGTCCTTCCACTGAGGTACCCTGTGCCCCAATCAGCCCCCCTGCAGCACATGGAGCCTGGTCAGAGCAAGCCTTGGCTGGCAGGCTGACCTCCTGGGTCCCCTGTCAGCCTGGACTGCTCTGACTGGGTGCACGAATAAACTCTGGAGCATGAATAAATGTCCAACCAACATGCCCAGAAGCAATAAGCTCTGGAGTTTACTGCTCCACATTAATTGCACGTGTAGACACTTCCAGTGACATAATACTCTTGATTTCACTAACTATACTATACTTTGGTGACTTTATGATCTCTCATGATTGCATCTCTTACCAGGCACATTCCCATGATTCTGCCACTTGGACACTTGACAGCACCCCTTCTGTAATAATTCACCAAGCCCAACTATATTTGGTACCTACAAGTAATACCCCTCTGGGTTCCTGTGGCCAAGAGTATATAAAACAATTTCATAAAATCAGAAACCTAAAGACTTACAGAAACCAAGAAGATATTTAACAATAAAACAAGCCATATACATCAGCTCTTACCTAAACCTTAACCCTCCATGAAAACTTTCATAGATAAATCCAAATGTCATAGTTGTAGGGTCGGAAGGGACCTGAGCAGATCATCAAGTCCAACCCCCTGCCATGGGCAGGAAAGAAAGAAAGCTGGGGTCAACCAACCCCAGCCAGGTGATTATCTAGTTTCCTTTTGAAGACCCCCAGGGTAGGAGTGAGCACCACTTCCCTTGCAAGTTGGTTCCAGATCCTAGCTGCCCTGACTATGAAGTAGTGCCTCCTGATAGCTAGCCTGAATCTACTCTCAGTCAACCTATGGCCGTTATTCCTCATTACTCCCAGTAGTGCTGGGGGGAACAGGGACTCTCCCATAGCCTGCTCGTCCCCTTGGCTAGTTTGTAGACAGCCACCAGATCCCCTCTCAGCCTTCTCAGGTCCCGTAGCCTCCACTCGTAGGGTCTGCCTTGCTGCCCCCTGATCATGTGAGTGGCCCTCCTCTGGACCCTCTTGATGCTGTCCACATCCCTCCTGAAGTGCGGTGCCCAGAACTGGACGCAGTACTCCAACTGGGTCCTGACCAATGTTGCATAGAGGGGGAGGATCACCTCCTTGGACCTGCTCGTGATGCATCTGTGGATGCATGAAAAGGTGCGGTTAGCCTTCCTGACTGCGTCCCCACATTGGTGGCCCATGTTCATCTTGGAATCAATAGTGATTCCAAGTTCCCTCTCTGCCTCTGTGCTGACAAGAAGGGAGTTCCCCAGCCTGTAGGTATGCTGCTGGTTCTTGCTCCCCATATGCAAGCACTTGCCCATAATGAAACCCATCCTATTCTCATCTGCCCACCTCTGTAACCTGTCGAGATCTAGTTGTAGTCTGTCCCTCTCTTCTAGCGTGCTCACTTCTCCCCACATCTTAGTGTCATCTGCGAACTTGAACAAGGTGCTTTCCACCCCCTCATCCAAGTCGCTGATGAAGATATTGAACAGTGGGAGCCCGAAGACCAAGCTCTGGGGTACCCCACTGCCCACATCCCTCCAGGTCGAAAATTACACGTCTACCACCACTCTCTGGGTGCGGAGCTCCAGCCAATTTGTGATCCATTTGACTGTCTAGGCATCAACGCCACAGTCACCTAATTTCTTAATGAGAACAGGGTGAGAGACAATGTCGAAGGCCTTCCTAAAGTCCAGAAAGACTACGTCCACCGTGACACCTGTGTCCAAGGATTTTGTGACCTGGTTGTAGAAGGCCACCAGGTTGGTCTGACAGGACCTGCCTCGAATGAACCCATGTTGGTTGCCCCTAAGCATGATCTCTCCTGCTGGTCCCCCGCAGATGTGCTCCTGGATAATTTTCTCAAACAGCTTCCCCAGGACTGAGGTAAGACTAACGGGCCTGTAGTTTCCTGGGTCCTCCTTCCTCCCTTTTTTGAAAATGGGGACCACACTGGCCCTTTTCCAGTCCTCTGGCACCTTGCTAAAGCACCATGAATGCTCATAAAGCTGTGCAAATGGTCCCGCAATGACCTCTGCTAATTCCCTCAGCACTCTGGGGTGGAGACCGTCAGGACCAGCTGATTTAAACATGTCTAGTCCCACCAGAAGTTCCCTGATTAGGTCCTCACTGACCCTGGGCCTGGCAGCGCCTCCCCTGGGTCTGTCAGGGATCCCAGTGGGAAGGATGCCCTGGTCCCTGCTCAAAAAGATGGAGGCAAAGAAATGGTTAAAGAAGTTAGCTATGTCATCTGGTGTGACCGCTAGATTTCCTAGCATATCCTGCAGAGGCCCTACATTATCTAGTACCTTCTTTTTACCCCCTATGTATTTAAAAAAGGACTTCTTGTTATCATTGATCCGGGATGCTAGTCCCAGTTCCATCTTTGCCTTAGCCTTCCTAACAGCCCCCCTACAGTCCTGAGCAATGGAGGTATAATCCTCCTTGGTAATGGCCCCTCCCTTCCATTGGGTCTACACCTCCTTTTTGGCTTTGAGACATTCCTGGATGCTTTTGGTGAGCCATGGGGGCTTTTGAGCACTCTTGCCCCCTTTGATCCACATTGGGATTGTCACCCTTTGGGCTTGGAGGATTACCTCCTTAAGGAACGACCACTCTTCCTGGACTCCCAGCTCCCCTCCCCTCTGGGACCTCAGTGCCTTCCTAACTAGTCTTCTTACTTCATTGGAATCCACCCTCTTGAAGTCCAGGGCTGCTGTCTTGCTGCAGGCCTTTGACAACCTGCACTGGATGGTGAATTCCAGTAGGCGATGATCACTATCGCCCAGGTGGTCAAGAACCCGCAGTCCACTCACCAGGTCATCTCCCGTGGCCAGGACCAGGTCCAACAAGGCATTTCCCCTGGTGGGACTGTGCACCACCTGGGTTAGGTGGAGGTCCTGTAACTCAGCTAGGAACCTACGTGAGCAGTCAGACCTGGCTGACTGCTCTTCCCAGCAGATGTCTGGGTAGTTTAGGTCACCCATGATGACCACATCCCTTGACATAACTGCCTCCGTGAGCTGATCTGAGAATTCCCGGTCCAGCTCTTCCCCCTGGTTGGGTGGCCTGTAGTAAACCCCTACTGTTAAGTCCCATTCCCCCCGACCCCCTTGTATACAGACCCAGAGCACTTCAGTCTGCCCCTCCTCTGATCCAATGCTGTTTGTTGAGGATGTGTATTGCTCTTTGACATAGAGTGACACACCCCCACCTTTCCTCCCTGTTCTATCCCTCCTGTACAGCCTATAGCCCTTGATCTTAACCACCCAGTCATGCATTGGATCCCACCAAGTTTCAGTGAGCCCCACTATGTCCGGGTTAGTGTTAGCTAGCAGGAAGGCAAGCTCCTCCTGCTTGTTCCCCATGCTACGAGCATTAGTGTAGAGGCATTTAAGGCCTCCTGGAGGTATATGCACTGTCCCCCTAATCCCAGCACTATCTGGGCCCCTGTCTCTTACCTGGGTATTTCTTGTGCTTGTTGCCTGTCTTGGCTGGGCTGTTCTTGTGGGTGGCTCTTGGTTCAGTGTTCTGAGGCTCCCTCCGTCCTCATCTTCTCCCTCCCCCAACGAGTCTAGTTTAAAACCTGCCGAAGGAGATCGGCCAACCTAATCTCTAGACTTGAAAACTTGCCCTGCTGTATATTCAGCCTTCATCAATAGCTGTCTGTCAACCTTAATAACTAAGTCACATATTCATTAGGGCTGTGCAAAGCTTTGGGTGGTGATTTGATTTGGAGGAGATTTGGCCCGATTCAGTGGCCAAATTGCTGAATCCAAATCGAATCAGTGGACCAATTAAAAGGTCCAAATCAATTCAAAGCTCTCTGAATCTTTGGAAGAGGGAGGGGACCATGGGGGGGACCCCTACCAGGCTCCATCCCCCACCCACTCACCCAGCCTACCCCACGGCTGCCCTGCCTGCCCCAGTTCCTGGTGCTTTAAAAGAAAGCCCCACTCACTGAGTACAGCAAGGCGGGGTGGTGATCCCTATTTCCCCGCACTGCCCCATGCTGCATAGGAGGCTCTGCCATGAGCCCCCCAACCCCTGCCCAACCCAGCTCCTGGCCCTTTAAGAAAAAAATAAATCCAAGAAAAGCCCTGGGACTCTCTGCTTCTGCAGCAGCCTCAGGGCTTCACGGGGCTCATGCAGAGCCCCCCACATGGCACAGGACAGCAGAGGGCAGCAGGGGTCACCCCCCTCCCCACCAGC